>NC_091432.1:167392791-167740407 GCF_964237555.1 Oryctolagus cuniculus
TTCGGATCGGCATAGCGCCGGCCATGGCGGCCATTTGGGGTAAACCAACAGAAGGAAGACCTTTCTCTCTGTCTCTCTCTGTCTGTCTCACTGTCTAACTCTATCTAATAAAAAAAAAAGAAAAGCTAATTTTAGAAAGATAATATATGCAAAATTTCAGGCATATCCTGGGGCTCCTTCTGTTCCTTTATTTCTGCTAATATTCTTTCCTTTCCTCCTATCTTCTTTTTGTTTACTTAAGTAATAAAGTGCTATGACAAAAAATATTAAGGCAAAGCAAGAAAGAAAAGCAAAGGCACAATTCTTGCAAATGCAGTAACTGCTTTCAGTCAATATGCACCAGCCTCTACCTCAACAACTATTCACGCACAGCTGAACAAGCTGGCAGAGAAGTGAAGTGAAAATCAGAAGAGCCTCACCTGCTGTGGTTCAATCACTAACTAGCTCACGAGCCTGGGCAAGCACTTCACATTTCTGACTCTCTCTTGTCTCAACAGAAGATAGAGATCAAGCCTGCCTCAGAGCTCTTAATGATGTGGGCATCCCATCAGCATGTAAACACAAGGCCCGTACAGAAAACCTCTTTAGGCAAACTGTGCAGTTGACATTGACATTATCCTTTCTTCATCCACACCTCTCCACCCTGCTCTGGCTCAAGGTTTTAAGGATTGCTATTAAAAAGCAAATATGTAGGCATACAAGATAGCATTACCTAGTGATAAATTTTATTTTATTTTATTTACAAATATTTGTTTGAAAGGCAGAGAGACAGAGACAGAAAAAGATCTGGGGCCAGCACTGTGGCATAGCATGTAAAGCTGTTGCCTGCAGTGCCAGCATCCCATATGGACACTGGTTCGAGACTCAGCTGCTCCACTTCCGGTCCAGTTCTTTGCTACAGCCTGGGAAAGCAGCAGAGGATGGCCCAAGTCCTTGTGCCCCTGCACCCACGTGGGAGACCTGGAAGAAGCTCCTGGCTCCTGGCTTCACAAAGGCCCAGCTCCAACTGTTGCTGCCATTTGGGGAGTGAACCAGTGGATGGAAACCCCGCCCCCTCTGCCTCTGTCTCTCTGTAGCTCTGCCTTTCAAACAGATAAATAAATCATTAAAAAAGAACGAAAGAAAGGTCTTCCATCCATTGGTTCACTCCTCAAATATCTGCAACAACCAGGGTTGTGCTAGGCTGAAGTCAGGAGCCAGGAACTCAATCTGGGTTTCCTAGGTTTTGGGGAATCAATTACCTGAGACATCACCTGCTGCCTCCCAGGGTGTCCATTAGCAGGGAGCTGGAATCAGAAGTGGACCTGGGATGTGGACCCAGACACTCCAATATGGTGTATGGGCATCTCAAGCAATGCCTAATGTGCTCTGTCCTGGTGGGAGGACCTGCCAAGTCCCTTAGCCGGTGCTGTGGATGCAAGAGTCCAAAGCACGGAGGGAGTGAAGCATTGGGAACAATGTTCAGATGCACCACAAGCAGCTGGCACCATGGCAGCAAACAAGCCAACATCTGTTGAGTCTTATTATGTACTTTTTAAAGTACCTGCATGAATTAACTCACTTAGTCCTTACAACTAACCAGTGAGGTAAATACGATTGTAATCCATATTTATAGATGACACAATCAAGGCCCAGCAGGGCTAAGAGAGAATGATCACACACTAAATGAGAGGAGGGCAGTGACAATTATATTAAAGTAACCGGTCCATTCTTTTTTTCCTTTTATTTTTCTGCCCCGAACCCCTCTCCCCAAGCATACCCCTTGCTCTGTGTGTCCTGTCTTGGAAAACAACGTCTGATCACTCAAGCTAGAACCCTTGGAGTCCCCTGCAAGACCCTTGCACTTGTCTCTTGGCCAATGCATCAGTCATTAAGCTGGGTGGATTAAGTCATTAAGCTGGGTGGTCCCTTGTCGCTCCCCGTCTTCGTGGAGGAATGACACAAGACCCTGCGCTGTTCTTTTGTCTGCTCGGCCCTCCCCGGGTTTGCTGCTGGTTCTTCCCGGGTTGGCTGCCGTCCCTTCCACCTCCGTGGAAGGGCGGTTCCCCCTGCCACATTCCCCACTTCCGTGGGGGAGCGGCACACCACCGGCTGGCTCTCTCGGGGGCTGCACAGGTGTTCCTTCAGATGTTCCCCTTAGATGTTCCTGGTGCATGCCGTCTCTCTCCTCCTTTATAGTCCTCCTCCGCCAATCCCAACTCGGCTGCCCACATGCCGAGTACGCTGCTCTCCTCCAATCAGGAGCAAGTCCTACAGTTCATTGGTTGAACTGGAGGCAGCTGCGTAGAAGCTGTTTTCTCCTCTCCCAGCGCCATATTGTGGGAGAGCAGATGCATAGAACAAGTCTTAATTCCAGTAACTTAGTCCAGTCCGGGTTGCTCCCCACAGTCCCTCTCTAACCTCTCTCAGAAATGCCACCTATTTATTTATTTATTTGAAAGGCAGAGTTACAGAGACAGAGGAGAGACAGAGGGAGAGATTTTCCATCCTGTGGTTCACAAATGAACACAACAACCGGGAGGAGCCAAGCTGAAGCCAGGAGCCAGGAGCTTCTTCTGGGTCTCCCAGCATGGAGCTGGATCAGAAGCAGAGCAGGGGCTGGCGCCATGGTGCAGTAGGTTAATCCTCTGGCTGTGGCGCTGGCATCCCATATGGGCACCGGTTCTAGTCCCAGCTGCTCCTCTTCCAATCCAGCTCTCTGCTGTGGGAAAGCAGTAGAAGATGGCCCAAGTCCTTGGGCCCCTGCACCCACACAGGAGACCCAGAGGAAGCTCCTGGCTCCTGGCTTCGGATTGGTGCCACTCCAGCCGTTGCAGCCATTTGGGCAGTGAGCCAACAGATGGAAGACATTTCTCTCTGTCTCTCCTTCTCACTGTCTGTAACTTCACCTCTCAAATAAATTAAAAAAAAAAAAAAAAAAAAAAAAAAAAGCAGCAGCAGAGCAGCCGGGACTCGAACCCTTGACCACATGGGCTTAACTGGCTGCACCACAGCGGCCTGTCCTTTATTGCCTTCCTAGCTCCCACCACCATGTCTTTCTCAAAGTGCAGTTGAGCCTGAACCCTCAGCACTGCTGCCAGAAGGGATCATCCTCAAACGCAGATCTGGCAAAGTCACCCTCCCTGTGGAAGAATTTCTGCACTGCCCAGAGCTGTGAAGACAAAGTCAGTTAGGGGTTCCAGGCCCCCCTTCTCTGATGCTGGCCACACCCTCCCTCGCTCTACCTCCCCTACTCTTGCAAGTTCCAAGGAGTTTCCTGCCCTCTTGCCTTTGTGTCCCCTGTGCTCTCTGCTCCCCTTCCTCCTCTTGCCAACTCTTAGTTTTAGGATCTTCCCTTCCAAGGAAACTTCTCCACTCAATTCCTAGTCTCGTTAGATGTCCCTTTCTGTCTCCGCCCCTGGCATTTATCAGACTACCCTGTAATAACAGTCCTTTTTCTATGTCTCCATCTTTAGTTTTTTCCTGAAAATGTGATTCGTGGATTCCCTGTTTCAGAACCACCTATGAACTTTGCTCAGACACAGCCTCCTAATACCTACCCCAGCCCCAGCAACTCAGGATATTCTCAGGACAGAGCCCAGGAGTCTGCATTTCAAAATGTTCCACAGCTTGGAGCTGGCATCATGACGCAGTGGGTTAGGCCACCACTCGTGATGCCAACATCCCATAATCCATCGCCTAGTTCAAGTCTTGGCTCCTCCTTGCCTCCAATCCAGCTCCCAGGAGGTAGATGATGGTTCCAGTGCCTGGGTTCCTGCCACCCACGTGGGAAACCAGGATGGAGTTCCTTGCTCCCGGCTTCAGCCTGCCCAGCCCTGGCAACTGCAGGCCTTTAGGGAGTGAACCAATGGCTGGAAGACACCCCCCCCTTCCCTCTGTGTCCTCCCTCCCTTTGTCACACAATCATTCAAATAGATGAAAAAAGCAAAACAGATTTTTAAAACGTTGTGTAGATGATTTCGACTTGTGCCAAGTTTAAGAACTAACGCACGGGCTGGCACTGCGGGGTGGTGGGTAAAGCTGCCGCCTGCAGTGCCAGCATCCCTTATGGGCGTGGTTTGAGACCCGGCTGCTCCCCTTCCAATCCAACTCTCTGCTATGGCGTGGGAAGGCAGTGAAAGATGGCACAAGTCCTTAGGCCCCTGCACCCGCGTGGGAGACCTGGAAGGAGCTCCAGCCATTGCGGCCAACTGGGGAGTGAACCAGCGGATGGAAGACCTCTCTCTCTCTCTCTGCTCTCCTCTCTCTGGGTAACTCCGACTTTAAAATAAATAAATAAATCATAAAAAAAAAAAAGAACCACTGCAACATACAGGCCAGTGGCCACGTGCACTCGTACCTGCAGCACTTGGCACAGCGCCCACCACATCCTAAGCGCACAACGAATTCATTCCTGCCCTGGGCGGGAGGCGGCCGGGACAGCCTTGAAGCCCGGGCGAGGCGAGTACTCAGCTGCTGTCACGCCAGGTGCCAAAAGATGGCGCTGCCGCAACAGAAATGCCGCGGGGGAGAAGGAAGAGGAAGTTTTCGGGTTTTGCTGGAATTCAAGCCTTCAGTGCGTCGGTATTGAATTTATAGTTTCTTCCTTGATTTGTATACAGCTGTCCCGCTCACATGAATAAGTTGGTGCAGGAAAGCATGGCGCCTCAGACAGGAGAGCCGGTGCGGGGAGGGTGGTGGTCGAGGCGGGCTGGGTAGGCTCAGGGTTGTGCTTCGCTCCCCTCATCCCACCCGGGACGGCAAAGTCGCCCCAGCTGAGCGCGGCTCGGAGGAAATGGCCCCTGGCGCTCCATGGCCGCGTGGTCTCCGCGAGAGGATGCGGCGGCCCTGCAGTGTCTGACACTCCTCCCTGCTCCCTTCACCATCCCTCAAACACGTTTTCCCTCACAAACAAAAGTCTGAAAGGCGAGGCGGCCTCCGGGGGGAGGTGTGGGAAGTGGGGTGCACACGCACGGCTGGGGAGGGGGAGGGCGCACAACGCCTCCTCCCGCTTCCGGCCTCCTCCCCGCCGGAGGGGCGTCCGCGTGCGCATCACTGATAGGGCGGCCGTGGGCGCCGGGCGTGCTATCAGGCCCGGCCAGAGCTGGGGCTGGGCTGTCCGCCTCCAACTGCAGCCTTCGGCGGAGGCCCACGGGCTGGGTACCAGTGGGAGGGGCTTGGGGCCTTGCAGGCCCTGGGCAGATGGAGGGACAGGGCTGGGCCTGAACGGGGCCGCCGGACCTCTCCTCTCAGTATAGGCTCGTCCTCACTGGGCTGTGGCGGGGGGAGGTGTCACCATTTATGGCTTCTTAATCGAAATCAGCATCAGGTTCTGATAGTGCAGGCGCTTCACTTCCTTCCTTGTATGGTCAAGTGCAGAAGTCCTTCGCTGGGGAGCGGGGCCAGCAGTTTCAGGCGGCAGAGAGGGGGCTGGGCGGAGCCCGCTGGTCCCGACCCTGGCCGGGACAGGACGGGGTGCCCCTGCAGAGAGGCAGACTGGCATGGGGTGTGGGAGCAGCTGTCCAAGGACACCTGTCTAAATGTATGAAGGATAATAATAGGGCAACATTTCCTGTTGTTAATAGAAACTGGTCTGAAACCTGTGTTGGGTTGGAATGTGAACTCATGGTTTTCATTAAACAAACTAGCAAAGGAGATATACAGGTGGAGGAATAGAAACGTAAGTGTACATGTGGTTATGCATTTGTGGTATGCACCCGGGTATCCCCTAGTTCTGTGTGCCTGAAGTTAACGGTGCTTAGTCCTGGTTTCTAAAAACCAGGCCGATTCTAGGCTTGAGAAAAGAAAAGTAAAAAATGAGCCTGGGATCGCTGTGGGGACAGAAAGCAAGAAAGTACTCTAAGAAGGAGACTGGCACCAGCCTGAAACACTCCTGGAGGCCAATTCTGGCACGATTTGAGCATGACAGTAATTAGTGATGGTGCTATAACCCATTGTTAGCAATATGCCCCACTGGGGAGTTTGCAATTCAGGAGTCCCTACTGACACAAAGTGATATATAAATAAGCAAAGAGACGTTTTAATGAGGAACAAAAACTTTACAGTCTAAAGTGCTCTACACAATGCCTGTTGGTTAGGAAAAAGAGTAACTTCACAGCGGAGAAGCTGGGCAGACGCCACCTGGTGAGATGATGTCACCTGTTAACAGCCTTTTGTGTTTCTTCCAGAGATAGATGACCTGAGACTCCTCCTGAGAAGACCTCCCACCGAGACAAGTTGGGCGACACTTTCTAAAATAACTGGCCTGGCATTTCCAAAACGTCAAGGTCATAATGTTACCGGAGCTGGCTGCTCCGAGGTGCCTGTCTTCATGCAAGAAAGAATTCAGATGAGAAACAGAGTAGCAGTAAGCATGCTAGCCAAGTTTACTGAGAAGAATTATGCCTCATAGACCAGGTGGGCATCTCAGGAAAGAGCTGAGTGCCCAGGCTGCACTGAGACTGGTAAGGAAGAGGGTACACCTGACAGAGAAGTGGGCAGCTCAGCAAAAGACCGACAGCCCAGTCTGTATTCAGACTGGAGATGTATATGCCGGCTCACTAGGCTAATCCTCTGCCTTGCGGCGCCGGCACACCGGGTTCTAGTCCCAGTCGGGGCGCCGGATTCTGTCCCGGTTGCCCCTCTTCCAGGCCAGCTCTCTGCTGTGGCCAGGGAGTGCAGTGGAGGATGGCCCAAGTCCTTGGGCCCTGCACCCCGTGGGAGACCAGGAGAAGCACCTGGCTCCTGGCTTCGGATCAGTGCGATGTGCCAGCCGTAGTGCGCCGGCTGCGGCGACCATTGGAGGGTGAACCAACAGCAAAAGGAAGACCTTTCTCTCTGTCTCTCTCTCTCTCACTGTCCACTCTGCCTGTCCAAAAAAAAAAAAAAAAAAAAAAAAGGCACGAGTATGGGTCCCCCATTTCCTCTCTCCTCCTCCCTCTTCTGGGAAATTGTGAGTGAGGGTTTTCTGGATGTGGAATTCCTGAAAATCCTCCCAGGACCTGATCAGGATGGGTTAAGGGGGAAGTCCCTGAGCTGCCCCCAGGGAGAGGACTGAAACCTAACAGGGTTATAGAACAAGAGCAATTACTTTAGGTATAATTGCTGCTCTGCTTCCTAGGGCTTGTTTCCTCATTCCATTGCACATAAATTCATTTTCTTTAAAAATCCTCATTTTCTTCAGCCCCTCTTACACACATAGGCTAATATCTATCTTGCTACCTTAAAAAAAAAAAAAAGACAAGAAAAAAATGGAGAAATTTTTCTAGATTCAAGGAAACTAAAAGAGAGATAGCAAAAAATGTAATGCATGATTCTGCCCTGTAGAGGCACTACCGGGACAATAGTGAAACTCGAATGAGTCTGAGAATTGTGTAACCACAGTGCATCAGTGTCATGTTCCTGATTTGGGCAGGAAGAATGTTTTTGCTGATAGGAAATACACAGTATAGAATTTAGTGCACATAGATACGATGTCAGCAACTTAGTCTCAAATGAGGAGAAAAAAAGTCTTTTCTATATTTTCAAATTTTCTATAAATCTGCTATTGCTTTAGAATAAAAATACAACATTTAAAAGAGGAAAAGAAAAAATAGGCCATTGGTTGGATAAACCCTTCAGAACAGCCTGTGAAGTTGAGACTTAAACTTGTGATAAGGGAGGAGACAGGAATCTCTTTGAGGAGCACCCTGAGCAAAAGACAGCCACCAGGGCTAAAGCAACCCTCTGGTGCTGGGACAAAAGGCTTGCTTTATCAGGAGGGTAGACATAGAATATATCATGCAATCGGGTGTATTTTTGAGAATGAAAGAGACTGTTGTCAATAATTTCATTAAATCACAACAGTGTGACTTTTGGCGGACTGTCCTGAGCAAAGCAAAATAGGAGATTCTAGTAAGAATTCAACAAGAGTTTAGGTCATTTAGGAGAAACAACGCCAATGACAGAAGTCAGACAGTGGTCAAATCCCATGGGCTTTTCTGTTTTCTCCTCGTGACCTCAGGTAGCATTTGCTACAATGGTTTTGAGAGCGATCATTTCCTGCCTCCCATGGTCCCATCTTCTAGTCTTCCCCCAGCACGTCTCAGTTCTCTTCACTTACCCAGATTCATGTCCATCTTCCCCAGCTCAGTCTCAAGAACTTCAGCTCTGGACCCTCTGCTCTTTGGCCTTTGGTGTAAACCTGCGTGCTGACTCCCACCTGTAAGCCTCTGCAGCCTAACCCCTAGCAGACCTCCCGGCCCAGATATCACCCTGCGGACTTGTCAGTGTCAGTTGGAGAACTCACAGGTATCTCAAAGTCATAATCAACGCTAGTGCTAGAATCGAGGTTATGGGGTGGGATGCTGTTTTATGCTTAACTCCTATATGGATCTTTAGTGAGCCTAATGTTTTTACAATTTGGTCATTTTCCCTTGGGACCAAATATGCTGAGCTTTTCAGTGGGTGTTAGTTAGGGCAGCTGATCTACCTTCTCAGGTGCAAAGGTTATTTTTGTGTCAAGTTGACCAGACTGTGTGGTTCCAAGATATTTGGTCAAACATTATTCTGTGTGTTTTTATGGGCATGATTTTGAATGAGACTGATGTTTAAATGGGTAGCCTGGATAACACAGATAATCTTCCCTAAGGTGGGCAGGTCTCATCCATCAATTGAAGGCCTGAATAGGGTATAAGGGAGTTTCTCCATCTGATGACCTTCTAACTGGAACACCAGCTTTCTCCTGCCTCTGGGTTCAAACCAAAATGTTGGCTCTTCCTGGGAACCGAGCCTGCCAGCATTTGGACAGGAACTCCACTCTCAGCTTTCCTGGTTCTCAGTACTTTGGACTCAGATTGGAGTTAAACCTTTCATTCTCCTAGGTCTTCAGTTTGCTGACTCACCCTGCTGATCTTGGGACTTGTCAGCTTCCGTGGTCATAGAAGCCAGTTACAGGTTGAACATCCCTAATCTGAACTTTTGAAATCTGAAATGCTCCAAAATGAACATTCTGTCCTCAAAAAGTTTCAGATTTCAAAGCATTTCAAATTTTGGAATTTTAGAATAGTGATATGCAATCAGTAAAATATTCGCAAATATTCCAAAATTTAAAGAACTCTGAAATCTGAAACACTTCTAATGAGTCTCATGCATTTTGCATAAGAGATAATCAAATTGGGTGTGTATGTATATGTGTATATATGTGTATAAATGTATGTGTTATATATACATATATACACACACATACATGCCCTGTTGGTTTCTCTGGAGGATGATTCTGACTGCTACACTTAGGACTGTGGTCACAGCGAGGGGTCTTGCCAGTGTCATGTCAGGAACACACAGGTCACTATAAAGAAGGATGCTGCTCCTTAGCACAGCAGGTCTGCTCTGGAAGGGGCAGGTCAGGTCCCAGAGCATATGAGGAATCATGTTACACGTGGCAGATACTTTGTGTTATCCACAGAGTTTGCCCATGAGTCTGGAGATAACTCAGAGGAGGTCAAGAGGCAAGAATGTCCCAGTTACGGTTGAGATTAGGAGTCCAAAGGTCAAAGTATTCGTCTTGGGCAGGACTGAAAGTATGGTAGCACTGGGAATGGTGTTACTCCCTGTCACAGCAGCAGCCCAAGGCATCCTCCCAGGTACCTGCCATGTGTGATTTGGTTGTCTTCATGAAGCAAAAGGTCAGCCCACAGCTACCTCTGGATGGGGTCAGCAGCCAGGAGGTTGGAAAGCACAAAGTAGGAGTGTTTCATGTGTTCCCGTCTTTGTCCAATGTCTCTGCCCCAAGCTAGGAAGGATTGTTCTGGGCCCAAGGGAGCTACCTTTGGAAGCAGGAAAGCTGATGGTCTCTGACAGGTCAGCCTGAGTGACAACTGGAGCTGCACTGCTAGTGATCTCTGTCTCCAGGAAGCTGAGGGCCTTGCCCAAGGGGCTGAAGTGAGAGTAACCAGTCTGGGGCCAGTTCCAGGTACCACACAATACGTGTTATGGCAAGGAGGCAGATCTGATTCAGCTTGTAGAGGGAGGGCTGCCTGAGGGTTGGGAGGAAATCTGTCCAACAAGAGGCTCTATCCCCATGGACAGACCTGGGCCAGCAATGCTGAAGTGGACAGGATGCCCCACTCAGGCTCAGGATAGCTCTGGACCAGAGAGGAGTCTGCTTTACCTTTCTCTGTTCCCAGCAGGGAGGGTACATCCTCCACATCCAAGAGCGAGAGAGTTACATCCACTTCTTCCCATGCTACAGGAAACAGGAAGGCAACACTTTCTTTCGGATGAGATTGCTTTCCAAGGAGCCCTTAGAAGTGATCCCATCCTTGGAACAATGGGAGAAAGGACTCCCTTGGTTCTGTTCCATAAGCGGTCTTTAGAGAGAGTGGCCCTGCTAGATGGGAGAGTCCGCAGGAGTAATCCTGTCCTCCCTGTCCTTCCTGCTGTAGCTGCTGGGGAAGTCTGTGGTCATGCTTCTTTCTGCTCTAGAGGCTTAGAGTCTCCTTCAGATGATACAGACAGTCAGGCCAAAGCTGTTCTGGACCCAGTCCCTGGCTGGGACGAGGATCAGCCATTGCCTGCTCAGAGGTTTGAGTTCTTTGGGAGGGCTGTATTTAAGGAGAGAGACCTTGGGGAGCCTGCTTTGTGGTGGCAGTTACTGTTGTGACTCCAGAGCTGGCTTCTCCTTATGTATGGTGGATTAGGTCCAAAGTGGAGCTCTTGATTTCAATCCCCCAATGCATTCTCTTACATTCCTCTTCTCAGTAACTGGCACCACCATCTAAAGCTGGGCATGATTTCTGATCTAGTGCTTTCCCTTCCCACCCCTTCCTATAAAATCCATTACCCAGTCCTATCATTTCCCCTTCATTCTCATTCTGGAATTCCCATTTCCATTAATCCAAGCCATCATCATCTGCTGCCCAAACAATGGCAGGAACCTCTTTATTGTTCTCCCATGACCTGCTTCAGCCCCTGTAGTCTATACCACACCCAGCAAACAGAGTGGACTCTTCCAGTGATTCTTGGGCTCAGCACTCTGTTTATGTCCTTCATAGCACTTGGCAAAACAAATGTTAACACATTTATTTTGTGGTTGTTCACTGTGTTGCCTGTTTCCCCCACTAGATGGTAGCAGCAGAGGACTGGGAATGTTGCTATTAAGCTTACTGTTGGTGGCCTTCCTGGCTAGCACAGACTGGACAAATCATTTATTTTTTGAATGAATGGCCTTAGACTAGAGAGGTTAGAGTTGAGTCAATAAGCAATGAGAAACTATCACACATTGCAGAAAGACAGCATTTAACATGGGGTTGGTTTCTGGAGAATAATGGAGGAGCTGGGTGGACAGTTAGTCAGGTGTCTCTTTGTAAATAGCTTCCTAGTTGATGGGCCTAAGGCAGTAAAATTCTGGAGGAAGAGCTGTAATCCTAGAGAAGGTTTATTCTTTTTAAAGATATATTTGTTATTTGAAAGGCAGAGAGAGAGAGAGAGAGAGAGAGAGAGAGAGAAATCTTCCATCCACTGGTTCATTCTCAAATGACCTCAGCAGCCATGGTGGCCCAGGCCGAAGCCAAGAGCCTTGAACTCCATCCAGGTCTCCCACGTTATCGCAGGGGTCCAAGTACTTGGACCGTCTTCTGCTGTGTTCCCACCATGCATTAGCAGGGAGCTGGAATGGAAGTGGAGCAGCCGGGACTTAAACCAGTGCTCTAATATGGTATGTCAGTATCACAGGCAGTGACTTAACCTGTGCCACAGTGCTGTCCTCCTAGAGAAGGTTTAAAAGAAGAATAAACAGCTGCTTTAATCTTGAATATGTTGAAAAGAAGAGAGACAGGTATTGATGCTGTAAGGTTGATAGACCAGAAAAATTACATTTCCTTGTCTATTAAAAAATTGGTTATAAAATTACACTGAGACCTTGGGGAAAAAATGACATGACTTGGAAGAGCCTCAGATTTGAGTAGAAGACGAGCTGAGCATTTAGACTTGTTCAGTTCGAAATGACTAATATTTCCCCTGGGCCATCAAAAAAAAAAAAAAAAGCCATATTGAAAGACTTCCTTGATATTTTGGTCAGCCACAAAATAACCCTGGAGTTTATTTTTTTTTCCTTGTCTGAGAAGTCAAGAAATAGAAGTAAATTCTGTAATTCTAGCAGAAAGAAAGGAGTTAAAGCTTTAAAAATTCTAATTCCTGTTAAATTTTAAGGACACAACCAAAGCAATTTTGAGCCATGGTATTTTTGTATTAAATATGACCATTAATACCATTAGTTACTTTGTCTACTTAATAATGCAAATACTTCATTGTAAGAGTACCTGTGATAACAGATTTAACTTCTACTTATATTTTTCAAACTTTCTATAAATCAGGAAAAGGTAGCACACTTTTTAGAATTTATTTATTTATTTGAAAAGCAAGTTACAGAGAAAGGCGGGGAGAGAGAGAGAGTGAGCCTCCATCTGCTGGTCCACTCCCCAAATGGCCATGATGGCCAGAGCTGGGCCTGTCCAAAGCCTGGAGCCAGGAGCCTCTTCCAGGTTTCCCACGTTAATACAGGGGCCCAAGTGCTTGGGCCACCCTATGCTGCTTTCCCAGGCACATTACAAGAAGCTGGATTGGAAACTGAATAGCTGGACTTGAACTGGGGTGTACATTGGATGCAGGCATCGTGGATGGCGGCTTTACCGCTATGCCACAGCATTGGCCCTAGGACACATTTTAAGAAAAAAGTTGGAGGCTGGCACTGTGGTACAGCAGGTTAAGCAATAGCTTGACTTCTGATTTCAACCTAGCCCAGCTCTGGTCATTGAGACGATATGGGGTGTGAACCAGCAGATGGGAGGTCTCTCTCTTCTTCTCTCTCTCTGTAACTATGTCTTTCAAATAAATAAATAAATTTTAAAAAGAGAAAGAAAAAAATTGAAGATCCACTGTACTGATTTCTTTCTTTCTTCTTCTTTTTTAAAGATTATTTATCTATTTGAAAGTCAGAGTTACAGAGAAGGAGGGACAGGGAAAGATCTTCTATCTGTTGGTTCAGTCAACAGATGGCCACAATGGCCAGTGCTGGACCAGACTGAAGCCAGGAGCTTCATTCCAGTCTCCCACATGGGTGGCAGGAGCCCAGATACTTGGGACATCTTCTGCTGTTTCCCAGGCCATTAGCAGGGAGCTGGTTCAGAAGTGGAGCAGCCGGGACTCGAACAGACACCCATATGGGATGCTTACCTTGCAGGCAGTGTGCTGCTACACCACAGCACCTGATTTCTGAATGAGTATTTTGGGTTAAGCATTTGCCTTATGCACACTAAACATATGTAAGCACAGAAGTTACTAAATGTTCCCAGAAATCCCTGGAAGTTTCCCTCCAAGAAGTACACACATGTTGATATTTCTTGGAATTCACTGCAGCTGGTTTCTCTTCTCTGGTTTCAGACTGCACTGGTCCCCAAAATCATTTAGCTGGAATTATACAATAAACCCATTGTTCTAGTACTTTTCCCTGAAGGTGAATTTAAGGATTTGTTCTTTTTTTGTTATTATAATTTCAGATCTAACTATTATCCATTCTTCTCTGTGTGGTTTTGATCTCATAGAGGATGTTTGAATCAAAGGTATCTTTTCTGGGCTGGCTTTTCTGTGGAGGGGATTTGGTTCCACCAGTGCCCAGCTTGGGAGGAGGTGGAGTCGCAGGGGTATGTGGTGTAGGTATAGTGCTCTCCAGGTGAAGGGTCTTCTTGGTTATCAGACTGAAGAATGGTCTACTGTGTTCACAGTTGGACCCCAGATGAGTGCCTGGAAAAGGGAATGATCTGGAAATAATGACACTGAGGAATAGTGCAAACAATTAGGTTAATTTCATCAGGAGAAAGGGGATACATAAGGATTTTGTAGCATGAAGAATTGAATTTACTCACATAACCAAATATGTTTCAATAAGAGGAAGAAAGAAAACTAGTTCAATAGAGAAACACTTTTACATAGGTATCAGGAAAGGAAGCATGCTGTTTCTATGACATAAGTTATCTATGTGTGTGTACAATAAGACCACGAGAGATTGTTCTCTGGGCATGGTGTACAGAGAAGCTTTGTGTTGGAAAGAGTATTGGATTTGGTCAACTCTAAGATCTCTCAAACTCTGAAAACCTATGATCTATTAGTAACTGAAAATTGACCTGAAATTTGATATTAATTTCACAGATTACACTGTTGTTCTTTAGTTGCAGAATAATTATTTGATACCTCTGCTGTTTCAAAGGTGACATGTTTCCAATGTCCTCAACTGCACTAAACTTCAGGTCTCTGTAATACAGAGTGACATTAAAGATACTTTGCTTTATTAGTCAGGATAGGCTATGTCATGTTACATTAACAATCAACCTCAAAATTTCTGTAGTTTGAAACAACCCAGTTTAATTTCCAGTTTGAGTCTACTTTTGATCCAGCTCCCTGCTAATGTGCATGGGATCGCAGCAGAGGATGGCCCAAGTCCTTGGTCCCCTGCACCCACATGGAGATCCTGGATGAAG
The DNA here is from genome assembly GCF_964237555.1 of Oryctolagus cuniculus. Lineage (NCBI taxonomy): Eukaryota > Metazoa > Chordata > Mammalia > Lagomorpha > Leporidae > Oryctolagus > Oryctolagus cuniculus. Next base: position 167,407,284 of record NC_091432.1, read on the forward strand.
CTCCTGGCTCCTGACTTTGGCCCAGCCTCAGCTGGCCATTTCAGCCATTTGGGGAGTGAACCAGCGGATAGAAGACTTTCTCTTTCTCTATCCCTCTGCTTCTCTCTCTAACTCTTTCAAATAAATAAATAAATATTTTAAAAATAGTTATTTAAAACAATTTTTCATTTTATTTGAAAAGGAGAGAGAGAGAGAGAGATCTCCCATCCAGTGATTTACTCCCCAAATGCCCACACAGCTGGGGATGGGCCAGGCCAAAGCCAGGAATCTAGAATTCAATCCAGATCTTCCACGTGAGTGGCAGGGACTCAAGTCCTTCTTATCTGCAGCCTCCCAAGATGTCTGCTGGCAAGAAAATGAAGCAAAGGTAGGACTGAAACCCAGGCACTCCCAAGATGGAATGCAGACACCCCAGCAGTGTACCAAACACCCATGTCATTTTGACTGAGTTAATAGTGCCAGGCAACTGGTAAAACATTACTTTGGGTTTGTCTGTGAGGGCATTTCCAGAAGGGATTAGCATTTAGCTTACTAATGGACTAAGTGGGTGTGGGTGTGGGTGTGGGTGAGCATAAACCAATCCGCTGAGGGCCCAAACAGAACAAGCAGGCAAAGGAAAGGCAAATTTGTTTTTTTCCTCTTTACGCTGGGATGTCCACCTTCTCTTGCCCATGGACATTGAAGCCCATGGGTCTCAGGCATTCAGATATGGACACCACCAGCCCCCTGGTTCTCCAGCTTGCAGGTCATAGAGAGTAGAACTTGTTAGCTTTCATAATGGTGTGAACTAATCCTCCTAATACACATGTACACACACATAACCACAGACACATACACAGGAGTCTTCAAAAACTTCATGAGAGTGTGTGGCTTTCTAGAATATATATGTTAAAAACTAACAGGCTGGGGTTTTAACCCACCGCGCCACAGCGCTGGCCCCCACAATATGTTTTATCTTGAAAGAGAAGAGAAAATATTTACCAGCTCTGATTACTGAGAAAGCCTTGAAATAAGGACAGTAGCAAACAATGCCTGGATTTTGGTCTCTCATTACCAATTCCCAATAGGAGAAATCAAGGCTTCTTGGAAACATGGCTGGTTCCAGATTTGGGGCAGAAAATGTACATTTGTGTCATCCAGAAAACAAGAAAGTTTTTAGGGAATACTGGAGTCATGCAAAAGGGCTTAGCAAGCAAGTATTCTGCAGCTAGCAGGGTAATTTGGACATTATTGAGAATACTCACTGCACTGGTTGAGATAAATCAAATATACTTACATTCATGGGCTCATGAAGACTCACACAGACAAAAATCCCCAAGGACACTTCTGCAGAACTTCTTATTTTGAAAATTGTAGATAAAAGAAAAGGAGCAAACAGAGATCTTGTCTTTTCTCTATGAACTATACCAAATTATTCAATATGGAATGTAAAAAGTGTTGAGTTTGAAAAATCCCATTTTAGATCAGATAATCAATTTATATAAAATTGTATGGTTTTTTTTTTTTAAAAAGATTTGTTTGTTTATTTGAAAGACAGAGTTAGAGAGGCAGAGAGAGAGGTCTTCCATTTGCTGGTTCACTCCCCAAGTGGCTGAAACAGCCAGAGCTACGGTGATCCAAAGCTACACCGATCCAAAGCTAGGAACCAGGAAATTCTCCCAGGTATGTCATACAGGGGCCCGAGGACTTGGACCATCTTCTACTGGTTTCCCAGGCCATAGCAGAGAACTGGATCAGTAGAAGAGTAGCCAGGACATGAAACAGCGCCAATATGGGATGCCGGCACTGCAGGTGGCAGCTTTACCTGCCATGCCACAGCGCCAGCACCCAACCAGTGTCTTAACCACTATACCAAATACCTGCCCTGAATAGGATAAATTTTACAGGGTAAATCAATTTATATCACTACAATTCTTAATGAGATGATCAGTTATGAATATATAGGGTTGTTTCATACAAATGAACAAAAGCCAGCTCTAAACCTCTCATCTTCCAAATATCTCAGGATTACCGTAATTTACAAGGGGCTGGGTATAATCCTATACAGAAAAACCACATTTACTGTGCTTTACAGATATTGTGCTTTTCATATGCTTATTTTATTTTGAAGGCAGAAAAACCCAGATGGAGAGACAGATAATGATCTTCCATCCCCTGGTTTACTTCCCAAATGCCTGCAATGGTCAGAGATGGGCTAGGCTGAAGCCAAGAGCCAGGAATTCAATCCAGGTCCTCCACATGAGTGGCAGGGACCTGAGCCATCACTTGCTGACTCCTGAAGTGTGCATTAGCAGGAAGAGGGAATTGGAAGTGGAGCCAGGACTCAGACTCAGGCACTTGAATAGGAGATGTGGTTGCTCCAAGAAGTGTCTTAACTGCTGTACCAAACACCTGCCTCAGATATTGTGTTCCAGCTGAAGGTTTGTGGCAACCCCACATCAGGACAGTTGTTGGGCATTATTTTTCCAATAGCATGTGCTCACTTGATATCTCTGTGTCACATTTTGGTAACTCTCACAATCTTTTACACTTATTCAGCGTTATTATGTTTGTTATGGTTATTTGTGATTGGGGACCTTTGATGTTGTTATTGTAATTATTTCACAGGGCATCACAAACCTCACCCATACAAACTGGCAAACTTATTGATAAATGTTGTATGTGGGGGCCGGCGCTGTGGCACAGTGGGTTAACACCCTGACCTGAAGTGCTGGCATCCCATATGGGCGCCGATTCAAGACCTGGCTGCTCCACTTCCAGTCCACCTCTCTGCTATGGATGGGAAAGCAGTAGAAGGTGGCCCAAGTGCTTGGGCCCCTGCACCCATGTGGGAGACCTGGAAGAAGCTCCTGGCTCCTAGTTTCTGATCGGCGCAGCTCCGGCCATTGTGGCCAATTGGGAAGTGAACCAGTGGATGGAAGACCTCTCTCTCTCTCTCTCTCTCTGCCTCTCCTTCTCTCTTTGTGTAACTCTGACTTTCAAATAAATAAATAAATCTTTAAAAAAAACCCTATAATGACTTACAACTAGTCAAGTGAAAGAAAAGTCCTATATCTCTCATTTTCAATTGAAAGCTGTAAATTACATTTAGCAAAGAAACCATATCAAAAGAAAGCCAAGATAGGCCAAAACTAGGCCTCTTGTCCCAGTTAGCCAAGCTGTGAATGCAAGGGAAGAGTTCTTAAAGGAAATTTTAAAATGCTACTTTAGTGAACACACAAATAATGAGAAAGTGAAGCAACCTTAAGGCTGATGTGGAGAAAATGTTAGAGGGGTGTATAGACCAAACCAGCCACAACATTCCCTTAAGCCAGAGCAAGACCCTCTCTTCAGTTCTGTGAAGGATGTGAGAGGTGAGAAGGTTCCAGAAGAAATGTTTGAAGCTAGGAGAGGTTGGTTCTTGAGACTGAAGGAAAAAAAATCCGTCTCCATAAAATCAAAGTGCAAGTAAGTGCTGATGTGGAAGCTACAGCAAGTTATCCAGAAGATTTAGTTAAGGTAACTGATGAAGGTAGCTACACTAAACAACCTATTTTCCAGGTTGGCAAAACAGCTTCTGTTGGAAGAACATGCCATGGAAACTGCATAGCTGTGGAGGATAAGTCAATGCCTGCTTCACAGCTGCAAAGGACAGGCTTTGTCAGGAGCTAATACTGGTGGGTGACTGTAAGTTGAAGCTGATAGTCATTTATTGTGCTAGAGCCCTTAAGGATTGCATTAAATCCAATCTGCCTGTTCTCTGTGCATGGAACAAAAAACCTGAGTGACAGTACATCTAACATTTTTTAAAAAGATTTATTTATTTATTTGAAAAGCAGAGTTACAGAGAGCAAGAGAGGGAGATCTTCCATCTGCTTATTCACTCTCCAGATGGCTTCAATGGCCAGCTCTGGACCAGGCTAAAGCTAGGAGTGAGGAGCTTCATCTAGGTCTCCCATGTGGGCGCAGGAGCCCATGTAGTTGAGCCATCTTCCACTGTTTTTCCAGGCACATTAGCAGGGAACTGGATCAGGAATGGAACAGCCGGGCCTTGATTCAGAGCCCCTGTGGAATATTGGCATTGCAGGCAAGTGCTTAACCTCCTGCTCCACAATGCTGGCCCTGGTTTACAAAATATTTTAAATCTGTCATTGAGACCAATTGCTTAGAAAAAATATCCTTTCTAAAATATTACTACTTGTTGACAATGCACTTGATTGCCCAAGATCTGATGGAGATATACAATGAGATTAATGTTATTTTCTTGCCTAAAAACACAAAATTTATTCTCAGCCTATGAATCTAGGAGTAATTTAGACTTCTAAATATTTTTAAAATTTTTTTGTGTACATGTTTTCAGAAAGAGAGAGAGAGCTCCTATCCACTGTTTTATTCCCTAAATCCCCACAAGAGCTGGCACTGGAGTCAAGGCCAAAGCTGAGAGACAGGAGCTTAATCTAAGTCTCCCACAAGAGTGGCAGGAACCCAACTGAATGAGCCATAACTGCTGCTTCCCAGGGCCTGCATTAGCAAAACCTGGAGTTAGGTGGGTATCAAATCCAAGAACTCTGATGTGGGATGTATGTGTCTTAAGTGCTAAACCAAATGTCCTCCTCCAACTTTCAAGGTTTATTACTTAGAAATATAGTTTTTAAGGCTGCAACTGCATGTATTTGTTAGCTTTCATTGCTACAATGAAATACCTGAGGCAGGCTACTTTATATGGAAAAAAATGAGTTTTATTTTGTCTCATGGTTCTGGAGATAGAAGGTTCAAAGAGCATGGCACAGGTTCTTATGAGGGCCCCGCCCCCTTGGACTGAAACACATCATGCTTGGAGCACATGTGTGTCTCTCTGTTGCTTTCTTAAAGATTTATTTGAAAGACAGAGTTACAGAGAGACAGAGGGAGAAATTTTTCCATCTGCTGCCTGATTCCCAAATGGCTGCAATGGCTGGGGTTAGGTCAGACCAAAGCCAGGAGCTGGAATTCCATTTGGGTCCCACTTGGGTGTCAGTGGCCCAAGTATTTGGGCCATCTTCTGCTGCCTTCTCAGGCCTCTAATGGAGACCTGAATAAGAAACAGAGCATCCAAGACTTATACCAGTACCCACATTGTGGGCCCCATATCTCTCTGTTTCTATGTGGTCTCTCCTCGCCTCCTTTTAAAGTCACCAGGATTCGGGGAGATCGCTGAGCCAGGGCGGGCGGCGCGCGGCGGGAGCGCCGCGGGGAGGGTTGCGCCGGTGGCTCTTCTCACTGTCCCCCGGGGCGCCCTGCGTCTCCCATCGGGGACCGAAGCCGTCCGCCGTGGCGGGCGGCCGGATCCGCGTCCCGCCTCGGCGCCGAGAGGACATGCGGAAGAGAGAATGAGCCAGAGGGACACGCTGGTGCATCTGTTTGCTGGGGGATGTGGTGGTGCAGTGGGAGCTATTCTGACATGTCCACTGGAAGTTGTGAAAACAAGGCTGCAGCCATCTTCTGTGACACTGTACATCTCTGAAGTTCAGCTGAACACCATGGCCGGAGCCAGTGTCAACCAGTGTCACCTGGACCTCTCCATTGCCTAAAGGTGATCTTGGAAAAAGAAGGGCCTCGTTTCCTATTTAGAGGATTAGGCCCCAATTTAGTGGGGGTAGCCCCTTCCAGAGCAATATACTTTGCTGCTTATTCAAACTGCAAGGAAAAGTTGAGTGGTGTATTTGATCCTCATTCTACCCAGGTACACATGATTTCAGCTGCAATGGCAGGTTTTACTGCAATCACAGCAACTAACCCCATCTGGCTTATAACGACTCGGTTACAACTTGATGCAAGGAGCCGTGGGGAAAAGCGATTGGGTGCTTTTGAATGTGTTCGCAAAGTATATCAGACAGATGGACTTAGAGGATTTTACAGGGGCATGTCTGCTTCCTATGCTGGCATATCAGAGACTGTTATCCACTTTGTTATTTATGAAAGTATAAAGCAAAAACTGCTGGAATGTAAGACTGCCTCTATGATGGAAAACGATGAAGAGTCTGTGAAGGAAGCATCAGATTTTGTGGGAATGATGCTGGCTGCAGCCACCTCAAAGACTTGTGCCACAACTATCGCATACCCTCATGAAGTTGTAAGAACAAGACTACGTGAAGAGGGAACAAAATATAGATCATTTTTTCAGACACTCTCTTTGGTTGTTCAAGAAGAAGGTTATGGATCTCCTTACCGTGGCCTAACAACTCATCTGGTGAGACAGATTCCAAACACAGCCATTATGATAGCCACCTATGAATTGGTGGTGTACCTACTCAATGGATAGCAGTGCGGGGCTGCTCCAGAGAGGGGAGACCAAAAGATTGCAGTGGACCATGGAGTATCCAAGCCAGCATGGTGGACGGAAGAAAAGTAGTTTGGGAACATGTAACTATGCCTAAGTGGAAGTTTGGTTGTAGGAATTTAAGTAACCATACCACATTACTTGATCTTTCAGTAATGAGGGAAAGAAAAACCTTGGCTGCCTTCAAGGAAATGCCTCTCAAAGCACTCCTTACGCAAAATTGCCATTTTCTCTACCATGTCCACCAGATGCAGTTGTGTTTCATTGATTTATGGCAGTCAGAGTATAGTGTTGTTTATTCCATGAGCACACACTTCTCCAATATTCTAAACACATACTGTAACTATCCAAAGATAGTATTGGCAGTCATAAATTTCTGATTTCTGGCTATTAATTCCTGTAAAAGTGTTAAGCAACAACATTAGGGAGAGCCTTGGTATTACTGTCACATTTTCCCAAGAAGACCTTGCTCAATATTTTATGTTCAGTTATTTGGCTTTGTAGTTGCTTTTTACAGCCAACGAGATAGCATCTAAATATCTTACATATTTTTAACATTAAATTTTGATTTCCACAGCTTACAAGTGTTTGATCTTTTGCATAATGTGGATTTTAAATTGTTTGCCAGTGTATCCAACTCACATGGTAATGGTTTGGGAAGATGAAATAAACTAGTAAAATGTTGATTCTTGACCATTTCAGTGTCTTGAGCATGTCCTCATATCTTCCCTAATTGTATGGTACTTGAATGAATGTAGTAGTCTTTTCAGTGACTTACTGGATATAAACTTGACTTTCTACCTATTTGTCACACCTTAGTATCATTACAAGTGGAAAACATACACCACTTCTCAATTTTTCTGTACTTGTTTTCACTTTAAGAATTTGAGCCCTTGAGTTGTTTTCAAGCCTATGTAGATTACATTTTAATTATTTTGTAGAGAAACTGGTAATTTTCTGTTTGGCCCTTGAAAGTTTTTATTTTAAAAATAACATACTAAAACTAATATGTGGGACAGTAACAGTATTAAAGATGAGGGTCCCTCTGCATCTGATTCAGTGGGTAATGCTCTTAACTGACTTAGAGTTTGGCAAAAGAACAAGCTGCTTTTGACAAGAAATTTATTCTGTGCTGCATTTTCTGAACGGTAAATCATAGCATTCAAGTTAGTTTGGGTTAAATGTATTAACAGGATATAACTTTTAAATTTTGCTATTGAGACAACTGTACCTTTTAATACTTTAAATGTATTCTATATATGGCCCTTATGAAGCTATTTGTTGTAATTCTCTAAGAGACTTTGCCTATGGATGTTGCTATACTGGTGTATAAAATGTCTACAATTAAAAAAAAAATAAAGCCACCAGGATTCAATAATGGGGGCCCCACCCCATTGACCTAATATAATTTAATCAATTTCCAAAGCTTTCCATCTCCAAATGGCATAAGTGGATAACATTTCCACTCTCTTAATACCATTATGACATGAAACTTTATGGTTAAATTCCTGCATGAATGGGAAAAGACAAATCATATTCAAACCATAGCACTATCATAGATAGTGTTTCCTCTAATAGATCTGGACAAAGTAAAACTTTCTAGAACTTTCTAGAAAGGATTCACCATTCTAGATGCTATTAAGAACACTTGTGATTTATAGAAGCAAGTCAACCTATCAACATTAACAAGAACTTGGAAGAAGTTGATTCCAGCAGTGCAGTGCGCCACCCTTAGCGGCTATTTGGGGGGGGTGAACCAATGGAAAAAGGAAGACCTTTCTCTCTCTCTCTCTCTCTCTTTCTCTCTCTGTCTAACTCTGCCTGTCAAAAAAAAAATGTGAATTGAATCTTTGGTAAAATTCAGTATAGTTAGGTTTTTTTTTTTTTTTTTTTTTGCTAATTTTTGCCTTTTAATTGGAGAATTTAATCCTTTTTTTTTTTTTTTTTTTGACAGGCAGAGTGGACAGTGAGAGAGAGAGAGAGAGAGAGAGAGAGAAAGGTCTTCCTTTGCCGTTGGTTCACCCTCCAATGGCCGCCGCGGCTGGTGCGCTGTGGCTGGCGCACCGCGCTGATCCGATGGCAGGAGCCAGGAGCCAGGTGCTTTTCCTGGTCTCCCATGGGGTGCAGGGCCCAAGCACCTGGGCCATCCTCCACTGCACTCCCTGGCCACAGCAGAGAGCTGGCCTGGAAGAGGGGCAACCGGGACAGAATCCAGTGCCCCAACCGGGACTAGAACCCGGGGTGCCGGCGCCGCTAGGCGGAGGATTAGCCTAGTGAGCCACGGCGCCGGCCTGAATTTAATTCATTTATTAATGTAGCCACAGATAAGGAAGGACTTACCTTTGTCAATTTGCTATTAATTCTTTCCTTTTAATCCTTCCATTGATGTGTATAGGTATTTTCTATTGTATTATTTAAATTCTTTTTTAAAAAAAGTTTTATTTATTTATTTGGAAGTCAGGGCTACATAGGAGAGAGAGAGAGAGAAATAAACATAGAGAGAGAGATAAACATAGAGAGAGATATATATATATCTTCTATCTTCTGGTTCATTCCCCAGATGATCCCAACAGCTAGGGCTGGGATCCAAAGCCAGGAGCCAGGAGCTTCTTCCAGGTCTCCCACATGGATGGCAGGGGTCCAAACAGTTGGCCCATCTTCCATTGCTTTCCCAGGCACTTTATCAGGAAGTTGAATTGGGAGTGGAGCAGCTGGGATTGAACTGGCACCCATATGGGATGCCAGTATTGCAGGCAGCAGCTTTACCCACTATGCCAAAACACTGGCCTCCTAAATTCTTTTGCCATTTGCTTTACTATATATTATTAACTTATTTTCTTAGTGGTTGCCATGGGCATTAACATTAGCATCTTTTAAAAAATTAAGTATTGGGGGGAGGGTCAGTGTAATGGCTCATCTGGTAAACCTGCCTCCTGCAATGCTGGCATTCCCTATGGGCACTGTTTTGTATCCTGGCTGCTCCACTTCCAATCCAACTCCCTGCTAAAGACCTATAAAAGCAGCAGAAGATGGCCCAAGTGTTTGGGCTCCTGCACCAATATGGGAGGCCTGGAAGAAGCTCCTGGCTCTTGGCTTTGGTTTGGTCCAGCCCTAGCCATTGCAGCCGTCTGGTGAATGAACCAGCAGATGGAAGAACTCTCTCTGTCTCTGTCTCTGTTTCTCCCTCTCTCTCTGTAGCTCTGACATTCATATAAATAAATATTTTAAAAATTAAACATTTTAATTTCTTTTGAAAGGCAGAGAGAGAGTGAAAGATCTTTAATTTGCTCATTCAGTTCCTAAATGCTTCCAACATAGGCAGCAGGAACCCAAGTATTTAAATAATCATCTCGGGAGCCGGCACTGTGGCGTAATGGGTAAAGCCACCACTTGCAGTGCTGGCATCCCATATGAATGCTGGTTCAAGTCCCAGCGGCTCCACTTCCTATCCAGCTCTCTGCTATCGCCTGGGAAGGCAGTAGAAGATGGCCCTAGTCCTTGGGCCCATGAACCCATGTGGGAGACTGGGAAGAGGCTCTTGGCTCCTGGCTTCGGACTGGCACAGTTCCGGCTATTGCAGCCAATTGGGGAGTGAACCATCGGATGGAAGACCTCTCTCTCTCTGCCTCTGCCTCCCGGTAACTCTGCATTTCAAATAAATAAATAAATCTTTAAAATAAATAAATAATGATCTCCTGCCTTCCAGGGTGGGCCTTAGCAGGAAGCTGGAACCAGAAGTAGAGCTATGACTTGAATGGAACCCGAGCACTTCAATATTGGATATCATGTCTTTTCTTCTTTAAAAGATTTATTTGTTTATTTGAAAGTCAGAGTTACATGGAGAGAGGAACAGAGACAGAGAGAAAGAGAGAGAGAGTTGAGAGAGAGTGGGAGAGAGAGAAAGATCTTCCATCTGCTGGTTCACTCCCCAAATGGCTGCAATGGCCAGGGCAGGGCCAGGCTGAAGCCAGGAGTCAGGAGCTTTTTCTGGAGCTCCCATGTGAGTGTAGTGGCCCAAGCACTTTGACCACTCTCCACTTCTATCCCAGAGCTGGATTGGAAGTAGAATAGCCTGGTCTTGAACTGGCACCCATATGGGATGACTATGTCACAGGTGCTTTATATGGGATGACTATGTCACAGGTGCTTTACTCACTATGTCACAATGCTGGCCACATCAATTGGTGTCTTAACTGCTATGCCAAATGCCCGCCCCGACATTTACATATTAATTTGTAACAATCTAGTTCAGTTTAATTTTTTTTTTTTTTGACAAGCAGAGTGGACAGTGAGAGAGAGAGAGAGAGAGAAAGGTCTTCCTTTACTGTTGGTTCACCCTCCAATGGCCGCTGCAGCTGGCGCACCGCACTGATGTGAAGGCAGGAGCCAGGTGCTTCTCCTGGTCTCCCATGGGGTGCAGGGCCCAAGCACTTGGGCCATCCTCCACTGCACTCCCTGGCCACAGCAGAGAGCTGGCCTGGAAGAGGGGCAACTGGGACAGAATCCGGCGCCCCGGCCGGGACTAGAACCCGGTATGTCGGCGCCGCAGGCGGAGGATCAGCTTATTGAGCCGTGGCGCTGGCCTAGTTCTAATAATTTCACTAGTGTATAAAATCTTCACTGCTGTAGAGCTGCTTCCCTCTCTTTTCTGTTGTTATTATCACAATCTACAACTTTGTACATTGTATACCTGTCAATATAGACTCATAGCTATTTTTTGCAGTTTCTTTTAAATAAGATAGGAAAAAAGAGAGGTTGCTAGAAAAAAATATATGGATACTGTCATTAATATTTATATTTGTAGTTACCTTTACTCTTGTTCTTTTTGTTACTCTCCACTGTCCTTTCATTTCAGCCTGAGACTTCTCTTTGGCATTTCTTGTAGTGTAGGTCTACAGAAACTTTGTTTACTGGGAGTGTCTTTCTCCCTCATATTTTAAGGATAATTTTGTTGGCTAGAGTTTTTGAGTGACAGGGGGTGTTTTTTCTTTTAGCACTTTGACTACGTCTTCCCATTTCTTTTTGACTTTCATGGTTCTTGATGTGAAATTATCTGTTGACTTTATCGAGGATCCCATGTACAATAAGTGGATTATCTCTTTTCTCATTTTCAAGATTCCCATTTTTTCCAAGATTTGATTCTGTTGTGCCTTGGTTTGGATGTCTTTGAGTTTATCCTGCTTGTAATTTATTGAGCTTCTTAGATGCATAGATTTGTGTGCTTAATCAAATTTGGGATGTTTTGGTCTACTTTTTTAAAATTAATTTATTTATTTGAAAGGCAGAGTTACTGAGAGACAGAGAGAAAGAGAGAAAGGGAGAAAGAGAGAGAGAGAGAGAGAGAGATCTTCCATCCTCTGGTTCACTCCCCAAATGGCCACAAAGGCAGAAGCTGGGTTGATCCAAAGCCAGGAGCCAGGAGCTTCTTCTGGCTCTCCCACACGGGTGCAGGGGCCCCAGCACTTGGGCCATCTTCTACTGCTTTCCTGGGCCATAGCAGAGAGCTGGATCAAAAGTGGAGCGGCTGGTTTGAAACAGTGAGAGAGAGAGAGAGAGAGAGAGAGACAGAAAGGTCTTCCTTCCATTGGTTCACCCCCAAAATGGCCACCACGGGGATCCGAAGCCAGAAACCAGGTGCCTCCCCTGGTCTCCCATGCGGGTGCAGGGCCCAAGCACCTGGGCCATCCTCCACCGCCTTCCCAGGCCACAACAGAGAGCTGGACTGGAAGAGGATCAGCTGGGACCAGAGCCCGGTGCCCTTATGGGATGCTGGCACCACAGGCGGAGGATTAACCAAGTGAGCCACGGCGCCGGCCCCCCACAATCTGAGTTTTAACAAGCTCTCCTGATAATTTTGATGAATAGTAAAAATTTTGGAACTGAAGGCTTAGGTATTTTTGAGTTCACTGATTCAGCCTAGGCTTCTCTTTCAATTAATAAGAAATTAATTCTGGGGCCAGCATTGTGATGCATTGGGTTAAGCTGCTACCTGCCATGTTGGTATCCTATATGGGTGCCAGTTCAATCACTTGCAATCCAGCTTCTTACTAATGCACCTGCAAATGTAGCAGAGGATGGCCCAAGTGCTTGGGCCCCTGCCACCCATTTGCGAGACCTGGATGGAGTTCCTGGCTCCTGGCATTGGCATAACCCAGCCCTGGCTCAATAAGATCTCTGTGAGTGAGATCCCAGTGGAAAGAACAGGTCTTCAAAGAAGGAGGTACCTTTCTCTGAAGGGAGGAGAGAACCTCCACTTTGACTATGACCTTGTCTAAACAAGATAAGAGTCGGAGAACTCAAGGGGCTTCCATAGCCTTGGAAACTCATGACTGGTGCATAGGGAGATTACTGATGCCATAAACAGGAGTGTCAATTGGTAAAGTCAACAACAGGAGTCACTGTGCACTTACTCCTCATGTAGGATCTCTGTCCTTAACGTGCTGTACATTGAGGCTTAATGCTATAACGAGTACTCAAACAGTATATTTCACTTTGTGTTTCTATGGGGGTGCAAACGGTTGAAATCTTTACTTAATGTATACTAAACTGATCTTCTGTAAAAAAAAAAAAAAAAAGAAATTATCAATTCCCAACTTGACTCTCACTGGGATTAAACATGACAATAGGTCTGATCTGATTTCATCATTTAAAAAAATCATCTATTATTTTTCACTTTATGTTTCTGTGTGGGAGCAAACTGTTGAAATCCTTACTTAATGTATACTAAGCTGATCTTCTGTATATTAAGATAATCGAAAATGAATCTTGATGTGAATGGAAGGGGAGAGGGAGTGGGAAAGGGGAGGATTGTGGGTGGGAGGGACGGTATGGGGGGGAAGCCATTGTAATCCATAAGTCGTACTTTGGAAATTTATATTCATTAAAAAAAAAAATAAATAAATAACCCAGCCCTGGCTGTTGCAGCCATTTAGGGAGTGAATCAGTGGATGGAAGCTCCCGCTCTCTGTCTCTGTCTCTGTCTCTGTCTCTCTTTCTCTCTCTCTCTCTCTCTCTCTCTCTCTTCCTCTTTGTGTGTCCCTGTCTCTTTTACTCTGCCTTTCAAATAAATTAACAAATCTTAAAAAAGAAATTAATTTTAGTTATACTTTCATTGAACTCCTACTGGATGCTAAGCACTGATATTGCAATTATAAGATACTCTCTCTGGGGGCCAGCGCTATGGTGTAATGGGTAAACCTGCTGCACACCAGCATCTGATATGGGCAAAAATTCAAGTCCTGGCTGCTCCACTTCCAATCCAGCTCCCTGTTAATGCACCTGGGAAAGCAGTGAAAGATGGCCCAAGTGCTTGGGACCCTGCACCCTTGAGGGAGATCTGGAAGAAGCTCCTGGCTCCTGGCTTCAGATTGGTCCAGCTCTGGCCATTGCAGCCATTTGGGGAGTGAACCAGCTGATGGAAGATGGATCTCTCTCTCTCTCTCTCTCTCTCTCTCTCTCTCTCTCTCTCCCTCTCCCTCTCCTTGCAAATAAATACATAAATCTTTTTTTTTAAGATACTCTGTTTGCTGTAAATGAGAGGACACAGATCCTGCCACCACTGAATCACAAAATGTTATTAGAGAGACTGCAACACAGACTATAAAACAGTATATATGCGGCCGGCGCCATGGCTCACTAGGCTAATCCTCCACCTGGGGCGCTGGCATCCCGGGTTCTAGTCCCAGTTGGGGCGCTGGATTCTGTCCCAGTTGCTCCTCTTCCAGTCCAGCTCTCTGCTGTGGCCCGGGAGTGCAGTGGGGGATGGCCCCAGTGCTTGGGCCCTGCACCCTCATGGGAGACCAGGAGGAAGCACCTGGCTCCTGGTTTTGGATTGGTGCAGCGCGCCAGCCATAGAGGCCATTTAGGGGTTGAATCAATGGAAGGAAGGCTTTTCTCTGTCTCTCTCTCTCTCTCACTGTCTAATTCTGCCTGTCCAAATAAATAAACAAACAAATAACAACAACAAAAACAGTATATATGCAAAGTTGTAGTTGTGGGTAGTTGTTGTCAAGGCTTGGAAGAGGATTTTTGGGCATAGGAACTCATCCTAAAACTGGTACAGTATAAGCATTAGTTCCAGACTTCTGTGGGAAAAAGCCCTTGGATCCATGACAGTTTGAACAAAGAAAATGGTGATAGCAGAGTCTGTGGAAGTGTCGTCTTGGGAAAGTAACTATCTCTGTGGATCTGGAAGAATTCATTCCTGCTTTGGTCCCTAAATCCAATGCTCTGTGACTGAACCAAGGAGGCATTTGTTTTTAGAAACATGGAAATATTTGTGGAAGCAATTACAAGGTAAAAAATATGTCATTTATCACTTAATGTGAAGGGAGAATTTGTGAATGGCTTACAATATGTGTAATGGACACTTTAAAATAGAAACAGAAATAGAGAAAAGTGTACTATACTCCCATTTGCTGTGAATCCAGCTTTTGAGCTGGTTGGTGTAAAGGCCAAATGAGGTGTAGACTTACAGTCCTTGCCCAGAGCCTTGCTCTTAGGAGACCTTAATAATCTCATGCAATGTGTTTTTTTTTTTTTTTTTTTGTGTGGTTTGCTAATACAGAACTATTCAGGGATATGTAGCTCTAGTTTATTTAAACTGAAACAATACAAAGGTACCACAGCCAATCTTTTTTTAAAATTTTTTTAAGATTTATTTATTTTATTTGAAAGTCAGAGTTACACACAGAGAGAGGCAGAGAGAGAGAAAGAGAGAGAGAGAGAGAGATCTTCCATCTGATGGTTCACTCCCCAAATGGCCGCAATGGCCCGAGTTGCGCCGATCTGAAGCCAGGAGCCAGGAGCTTCCTCTGGGTCTCCCACGTGAGTGCAGGGGCCCAAGCACTTGGGCCATCTTCCACTGCTATCCCAGGCCATAGCAGAGAGCTGGACAGGAAGTGAAGCAGCCAGGTCTCGAACCGGCACCCATATGGGATGCCAGCGCTCCAGGCCAGGACATTAACCCACTGTGCCACAGCCGCCGGCCCCTTCTGTTATTTATTACTGTGTAACAAGCTACCCCTAAATCCATGGTTTAAAAGAGTAACAATCATTTACTTGGTTTGTGGATATGCAATTTGGTCAGGGCTTAAAGGGGAAAGCTCATCTGGGATCCATATGGGGATAGCTCCATCTGGGCATCAGCTATGGTGGCTCCAAAGAGTGGTTGGAGGCCAGCTGGTGACTGGAATCATCTGAAATCTCCCTACTCTGGCAGTTGATGCTGGCTGTCAGCTAGCAGTGTGTGTGTGTGTGAGAGAGTGTGTGTGGTCCCTGTGCCCTGTGCCCTGTGCCCTGTGCCCTGTGGCATGGCCACCTCATGCTAGCAGACTTCTGATGAACTTTTTGTTGAAGGTTCAGGGTTCTATACATGTACGTTCATACATTTTTATATACTAGATTCAAAAAATTTGTGGAAAATAGAATTAAAAGAAAAGTTTATTTTGGTACAGAAATTATTTATTTATTTGAAAGGCAGTTACAGTGTGAGAGAGGGACACAGAAAGGTCTTCCCTCCACTGGTTCATTCCCATAATGGATGCAACAGCCAGGGTTGAGCCATGCCAAAGCCAGGAGTCAGGAGCTTCTTCTGGGTCTCCCATGTGGGTGCAGGGGCCCAAGGACTTGGGCCATCTTCTACTGCTTTCTCAGGTGCATTAGCAGGGAACTGGATGGGAAGTGGAGCAGCCAGGAGTTGAACAAACAACCATATGGGGTGCTAGCACTGCAGGAGACTACGCTACCTGCTATGCCACAATGCCAGTCACTGTGCAAAAATTTTGAAATTCATGTATAATTTCTTCACAATATGCACTTTGCATGAACTTTGGAGACCTTTTGTGTGTATACATACATACATACAGAGTGGGACGGGAGACAGAGAAAGAGTTTCTATTGTGATTCTGCATTTATTGTCTACATCACTTTAAGCAAGTCACTTGTTTTTTCTGAGCCTCAGTTCTCAAATTTTAAGTCAGGATTTGTTTTGGAATTGCCCAGAAAGACCTTGAGGCAAGGTTTTGAGTGCAAGTAGTTTATTTGAAAGTTAATCCCTGGACATTATCAGAAGGGAGTTGGGGAGTGCTACAGGGGAGGGAAAGTAGCCAGCAAGATTCTTAAACAAGTCACCAGTGTGGGCAACTGGAGCTTATTAAACCCGCGGGGACCCCTGGGGGAAACAGTGTAGAATCTCCATTCTAGCGTTGTCTCACCCAAGAGTTTCAGGAACTGGGCTATTTATGTATCAGCTCCCATAAGTCATTAGCTGAAGACTTTGGGGGTCTTCATTCCCGATCTCTGTTGGTTTGCTGAGTTTCCAGGCAGGTGGGAGGATCCCTCGGGTACAAAGATGCACGTGCAGGTGAAAGACAATTCAGCAGGTTTGCCTTCACAATAATAAGAGCTGAAAGGATATAAACAGGGCATTCGTAATTAACTAAGCATCTTTGAAGATTATTTAGAAGCGTGAAATAATTCAGTTTTCCGCCAGACGTTAGAGTGCAGGATGGGAGAAGCATGGCAAAGAGGGAAACGTGCAGTGAGGCCCGCGGAGCAGGAGGGTCGCACTCGGCATGGTGCGCAGTGAACACAATGGCAGGGCAAAGCGAGGTGTTTCACAATAAATAAGTAAAGGCCGGCTTGCGAACACCCGAGTCCACTGCCAGCTTCGACATTTTCCTCGAGTCTTTCCCCGGGTCTAAGAACCGCGCGGCACCAGCTCCCGGGGATATAGCGGCGGCTAGGGGGCCTCCAGCCGGCAGCGTGCCCACCTCTGGCTGAGGGGAAGGGGACAGCACCATCCTCACGCCTGGGGTCGCACATCGAAGGCACCCACCCCCAACCTCTCGCTCCCCTCAGCTCCCACTCCAGGGGGTAACGCCGAAGAGACTCCCGGGACCTGGGAGCCGCCCTCCCGCGCTCCCTCCCGCTGCGCGCTGTTGCCGGGGTCCGGGCACCGCCCTGCTGCACTACGGGCCAATGGCAGTGCGGCCTAGGCACCGCCCAACTACAGCTCGGGCCAATGACGGCGTGCTATGGGTACCACCCTTATTCTGCGCGGACCAGTAGTAGCGTGGTGCGGCGCAGGGGCCGCCCCCAGCTGGGTGGGGAGGCGGGGTGGTAGCCACTAGCTCCGCCCCACTCCCCTCTGACCCGGTGTCTTGTCTCTCCGTCTTCCTGTTCCAAACCACGTGGACGCGCCGGGGCTGCGGGGCTGCGGGAGGCATCTAGGGCCGCCACTGCCGCTGTCGCCTCTGCCACCGGGGTCGCGACCCCGGCTCTGGTCTGAAGTCGCCACGCCCGGGCCTCCGGTGCCTCTGAAGAGGGCGAGCACATGGCGACCCAGACGCACTCCCTCAGCTACGCGGGGTGCAACTTCTTGCGCCAGCGTCTGGTCCTTTCCACCCTGAGCGGGCGCCCAGTCAAAATCCGAAAGATTCGAGCCAGAGATGACAACCCGGGCCTCCGAGGTAACTTGGGGCAGGCGGGGGGCATGCCCTGGGGGCCGGCGCGCGGGGGTCCGTGGGGAGGGCTGGCGGCGCGTGGTGCCCTCAGCCTGAGGCGCCGGGATGGTGGGGGAGGCGGGGTCAGCCCGGAGGGGTGCGCTCAGCTGCGCGCTGCGCTCGGCGGCTCTCGGGCGCTGCTAGTAAACAGCTACACGTTTTCCAGCATTCCGTGGTGCAACAGAGCCCAGGCATCGCCCCCTTGCTTCCCTTCAGCCCCTTTTGCTCTCGCCGTAAACCTTTCAAAAGAGGAAAACAGTTTGTTGGACGGCATGTGGCGAATGCGCCACGGGGAGACATTGGCCGGGACAAGTAGCACTGATGGGGTCCCGGCCCTGTCCCGACGTAGTCTCAAGTAGCTGACTCCTTCGACGCCGGCTATCTCCGTCGCCATGCTTTCCTGGCTGCCCTCACACCTCTCATTGAGTGTGGATGAAATTTTTTTAGAAATACTGCGTTTTCCCCTGTGACTTCGATTGACGTGTTCAGGACAGTCGCATTGGGCCTAATTGCTTTGACTTCAGAAAAAGGTTGAGGACAAGTGGTCGTCTATACGCTTTCAAGCTCACTTTTTGCCCTACAGAGGTAGACAGGTTTAAAATAAGCCCCATTAAAACACACACTGCATTAGATGGCACTGGTTTTCACCTGGTCTCATGGAATAAGACGTGCTTTTGAAAGCTTCTGTCTGCTTATCTCAAAATGGGAGAGTCAGAGAAGAAAGGAAAAACCTGTCTAAGTTGAAAGAGAGGGTTTACAGTCAACACTGAAAGCTTCCTAGGTTGTGCTGGTGGGTTTAATTTTGCACCGTCTCCTTGATAGGTGGCCAGGACATGTCATCACCTATCAGGATGCATACTCTGAAGTGTTACATTTCTGCCTCTCTTGAATAATGAGTTGTGGCACAAGGGGTGTGTGTGTGTGTGTGTGTGTGTGTGTGTGTGAGAGAGAGAGAGAGAGAGAGAGAGAGAGAGAGAGAGAATACCAGGTCTTTGGAGATAGGTTGGGAAGCAGCGAATCAGAATTAGGTGCACTGATGAGAAACCTGGTAACAGAGGAAAAGCTTGCTTGCATGGTTCCTGTCCTCACTCAAATTAAGGAGAGATCACTAAATGGTTTATGCTGAAGCTCTAATTCTCAACATCTGTTTCCCTTATTTTCAGTGTGGCCCTTGAGCGATGTAGTTGCTTGATCGTTCTGTTCTGTGGCATTCTCAGCTCTCCCCTTCACCCCCAGAGTAGCCTAGAGAATTTGCCACTAGCTGGGTATGTTCAGAAGACCAGCTTCTATTGTCTATGATTATGGGTTGTAAGCTTTTTTTTTTTTAAAGATTTATTTATTTTAAAGAGTTACAAAGAGAGGTAGAGGGGTGGGGGGGTTCTGTCTTCTACTGGTTCACTCCTCAAATGGCTGCAACAGCCAGAGCTGGGCCCCTTCAAAGCCAGGAGCCAGGAGCTTCTTCCGGGTCTCCCACATGAGTGCACCCAGGTGCATTAGCAGAGAGCTGGATTGGAAGTGGAGAAGCCAGGACTTGAACAGGTGCCTGTATGTGATGCGGCATTACAGGAGGAGGCAGCTACTGGCTCCCCTGCAAGGCTGACCTCTGTGAACATTTTCTTTGCCACTCAAATACGAGTTTTTCCGAAGAACACGACTTGACCATTAAACACTCTCCTGAAAGGGTGTCAGTCTGGTACCGACTGGGGTGGAGGGGTGGGTAGTACTACTTGGCAGATGTGATTTCTTTTTTAAGATTAATTAATTTATTTTTTAAGGAATACAAATGTCATAAGTACAGCTTTAGGAATGTAGTGATTTCTTCCCACCATACCTGCCCTCCCACCCTTCCTCCTCCTGCCTCTCCCATTCCCAGTCCCATTCTCCATTAAGATTCATTTTCAATTAACTTTGTGCACAGAAAACCAACTCTATACTAAGTGAAGATTTCAACAATTTGCACACATACTCACACACAAAAAAACTTTGAGAACTAGTTTTATAGTTAACTCTCATCATATAACTCATTCAGGACAGAGGTCCTGCATTGGGAGTTAGTGCATAGTGACTCCTATTGTTAATTTAACAATTAACACTTTTTTTTTTTTAAAGATTTATTTATTTATTTGAAAGAGTTACAGAGAGAAGGAGAGGCAGAGAGAGAGAAAGAGAGAGGTCTTCCATCTGCTGCTTCCCTCCCCAGCTGGCTATAGTTACACCCATCTGAAGCCAGGAGCCAGGAGCTTCTTCTGGGTTTCCCACACGGGTTCAGGGGCCCAGGGACTTGGGCCATCTTCTGCTGCTTTCCCAGGCCATAGCAGAGAGCTGGATCGGAAGTGGAGCAGCTGGGACTAGAACCAGTGCCCATATGGGATGCTGGCACTGCAGGTGGCAGCTTTACCCGCTGAACCACAGCATATGCCCCCAACAATTAACATTCTCATGTATGACGTCAGTGACTACCCGAGGATCTTGACGTGAGCTGCCTAGGCTAGGGCAGCCTTTTGAGTCCACAAATTCCATCAGTTTTGAGATAAGGCCATAAGCAAAGTGGAAATTCTCTCCTCTCTTTAGAGAAAAGTACATCCTTCTTTGATGGCCACTTTACACTGGGGTCTCACAAGAGATCTGCATGTAGAACATTCTTGGCCGTAGTGTCTTGCTTTCCATGCCTGAAATGCTCACACAGGCTTTTCAGCCAGACTAGGAAGCCTTAAGGGCTAATTCTGAGCTCAGAGTGTTACTTAAAGCGATTCTCAATCTGAGTCTGCTGTGTGGACTGCTATCCGTGTTGGAACATTTTCTCCTTTTTAATTCTATCTATTTTTTTTTTTTTTTTTTTGACAGGCAGAGTGGACAGTGAGAGAGAGAGAGACAGAGAGAAAGGTCTTCCTTTTGCCGTTGGTTCACCCTCCAATGGCCGCCGCGACCGGCGCGCTGCGGCTGGCGCATAGCACTGATCTGAAGCCAGGAGCCAGGTGCTTCTCCTGGTCTCCCATGGGGTGCAGGGCCCAAGGACTTGGGCCATCCTCCGCTGCATAATTCTATCTTATTACCAGACACTTGATCCTATTTATATGATCACTTTAACAGTGAATCCTATCTATATGTTCACTTTAACATTTAATTTGATCACCTTAACGCTTAAGATGGCATTTTTACCGCCCAGCTTAATGGGATTTGGGGTCTCATGTAAGTCTGTAGGAATGTATGCAGAACTATACAGCTTTATAGTTATAAACTTCCTCCTTCCTCTCTTATTTTTTTGAGATCCATCCTCAATTGACTTTATACACATATGAGTAACTCTGTGTTAAGAGTTCAACAAAGAGTACGAAGAAAAAAAGTGAAAAAAAAAAATAAAGAAATGTTCCTCAACAGTTAAGACACAGGCAGCTCAAGTCATCCCTTCTCGAAGTGTCAATTTCAGTTCTACAGATTTTATTTTAGGTGCTCCATTAGTTCTCAAAGATCAGGGAGAACATGTGATATTTGTCCCTTTGGGACTGGCTTATTTCACTAAGTATGATGTTTTCCAGATTCATCCATTGTGTTGCAAATGACTGGATTTCATTTTTTTAAGCTGCTGTGTAGTATTCCATAGTGTACATGTCTTATAATTTTTTTATTTTTTTGACAGGCAGAGTGGACAGTGAGAGAGAGAGAGAGAAAGGTCTTCCTTTGCCATTGGTTCACCCTCCAATGGCCGCCGCAGCCAGTGCACTGCGGCTGGCGCACCACGCTGATCTGAAGCCAGGAGCCAGGTGCTTCTGGTCTCCCATGGGGTGCAGGGCCCAAGGACTTGGGCCATCCTCCACTGCACTCCCGGGCCACAGCAGAGAGCTGGCCTGGAAGAGGGGCAACTGGGACAGAATCCGGTGCCCCGACCGGGACTAGAACCCTGTGTGCCGGCGCTGCAAGGCGGAGGATTAGCCTAGTGAGCCGCGGCGCCGGCCTGTCCTATAAATTCTTTATCCAGTTTTTGGTTGACGGGTTTTGGTTGATTGCATGTCTTCGCTATTGTGAATTGGGCTGCAATAAATGTGGGGGTGCAGATAACTTTAATTTACTGATTTTATTTCCCTTGGGTAAATTCCCAGGAGTGAGATGGTTGGGTCATATGATAGATTTTTGAGGTATGTCCATACTGTCTTCTTTAGTGGCTTTACCAGTTTACATTCCTGCCAACAGTGGATTAGGGTACCTTTTTCTCTACATCCTGACCAGCATTTGTTGTCTGTTGATTTCTTGTATGAAAGCTATTCTACTGAGATGAGATGAAATGTCATTGTGGTTTTGATTTGCCTTTCCCTGATGGCTAGTGATCCTGAGAATTTTTTTTTTATGTGTCTGTTGGCATTTAGATTTCCTCTTTTGAAAAATGTCTGCTTAGGGGCCAGCGCTGTGGCATAGTGGGTAAGGCCGCTACCTGCAGTGCTGGCATCCCATATTGGTGCTGGTTCGAATCCCGGCTGCTCCATTTCCTATCCAGGTCTCTGCTGTGGCCTGGGAAAATACTAGAAGATGGCCCAAGTGCTTGGGCCCCTGCACCCAGGTGGGAAACCCAGAAGAAGCACCTGGCTCCTGGCTCCGGATCAGCGCAGCTTCGGCCATTGTGGCCAGTTGGGGAGTGAACTAGCAGATGGAAGGCCTCGCTCTCTCTCTGCCTTTCCTTCTCTCTCTGTGTAACTCTGACTTTCAAATAAATAAATAAATCTTAAAAAGAAAAAGAAAAATGTCTGTTTAAATCCTTGGCCCATCTCTTAACTGGGTTGTTTGTTTTGTTGTTGAGATTCTTGATCTCTTTGTATATTCTGGGTATTAATCCTTTATCAGTTGCATAGTTTGCAAATTATTTCTCCCATTTTGTCAGTTGCCACTTTCCCTGTTTTTTTTTTTTTTTTTTTTTTTTTCAATACAGAAGCTTCTCAATTTGAAGTAATCCCATTTGTTAATTTTGGCTTTGATTGCCTGTGCCTGTAGGATCTTTTCCAGGAACTCTTTGTCTATGCCAGTGTTTTGCAGGGGTTCCCCAATGTTCTTTATTAATTTGATGCTATCAGGTTGTAGATTTAGATCTTCAGTCCATGTTGGATGGATTTTTGTGTAAGGTGTAAGGTAGGGGTCCTACTTCATAATTCTGTGTGTGGAGATCCAATTTTCCCAGCACCAACTGGTGAAGAGACTGTCCTTGCTCCAGGGATTAGTTTTAGCTCCTTGATCAGATATGATTTGATTGTAGATGCTTGGATTGATTTCTGGTATTTCAATTCTGTTCCATTGGTCTGTCCATCTGTTTTTGTATCGGTACCAGGCTGTTTTGATTATAAATGCCTTGTAGTATGTCTTTAAATCTGGTATTGTGATGCCTCTGGCTTGGTTTTTTGTTGTATAAGATTGCTTTAGCTATTCAGGTTTCCTGTGTTTCTGTGTGAATGTCAGCATCATTTTTTCTAGATCTGAGAATAATGTCTTCGGTATTTTGATTGGTATTGTATTGAATCTGTAAATTGCTTTCAGAAGAATGGACATTTAGGTGATATTGATTATTCCAATCCATGAACATGGAAGATTTTTCCATTTTTTATCTTCTGTTTCTTTCTTTAATGTTTCATAATTCTCATTGTATAGATCTTTGACATCCTTGGTGAAATTTATTCCAAGGTATTTCATTTTTTTATAGCTATTGTGAATGGGATTGATCTTAGAAGTTCGTACTCAGCGGTGGCATTGTCTGTATACAAAGACTGTTGATTTTTGTGTGTTGATTTTATATCATTTTCCCAAACTCTTCTATGAGTTCCAGTAGTATCTTGGTGGAGTCTTTTGGATCCCTTTTATATAGAATCATGTCATCTGCAAATAGGGATAGTTTGACTACCTTCTTCCCAATTTGTATCCCTTTGATATCTTTTTCTTGCCTAATGGCTCTGGCTAAAACTTCCAGGACTAATTGAATATCAATGGTAGGAGTGGGCGTCATTGTGTGGTACTGGATCGCAGTGGAAATGATGCCAACTTTTCCACGTTCAGTAGGATGGTGACCATGGATTTGTCATAAGTTGCCATGATTGTGTTGAAGAATGTTCCTTCTAAACCCAATTTGCTTAGAGTTTTCATCATGAAAGGGTGTTGTATTTTATCACAGGCTCTCTCTGTCGAGATAATCATATGTTTTTTGTTCTTCAATTTGTTGATGTGATATATTACTTTGATTTGAGATTGTTGAACCATCCCTACATAATAGGGATAAATCCTACTTGGTCTGGGTGGACAGTCTTTCTGATGTGTTTTTGGATTGGATTGGCTAGAATTTTGTTGAGGATTTTTGTGTCTATGTTCATTGGAGAATTTAGTTTGTACTTCTTTCTCTGTTGCATCTTTTTTAGGTTTAGGAATTAAGGTGATGCTGACTTTGTAGAAAGAATTTGGGAGGATTCCCTTCCTTTCAATTGCTTGAATAGCTTGAGAAGAATTGCAGTTGGTTCTTCTTTAAATGTCTGGTAGAATTCAGCAGTGAATCCATCTGGTCCTGGGCTTTTCTCTGTTGGGAGGGTCTTTATTACTCATTCAATTTCCATCTTGGTTATTGGTCTGTTTAGGTTTTCTGTGTCTTCATTGCTCAATTTAGGGAGGTTGAATGGATACAGGAATCTATCCATTTCTGCTAGGTTTCCCAGTTTGTTGGCATACAGCTCTTTGTAGTGGTTTCTGATGATTCTTTTTATTTCTGTGGTGTCTGTTGTTACATTTCCTTTTTCATCTCTGATTTTATTGATTTGGCTTTCTCTCTCCTTTTTTTGGTTAGTTGGGCCAATGGTGTGTTAATTTTGTTTATTTTTTCAAAAACACCGGCTCTTCATTTTGCTGATCTTTTGTATTGTTGTTTTTTTTTTTTGGATTCAATTTTGTTGATTTCTTCTCTAATTTTAATTATTTTTTTGTGTATATTTTGTGGGAGGTGTAACTGTGAGAAGCTTGTTGGCTCTTCTCTCCAGGAGCTTATCAAATAAATAGGAGGAGCTTGAGTGTGGTAAAAGGGTTCAGAGCAGAGGCTTTCCTGAAAGCTGTGAAGGAAGACTTTCAAGATCTCCTTCTGATCTGGAGTTAAATTCAGGTTAGTGGCTATGATCATCACTGAGGTGAAAGAAACCTTTCTTTTGGCCGGCACCGTGGCTCAACAGGCTAATCCTCCGCCTAGCGGCGCTGGCACACTGGGTTCTAGTCCCGGTCAGGGCACTGGATTCTGTCCCGGTTGCCCCTCTTCCAGGCCAGCTCTCTGCTATGTCCTGGGAGTGCAGTGGAGGATGGCCCAAGTGCTTGGGCCCTGCACCCCATGGGAGACCAGGAGAAGCACCTGGCTCCTGGCTTCAGATCAGCGTGGTGCGCCAGCCGCAGCGCGCCGGCCGCGGCGGCCATTGGAGGGTGAACCTACGGCAAAGGAAGACCTTTCTCTATGTCTCTCTCTCTCACTGTCCACTCTGTCAAAAAAAAAAATTTATTTTTTTAAAGATTTATTTATTTATTTGAAAGTCAGAGTTACAGAGAGAAGAAGTAGAAAGAGAGAGAGAGAGAGAGGTCTTCCATCCACTGATTTCACTCCCCAGTTGGCCTCAATGGCTGGAGCTGTGCCATTCCGAAGCTAGGAGCCAGGAGTTTCTTCTGGGTCTCCCATGCAGGTGTAGGGGCCTAAGGACTTGGGCCATCTTCTACTACTTTCCCAGGCCACAGCAGAGAGCTGGACTGGAAGTGGTGTATCCGAGACTCCAACCTGTGCCCATATGGGATGCTGGCACTGAAGGCGGTGACTTTACTTGCTATGCCACAGTGCTGGCCCCACCATTCTTAAGTCAAAAATATTCTTCTTTTTAAATTTTTGTTGTTGTTGAAGTAAAATCCTTGAGAGAGAGAGAGAGAGAGAGAGTAGGAGATAGGTCTTTCATCTGCTAGTTTACTCTCCAAATGAACACAACAGCCAGGGCTGGGCCAGACCCAAGATGGGAGCCAGGAACCTCATCCTGGTCTCCCATGTGTGTGGCAGCGTCCCATGTACTTCCACTGCTTTTCCAGACACATTATCAGGGAGCCTTGTCAGAAGTGGAGCAGCTGGGACTTGAACTGTTGCTCCGACGTGGGATGCCAGTGTCAGAAGCAGCAGTGTAAGCAGCTGTGCCACAATGCCCACCCCATGAAGTCACATCCTTAGTTTGTCATGGTTATAGTAGCTTGGTGGCTAAGTTTGGTCTAGTTTTATACCTCAGTTTGAGTACTGATTCCGCCTTTTGGACCTTGGGCAATTTAACATTTCAGAGCCTCAATTTTTTTTTTTTTCATTTCTAAAGTGCGACATGTACTCCTTGCCTCTTAGGGTTATTGTGAGGGCTAAATAAAATACTTGAAGTGTACTGAACAGTGCCTGCAAATAGGAAGAATAAGTGCTAACTGGTTTTACTTATTATGTGGCTTCTGTTTACTGGATATACTTCTGTTTTCTGGCATCCTAAATCTTATCCTGCTTCTGTGTGGACATTTTTTCAGCTACATAAGAAGAATTATGCATTCTCTTTATCTATTCTTTTTTAGCCTAAAGTTTTCCTTTTAGGTTATCCTTTCCTAAAACGTCTATGTATATAACACAGTGGTTCTCATCCAGGGGCTGCTTTACTCCCCAGGAGGCTGTTGGCAGTGTTTGGAGATGGTTTTAATTTGTCAAAACAGTGTAGGGGGTGCTATTGGCATCTGGTGGATGGAGCCTAAGCAAACTACCAACTGTCTATGATATCATAGGACACAGCCCCTGCGGCAAAGAATTTTTCCATTCAAAATGTCATCAGTACTGATGTTGAAAACCTCAATTTACTGGATTTTAATAGTATATCTTTTTCTTTCCCTTGTATCCCTAATGATTCAGAACAGCAGCATGTCATACTGAGAAAACTGTGCAGAGATTCAGAAGTGGATGAAGCATAGGTGAAATTCTCTGACTTCAGGCAAATTTCTTAAATAAAACTGCCCCTTCCCAAGGGAGAGAGAGAGTTTTTATTCTCAACTGCAAAGAAAGATGAGTTGGAAATGATTTTAATAAATATGCAGTCACAATTATAATTAATGCTTCTCTGCTGAAGAACATGGACAGTTATTATGTCTTATTCTATTCTTCCTGATAGAAGGAATTGAATTTTTCATGTGCTTTACTGAAGGTAAAAAAAGCCAAGATACAGTAGACTAAGATAGTTGGTGAACTTGAGCCTCACTGAGTGGCAGAGCTGGAATGAGAAGGCAACCAGTTCAGCTGGGAGGCTTTTCTCCTTCCTGCTCTAACTGAAGGATGGACATGGTGTTTCTCCTCAGTATTGCAAAGCAGCTGTCCCAGGTGTGTTTGTCTCTGCATTTTGGGGGGCTGTAACTTGCAGGGTCTGGTGACTTAATAGTTTTGGCAGAATGTGAGGTCTAATTAGGAAAGAAGTTCATGAAAATGATAATTGTTTAAAGGAGAACTAGCAGAAATGATGGATTTGGGGAAGTGTGCTACTTTAGTAGTAGTTAGAAGACAAGAATGCTGCCACCTGGGATCCAGAGCAGCTCCCATGATTAAGCCTCAGCTCTTCCCCCAGTGTGAAGTCAGAGGAGTTTCTGGTACCATAGCGGTGCTACGGCATGGCTTAAGCATGTATGATTCTGAAAAGGGAGGGTTGAATAATCTTTTTTTTGGATTGATTTTTTGGAAGGCAAAGTGACATAGAGGGAGAGGCAACAGCCAGGACTGGGTCAGGTGGGAGCCAGGAGCAAGGAGTTTCCTTGGGGTCTCCCACATGGGTGCAGAGGCCCAAGCCTTTGGGCAATCCTCCACAGCTTTCTCACATGCATTAGCAGGGAGCTGGATTGGAAGTGGAGCAGCCTGGACAGGAACCTGTGCCCAGATGGGATACTAGTGCTGTAGGCTGTGGCTTTACTTGCTGTGCCATAATGCTGGCCCCAAAGGGAGTCTTAATCAAACATGTCCTTTAAAGTGTGCTGAGGAAGCATGCTATGTAGAGGTCTTTTGAAAGATAAAACATCCTTTTGTAAATGATATGTTGTTTTGGAGATAAATAAGGCTGTTCATAAATAGGACCTTAAAAAAGGCAGATGTGCCTGTGTTTTTTCCAATATAATCTGGGACTCAGAATTTTTGATAGACAACTAGATTTGGGGAAGGCCAGGTGACTAAATGTAGATTGAATATTGTCTTGTTGATTAGAAACCTACCTTCTTGTGCCACTATTAACTTTTTTTTTTTTTTTAATTAACTAATATATTTGACATGGACAGAGAGAGATTTTCCATCTGCTCGTTTACTCTCCAAATGCCTGCAACAGTCAGGACTGGGCAAGGCTGAAGCTGGGAACTCGGAATTTAGTCCAAGTTTCCCACCAAGGGTGTCAGGGACCCAAGTACTTCAGCCATCTTCTGCTGCCTCCCTCAGTGCACATTTGCAAGTGGCTGGATTAGAAGTGGAGCTGGGACGCAAAACCAGGAACTTTGATTTGGTTGCCCAAAACAAAACTTATCTTTAAAGACAAATTCCAAGAATCCTGATGTTCTATTTTCAAATCCACTGTTGCTTGGAAGCTGTGAAATATTTTCTAGGTAGAATAATGTGTATTTTAAAACTGAATTTTCATTCTGAGATAATTATAGACTCATTGTTAAAAAAAAGCAATGCAGAGATCTTGTCTATTCTTTATCCAGTTTCATCCAGTGATAATATCTGGAAAAACTATAGTAAGTACAAAATCATAGCCAGTATATTAATGTTGATACAGCAAAGAAACAACATGTCCATCACTCCAGGATTCCTCTACTGCCCTCTTATAGTCACACCCACCTTCCTCCCTTCACCACCTTCTCCTTAACCCTTGACAATCACTAGTCTCTTTTCCATAGCTGTAATTTTGTCATTTGAAGAATGTTATGTAAATAGAATCATATAGTATGTAACCTTTTGAGACTTTTTCATTTAGTGTGATTGGTTCTCTATCTAAGTAGCTTTTTTTTTTTTTTAAAGATTTATTTTATTTGTTTGAAAGACAGAGTTAGAGAAAGAGGTAGAGACAGAGAGAGAGAGAAGTCTTCCATCCATTGATTCACTCCCCAGATGGCGCAACGGCCGGAGCTGGGTTGATCCCAAGCCAGGAGCCAGGAGCTTCTTCTGGGTCTCCCACGTGGGTATAAGGGCCCAAGTACTTCTTCTACTGCTTTCCCGGGCCATAGCAGAGAGCTGGATTGGAAGAGGAGCAGCCAGGACTAGAACCAGCACCCACATGGGATGCCGATGCCTCAGGCCAGGGCTTTAACCCACTGCGCCACAGTGCCATCCCTTTTTGTTTTTTAAATCATTTGTTCCTTTTTATTGCTGTGTAGGATTCTATGATATGAAAGTACTTAAGTTTGTTTTAGCCAAGTACCTGTTGAGGGACACCTGGATTGTTTGCAGTTTTTTCTGTTACTAATAAGGTTGCTGGGACTATAAAAAGATTTTTATGGGAGCATGGCTCCCTTTTCTCTTGAATAAATAACTGGCCAAGGCTGTAGTTGCTTTGTTGTATGGTAGCTGCATGTTTATTTTTTAAGAAATCAGTTTTGAGGCCAGTGCTGTGGCGTAGTGGGTAATGCCAATGTTGGAGCCTCTGCTGCTCCATTTCCAATCCAGCTTTCTGATATGTCCTGGGAAAGCAGTAGAGGATGGCCCAAGTGCTTGTGCCCCTGCACCTGCGTGAGAAACTCAGCGAAAGCTCCTGGCTCCTGGCTTTGGATTGGCCCAGCTCTAGCTGTTGTGGCCATTTGGGGAATAAATCAGCGGATGGAAGACCCCTTCCTATCTGTAACTCTGCTTTTCAAACAAATAAATAAATCTTTAAAAAAAATAAAAAGTCACCATTTTTCCAGTGTGCCATTTCATATTCCCACCAGCTTTGTATGAATGATTTGCTTTCTTCCTGTCCTGACCAGCATTTGGTATTGTCACTACTTTTAATTTTAGTCATTCTGTTAGGAGTGTGGTGATTTCTCTTTGTGATTTTAATCATGTATTCCAAATAATGAATGATGTCTTCAGTGATCAATGTTTGCATGTCTTTTGCCCATTTGCTAATAGAATTGTGTTTATTGTTGTGTTTCCTTTGAGAATTCTTTACATATTTTAGACCTTTGCCAGACAATGTGGTTTGTGGATATTTCTCCCTGTCTAGCTTACCTTTTCATTCTCATACCTTTTCATTCATTCATTTCTTTCGCAGACGAAATTATTTTATTTTTAATGAGGTAGGATTTATCAGTTTTTCCTCTTCTTACTGTGCATTTGGTTACAGTCTAATTGGTTACAGTCTAAGAACTCTGCCTAGACTGAGAGCCCACTGTATATTGAGTATCCCTAATTTGAAACCTGAAATGCTTCAAAATGTGGAATTTTGAGCATTTACATGAAACCACCGTGGGGAAATCTCACATCTAATCTCATATGACAGACCATAGTGAAATGCAGGTGCATTAAAAATATTGTATAAAATTACTTTCAGGTGATGTGTATAAGGTATATACAGGGCCGGTGCCGCGGCTCAATAGGCTAATCCTCCTCCTTGTGGTGCCAGCGGAACGGGTTCTAGTCCCGGTCGGGGCGCCGGATTCTGTCCCGGTTACCCCCCTTCCAGGCCAGCTCTCTGCTGTGGCCAGGGAGTGCAGTGGAGGATGGCCCAAATGCTTGGGCCCTGCACCCCATGGGAGACCAGGATAAGCACCTGGCTCCTGCCTTCGGATCGGTGCGCTGCACTGGCCGCAGTGCACCGGCCATGGCGGCCACTGAAGGGTGAACCAACGGCAAAGGAAGACCTTTCTCTCTGTCTCTCTCTCTCTCTCTCACTGTCCACTCTGCCTGTCCAAAAAAAAAAAAAAAAGTTATATACAGATGAGAAATAAGTGATTTCATCTTTAGGTTCCCTCCCCAAGATACCTCGGTATGTGTGTGTCGATATTCCAAGATCTGAAATAATCTGAAATCCAAAACATTCTGGACTCAAGTGTTTTGGATAATGGATAGTGTATTTTATTAAATGTATTATTGTTTTACATTTTAGTTATTGAAGTTAATTTACATATGAGGGGTAAGGCTTAGGTCAAGGTAATTTTTCCTCTCATGGATGTCTAATGGCTACAGTATCACTTTATTGAAATGGCAGTGTTTTTTCTATTTAATTGCTTTTGCAACTTTGTAAAAAAAAAATCATAGGTTTGAGTCTCTCTTTGTGTTCTTCATTCTGCTCTGTTGATCTGTGTGTCCCTTTGTGACCACCACAGTCTTGGTTACTATAGCTGTATAAGAAGTCTTGAAGCTAGATGGATTAATTCCCCTCACTTTATTTGTATTTTTCAGACCCATTTTAGCTATTCTATTTCCTTTGACTTTCCATATAAATTTTACAATAACCTTGTATCATCTGTAAAGAAATATTGCCAAATTTTTGGCAATAATTATATTGAACTTGTATATCAGTTTGGGTATTATGATATTTTTATTATGTTGAGTCTTCTAATTCATGAATATGGAATTTTTTTAGTTTTTTAGAATTTCTTTCGTTATTGTTACATAGTTTTCAGCATATGAGTTCTTTTTTTTGTTTTGTTTTGTTTAAAGATTTATTTATTTATTTATTTGAAAGTCAGTTACACAGAGAGAGTAGAGACAGAGAGAGGTCTTCCATTCAATGGTTCACTCCAATTGGCCGCAGCGGCCAGAACTGCGCCAATCTGAAGCCAGGAGCCAGGAGTTTCTTCCGGATCTGCCATGTGGGTGCAGAGGCCTAAGGATTTGGGCCATCTTCTACTGCTTTCCCAGGCCATAGCAGAGAGCTGGATCGGAAGAAGAGTAGCCAGGACTAGAACCGGTACCTATATGGGATGCTGCCGCTTCAGGCCAGGGTGTTAACCGCTGCGCCACAGTGCTGGCCCCCAGATTTTGTTAGATTTACACTAAATATTTCATTTTT
Organism: Oryctolagus cuniculus; assembly: GCF_964237555.1. Lineage (NCBI taxonomy): Eukaryota > Metazoa > Chordata > Mammalia > Lagomorpha > Leporidae > Oryctolagus > Oryctolagus cuniculus. Next base: position 167,439,104 of record NC_091432.1, read on the forward strand.
AAAATACTTGAAATGATATAATATTTTAAATTTTTGCTACCATGTGTTCATGTTAGTATATAAAAGTATAATTTATTAATTTAGTTTTTGGTGTATTTATTTCCTGCAACCTTACTGAATTGACTTATTTTATGAGTTATTCATTTTGGGGAATTTGCTACAAGACAGTCATCATCTGCAGTAAGAGTGGGGAGAACAAACATTCTTTCCTTGTTTTATATCTTAAGGGAAAAGTATCCAGTATTTCATCATCAAGTCTGTTTTTTAAAATTTATTTTCATTGTATTTGAAAGGCAGAGAGGGAGGGAGAAAGGTATCTTATATTCATATTGGTTTGCTTCCTAAATGGCTACAACAGCTAAGGCTGGACCACACTGAAGCCAAGACCCCAGAACTCAGCCTGGGTCTCCCACTAGTGACAGGAACCTAAGCATTTGAGCCAACTCCTGTTGTTTCCCAGTATGCACATTAGCAGGAAGTTGGTATTGGAAGTGGAGCCCAGACTTGACTCCAGACACTCACTCTGATATGGGAATGTAGATATTCCAAGTGACATCCTAACCATTGTGCCAAAGGACTGCCCTTGCACATTTCTTTGTAGATAATTTTTATTGAGAAAGTTCCTTTTGTTACTATTATTCTAAAAGTTTAATTCATGAGTGTTGTATTTTGTCAAATGATTTTTTACCAATTGATGGGTTCTTTTTAGCCTGTTAATATGGGATATTTTGCTGGCTTTCAAGTATTGAACTAGCCTTGAATTTCTAGAATACACTCCATTTGGTCATGGTTTTTAAATCTCTATGTATTGCTGAGTTGCATTTGCTAATATTTTGAGGATTTTTTGGTGTATTAATGATTATTATTTTATTTTTTAAATAAAACCAAATGGGTCAATTTAAATAAGTTCCTCTGTATACACATTTATTTGCTACTGAAAATTGAAACAGCATATCAAAATTTCTTTTTATTGCTATTCAAACATTTGAAAACCAGAATATCTAATTGCATGCCCTAATTATTATGCTCTAGACAGACCATTCAGTGTTTTCTTTAATTCCTTTTCCACAAGTTGTTTGCCCCTCAGTTATTGGTGCTGGGTTTCATCTCACTGCCTTTAGTCTTCTAAAACACATGGAGATGCTTGAAACTTATTGGTGCTGCCTCTCTGGATCAAATCAAAAAGACAAAAACAACTATAGTGTATTGGAAATTATTCAAATATATTCAAACTATAGATCCGTATAAATTACTGGTACTAAGATAGGAAGAGGAAGACAACACAACTAGTATCATATGTTATCAAAGTTATTGTTGTACAAATTCATTTTAGCCTAGAATAGTTTATGTCTACCACATAAAATTACCAGCAAGAATAGTAAGATCAGGCATATGCCTAACCTGACTGTTTGTCATAGTCCATTCCTATCCTGACATTCTTGGAAGGATCCCATCCATGATAGAGGCAGGAACTGCAGCGACACCTGCAGTTCTGGCTGTCACACTTCTTGGTCCAGTCTAAACTCCGTTAGGATCACTGTGTCTGTGTTCTCTTTGAAGCTGAGAATATCTGTATGTAGAAAGGTTTCTCAGCTTTGCTGGCCTCTCTTCCCACTCAGGTAGGAATGGCCTTTCCCCTCTCCTCCTTTCTGGCCTCCAGAACACCTCTGTCAAGCTGTTGAGGTGGGTCTTCTGGTACAGGGGAAGAGAATTTGGCAGTAGGGTTGAGTGTCAAGAGGCTGAATCCTGAGAATTTTCTTCTGTGGACATCCCAAAAGACTCTGGGTTCAAGTTGGGTTATGCTTTTGCGGTAGGTCCATGGCAGTCTAATGATACTACTTAAGTATTTGAATCTCAGGTAAGGAGTGCTGGACTTTCTCGTTACTCTACGGTAGCCTGGAAAGAACTAAACAGCCGTGTGAGACACAGGAAATGCAGCCTCCAACACAGAGAGGTGAATTGAGCCAGCTTAAAAAATAAGCAGTATCTTGTCTTCAAATCTGGTTTTGGTTCAAAGTGATACTGATTTAAGATATATTGGAAGTGTTTTCTCTTTTCTGGAAGAGATTGTATACAATTGTTTTTAATTCTACTTGAAATGTTTTTTATAATTCTCCAATGAAATCATTTGGACCTAGAAGTTTATTTTGGGAGAATTTTTCTTTTCTTTCTTTTAAGATTTATTTATTTGTTTGAAAGGCAGAGTTACAGAGAGACAGAGAGAGAGAGAGATAATCCATCTGCAGATTCCCTCCCCAAATGCCTTCAATGACCGGAGCTGGGCCAGGCTGAAGCCAGGAGCCGGCAGCTTCTTCTGGTTCTACCAGTTGGGTGCAGAGGTCCAAGCACTTGGGCCATCTTCCACTGCTTCCCAGGTGCATTAGCAGGGAGCTGGATGGGAAGTGGAGCAACTGGGACGTGAACCAGCACTTAGGTGGGATGTCGGCATCTCTGGCTGCGGTTTTACCCATTATATCACAATGGAAATGTTCTGTTGAAATAGGACAAGAGAGGGATTATTTCCTCCCAGTGTGTTCATGAGGAAGAGGACTAGGACTGAAGAGTGTGGCTATGAATGGGAAACTTGAAAACCAGTAAAAACCAGCATAAATCAGAGAATTAGGTTGCCCTTTATTGATTATATTTCTTTTACAGAGTTTTATGTAAGCATAGTGAAATATTTAGGAAATGTTGAAGGTATGTGACAGAAAAGTTTTTTTAATGTTATAAAAATAATATGCATTTGTCAGGGGAAACAATTATTTTGAATTCAAATTTAAAGTAATCCATGCAGATTGCATCCCATATTGCCCCTGTCCTCAGAAACCACAGAACTTAACTGTGGGCTCTCATTAGTCGTATTACAAACAAGCAGTCTGCCAGACTTTTTTTCCGGATGTTTAACAAAAAACATTACCATTACCAGGCATACTGTGGCTTGTATTTTCACCTTGACAACTCATGGTGGACATTATCACATGGCAAGACACATGAGTTTTCTGACATGTTCTTAAAATAGCTGCAGAGAGTATTTTACAATATGGGCATGTTCAAGTACTTAGCCATTCCTTTCAGTGTAGTAGCTATTTAAGTAATCTTCACTATTTGTTATTATAGATAAAGCAGCATTTTTTTTGTAGCTATATCCTAGCATAGTTCTGTTCTTATAAGAAAGTCTTAGATATGAAGTTATTGGATCAAAGACTGTGCTTTAAAAAAACAGGGAATGTGAGGTCAAATCGAATTATGTGAAATTCTTTTGCGGTAGTCTCCTTCATTGATTTTCTTCTTTGTATTGGTACCTTCTGTTGCTTTTATTTCTTCTTGAGATTATTTTAATGGCACTTCTTACACCATGGTATGTTGGTGAGGTGATTAGGTTTCTTTGTTCTTTTCCTGTTTTTAAACACCTTTTTTTTTGGTGCTGGATTTTTGGTGTAACAGTTAAAGGCACTGCCTATGATGCCAGCATCCCATATGGACACCAGTTCCAGTTCTGGAAACCCCCCTTCTAATCCAACTCCCTGCTAACGCCTTTGGCCTTTGGAAAAGCAGCAGAAGATGGGCCAAGTGCTTGGGCCCTTGCTACCCACAAGGAAGAGCTGGCTCTTGGCTTTCGTCTGGCTCAGCCTTGGCCATTGTGACCATCTGGGGAGTGAATCAACAGATGGAAGATTCTCTGTGTCTCTCACTCTCTCTCTGTCACTCTGACTTTGAAATAAATGAATCTTTAAAAAAAAAAAAACACTTTTTTCTGTGGGATTTTTCATTTTTTAAAATAAAGTACAACCATATAAAATAATGTACAAACCAACTTGATGAATTATTACTCAGTGGACATACCCATATAGCTATTACTCTACCCTATCCCTAAAACTTCCCTCATCTTTATTGCTTTTCATTACCTTTCCCTCCATGCCCACGATAAGCATTCAGCTGACTTTTAGTTTATTTATTTTTATTTATTTGAAAAGTAGAGTGACAGGGAGTGCACACATGCGCTTCATCTTCTATCCACTGGTTAACCTTCCAGACACCTACAGTAGTAGCCTGAGGTAGGCCAGGCCAAAACCTCCATTTGAGTCTCCCATGTGGGAGGCAGGGACCTGTGTGCTTGAACTATCATTTACTACATCCAGGTTGCACATAAGCAGGAAGCTGGAATACAAAGTGAAGACAGGGCTTGATTTCAGGCACACTGATATGGAATGCAGGCATCCCAAGCAGCAGCTTAACCCACTGTGCCATAGCAGCCCCCTCTGAATTGACTTAACACCATAGAATAAGTTTCTAAAATGTTAACTATAATTTATATAAATAGGATCATGCAGTGTGCATTTTTTTGTGTGGATAAAGAGGAATGTAATATTCTCCTTAACCTTATAGATGCTGTTTTATTTTCTCTCATTTTCTTTTCTTTAAAGGCAGAGTTGCAGAGAGGGAGGGAGAGAGAGGGAATAAGAGAAGGAGAGAAGGAGGAGGGGAGAGAGAGAGAGAGGTATCTTCCATGTGCTGGTTCACTCCTCAGATGGCTCCAAGGGCTGGGGCTGTGCCATGCTCAAGCCAGGAGCCAGGAGCTTCTTCCAGGTCTCCCATGTGGGTGCAGGGGCCTAAACAGTTGGGCCATCCTCTGCTACTTTCCCAGGTGCATCAGCAGGGAGCTGGATCTGAAGTGGAGCATCCAGATCAGGACTCAAACCAGTGTCCATAGGGGATATCAGCGTTGGCATTGTAGGTGGCGGCTTTACCTGTCCTGTCACAACACCAGCCCCAAAGCTGCTGTTTTAAATATAAGCTCTTCATTGCATTTAGTAAACTCGCTTATGCTTATTTTACAACAGAGTTTTACTGAAAAATAGAAGTTGAATTTTATCATAAATATTTTAATACTAATATAGTTGCTGGAAATTTCCCCGTTTTTTATAATTTTTTTATTTTATTTTTTTATTTTTGACAGGCAGAGTGGACAGTGAGAGAGAGACAGAGAGAAAGGTCTTCCTTTTGCTGTTGGTTCGCCCTCCAATGGCCGCCGCGGCCGGCGCGCTGTGGCCGGCGCATTGCGCTGATCCGAAGCCAGGAGCCAGGTGCTTCTCCTGGTCTCCCATGTGGGTGCAGGGCCCAAGCACTTGGGCCATCCTCCACTGCACTCCCGGGCCACAGCAGAGAGCTGGCCTGGAAGAGGGGCAACCGGGACAGAATCCGGTGCCCTGACCGGGACTAGAACCGGTACTAGAACCGCTGGTGCCGCAAGGCAGAGGATTAGCCTATTGAGCCATGGCGCCGGCCTCCCCCTGTTTTTTACTTGTATACTTAATATTATATTTAAATATGTTGTAGTTTTCCTTATGACTTATCTGCAGCCCATTCTTGAGATATACTGCTCTTAATCATGGTATATAATTTAAAGATGTATTATGGTCTCTTTTCTTAGGTGTTGCTTAGGAATTTTTGTCAGTTCTAATTAAACTTACTTATAGTTGAAAAGAATTTCTAGTTGGTCCTTAATTGTTTTGTTATAGCCATCTTTACGCATTCTTTTTTGTACTTTGCAATGTGTAATATAAGAATTTCTTCTTTGAATGTTTGGGAAAAAATTTCCCAGTGACTTCATTGGTGTTCTTTTCTGTTTATCATGTGATACATCTGCTCATTCTAAATCCTCAGTGACTTGCTCTTGCTTTTCCTTTTCTTGATTACTAAGATATTTAGAGTAGAAAGACTTTCTTTGGCAGATGCCATATATTTTGATTAATTTTGTATTTGAGAAACTTTTATTATGTTCTGTGAGTTTTCCTTGGTCTTTTAGGAAGGGTGTTGTGTTTCTTTACCTTTTTGATTTTTATTTTTTAAGATTTAATTTATTTATTTGAAAGAGTTACAGAGAGGCAGAGGCAGAGGAAGGGAGGGGGGTCTTCCATCCACTGGTTCACTCCCCAAATGGCCACAATGGCCGGAGCTGGACCAATCCGAAGCCAGGAGCCTGGAGCCTCTAGGTTTTCCACATGGGTGCAGGGGCCCAAGGACTTGGGGTGTCTTCTGCTTTTCCAGGAACATTAGCAGGGAGCTGTATCAGAATTGGAGCAGCTGGGACTCCAGCTGGCACCCACATGGGATGCTGGCACTGCAGATGCAGCTTTACATGCACCACCACAGCAGTGGCCCCTGTTTCTTTCCATTAAAATGAATTTATCACATTATAATTATATATGTATAAATAAATAAACATTTCCAAGTGACTGGATAGATATCTTTTAATTTATTCTAAGAATTGGGCATGTGTTTTTAATTTTTACCTTTTGGATTAAATGAAGAAAATCTTGACTTTAAAAGATTTATTTATTTGTTAGAAATTCAGAGTTACATAGAGAGAGGCAGAGACAGAGATCTTTACTCTGCCAGTTCACCCTCCATATGGCCTCAATAGCCAGGGCTGAGCCAGGCCGAAGTCAGAAGCCAGGAACTTCTTCTGGGTCTCTGACATGGGTGCAGGGGCCCAGGCACTTGGGCCAGGTTTTGCTGCTTACTCAATCAGCATGGAGCTGGATCTGAAAGGGAGCAGCCAGGACTCTAACCAAGGCTCATACATGATGTTGGTGTTGCAGGCAGCAGCTTAACCCACTACGCCATGATGCCAGGCCCTGAAAAACATAGCTTTTTAAAAGATTGATTTATCTATTTTGAAAGTTAGAGTTATAGAGAAAGGAGGAGAGAGAGAGAGAGAAAGAAAGAAAGAAACCTAGAGCAAGGAGGGGAGAGAGAGAGAGAGAGAGAAAGAAAGAGAGAGAAACCTATCTTCCATCTGCCAGGGCCAGCGCTGGGGCACAAACCAGTGCCTATGTGGAATGCCAGTGTCATAAAGGCGGCGGCATTACCCACTATGCCACAACACCAGACCCAGGAAATGACGACTTCTAATTTCACATGTTAAGATTTCACTGTTTTAATTTCACTGTTTTGTCTGCCAGTATTCGCTAAAGAAATTGAAATCATATTGCAAGTATTACTTTCAGAATTTATTTTTTTAAAGATTTATTTATTTATTTGAAAGAGTTACACAGAGAGAGAAGAGGCAGAGAGAGAGGTCCTCCATCTGATGGTTTAGTCCCCAATTGGCAGCAACGGCTGGAACTGTGCTGATCCAAAGCCAGGAGCCAGGAGCTTTCCTCCGGGTCTCCCATGTGGGTGCAGAGGCCCAAGCACTTGGACCATCTTCTACTGCTATCCCAGGCCATAGCAGAGAGTTGGATTGGAAGTGGAGCAGCCGGGTCTCAAACTGTCACCCATATGGGATGCTGGCACGTCAGGCCAGGGCGTTAACCCACTGTGCCACAACGCCGGCCCCCAGAATTAATTTATTTGAAAGGCTGGCATGTAGGTGCACACGTGCGTGCATATACATGTATATATACACACACACACAGATTGAGGTTTTCCATCTGCTGTTTCATTACTCAAATGCCTGCAACAGCTCTGGCTCTGCATCCACGTGTCTTCCACCTGGGTGGCAGGGATCCAAGTACTTGAATTACCACCTGCTGTCTCTTAGAGTGTGCATTAACTGGAAGCTGGATTGGAAGCACAGCATGGACCTAAACCCAGATATTTGATGTCAGATGAGAATGTCATAGGTGGTAACATAACTGATTCAACAAAGCCCATCCCACAAATAATACTTTTTAACTTTCTCCTTAATATAGTGTGAATATTTCCTATATAATTAAATAATTCTTTTAGAAACGTTTCTAATGGCTACGTAGTATCATAAAGGGATATCATAGGCTACTTAAAGAAAACCATTTTACTAGCTATTTAAATTATGTTGCAGTACCTTTATTCATATTTTTAAATTTTTTATTTATTTATTTTTTAAAAATATGCACTCCTGGCTTCTGTGAGGCTCAGTGCTGGCTTCTGTGGGCATTTGGGGAATAAACCAGTGGATGGTAGATCTGTCTGTTTCTGTCTCTTTCTCTGTCTGCCTTTCCAACAAAATGAAATTTATTAAACAAACTCATTATAAGGCTGCACAGTGTTCTGATAGATGGATATACCATGATTTCTGAAACCAGCTGGTATTTGTGCACATTTGAGTCAGAATACTTCTTTTTTCTTTTTTTTTTTTTTTTTTTTTTTTTTTTTTTTTTTTTTTTGACAGGCAGAGTGGACAGTGAGAGAGAGAGACAGAGAGAGAAAGGTCTTCCTTTTGCCGTTGGTTCACCCTCCAATGGCCGCCGCTGCAGCCGGCGCACCGCGCTGATCCGATGGCAGGAGCCAGGAGCCAGGTGCTTTTCCTGGTCTCCCATGGGGTGCAGGGCCCAAGCACCTGGGCCATCCTCCACTGCACTCCCTGGCCATAGCAGAGAGCTGGCCTGGAAGAGGGGCAACCGGGACAGAATCCGGCGCCCTGACCGGGACTAGAACCCGGTGTGCCGGCGCCGCAAGGTGGAGGATTAGCCTATTGAGCCACGGCGCCGGCTCTCTTTTTTTTTTTAAGATTTATTTATTTATTTGAAAGTCAGAGGTGAAACAGAGAGAGGGAGAGGCAGAGAGCGAGTGAGCTCATTCACTCCCTAGTTGGCCTCAATGGTCGGAGCTGCGCAGATCTGAAGCCAGGAGCCAGGAGTTTCTTCTGGATCTCCCACATAAGTGCAGGGGCTGAAGGACTTGGGCGATCTTCCATTGCTTTCCCAGGCCATAGCAGAGAGCTGGGTCAGAAGTGGAGCATACGGGACTTGAATCGGCGGTGCCCATATGGGATGCCAGCACCGCAGGTGACTGCTTTACCCGCTATGTCACAGTGCCAGCCTCAGAATACCTTTTTTAAAATTGTCATATGTGGGACCGGTGCTGTTGCGTAGTGGGTAGTGCCACTGTCTGCAGTGCCGGCATCCCATATGGGCGCCGGTTCTAGTCTCGGCTCCTCCTCTTCCGATCCAGCTTTCTGCTGTGGCCTGGGAAAGCAGTGGAAGGTGGCCCAAGTCCTTGAGCCCCTGCACCCAGGTGGGAGACCCAGAGGAGGCTCCTGGCTCCTGGCTTTGGATCAGCTCAGCTCCGTCCGTTGCAGCCATCTTGGGGAGTGAACCAACGGAGGGAAGACCTTTCTCTCTCTCTCTGATTCTGCTTTTCTCTCAGTGTAACTCTTTCAAGTAAATAAATAAATCTTAAAAAAAAAATTGTCATGTGTTGGGAGCTGGTGCTATGGTGCTATGGGTTGGTTTTCCGTCTGTGGCACCAGTATCCCATATGGGCACCAGTTCTAGTCCTGGCTGCCCCTCTTCCAATCCAGCTCTCTGCTATGGCCTGGGAAAGCAGTGGAAGATGGCCCAGGTCCTTGGGCCCCTGCACCCACATGGGAGACCTGGAAGAGGCTCCTGGCTCCTGGCATTGGATCATCACAGCACCGACTGTTGTGGCCACCTGGGGAGTGAACCAATGGAGGGAAGACCTTTCTCTGTCTCTGCCTCTCACTCTGTAACTCTACCTCTCAAATAACTAAATAAAATCTTCAAAAAAATTGTCATTTGTGTAATTTATTTGAAAGGCAGAGAGAGAGGGAGAGGGACAGATTCAGAAAACAGAGAGATCACCTCTCTGCTGGTTCACTCCTGAAATGCCCACTTCAGCTAAGGTTGTGCCATCCTAAAACAAGGAAGCAGAAATTCAATCCAGGTCACAACAAGGGTAGCAAGGACCTACGTACATGAGTACTCACCTGCTGTGTCCCAGGGTATCCATTAACAGGAAACTGGAATTGGAACCATAGCCTGGGACTCATACCTAGCCACTTTAATATGGGATGCATACTTCCCTAGTGACTTTTTTTTTTTTTTAAGATCTATTTATTTATTTGAGAGGGAAAGACAGAGAATGTCCATCTGCTGGTTCACTCCCCAAAAGGCTGCAAAGCCAGGGTGGGGTCAGGCCAAAGCCAGGAGTCTGAAACTCCTGTCCTGTCTCCCACATGGGTGTCAGGGGCTGCTTTCCTAGGCACACAAGCAGGGAGCTGGATCTGAAGTGGAGCAGCCATTGGAACCTGTGCTCATATGGGATGCCAGCATTGCAGGCTGCAGCTTTTCTTTTTTTTTTCTTTCTTTTCTTTTTTTCTAAAGATTTTTATTTATTTGAAAGATAGAGTTACAGAGAGGTACAGACAGAGAGGTCTTGTATCTTCTGGTTTACTCCCCAAATGACCGCAATGGCCGGAGCTGAGTGGATCTGAAGTCAGGAGCCGGGACCTTCTTGCATGTCTCCCACATCAGTGCAGGGGCCCAAGGTTGGCCTTCCTCCACTGCTTTCCCAGGAAAGCAGAGAGTTGTATCAGAAGAGGAACAACCAGGACTAGATCTGGTACCATTATGGGATGCTAGCACTTCAGGCTGGGGCTTTAACCCGCTGTGTCACACAGCACCGCCCCCCCCCCCCCATTTTAAAATTTTTTTAGAAAATTAAAGAAGCACCCAAGATTGATACATCTTTTAGGAGTACTTAGTCATAATTATAATACAACTTTTTGAGTACAGGAGTCCCGCATGGGAAGTAAGTGCACAGTGACTTCTGTTGTTAATTTAACAGTTGACACTCTTATGTATGATGTCATGATCACTCGAGGCTATTGACATGAGCTGCCTAGACTATGGAAGGCTTTTGAATCCACAAACTCTGTCAGTATTTAGTCAAGGCCATAAGCAGAGTGAAAGTCTTCTCCTCCCTTCGAAGTACTTCCTTCTTTGATGACCACTTCTTTCCACTGGGGTCTCTCCCCCCGAGGTCCTTCATGGAGGACATTTTTGGCCACAGTGTCTTGGTTTTCTATGCCTGAAATGCAGGCTGCAGCTTTACAGGCTAAATCACGATGCCAGCCCGACCAAGTGACATTTTAACTCCTTTGCCAGATGCCTGCCCCAGAGTTAGAATACTTTAGATTGTAGATTGAAACTGTGTATATTGAAATGTGCTCCTTTTAAAAAAGTACATATCTTTATATTGTGTTTTTCCCTTATTTGAGATGTAACTTTTATGTTTCCTAGTGAGGGATCAGTCAAGCTGGTGAATACCACTATCTGTCTTCCAAAGATATACAGAGACACTTATTTGGGGGATTATTCCTGGGATGTTGGGGTGGGGGAGATGGAGAGGGAGGGGAATGATTAGGCACAGGAGATAATAAGAAATTTCAAAATTCATGGTACCAACCATGAAAAGTTTTTTAAAAACGTGAAATAGAAGAGCCTAAAAAATACGTAAGACATTAAAATGGTACTTAAGGAATTGTAAGATGTGTGTGACCTGCATCCAGCTCAAGAAATAGAACCTTGCCAACATGTATATACCTCTTAGCATTCAGAGCTCCCTGCCCTGCCCCTGGTGGTGGGCACTGTCCTGACCATTGTGACATTCACTCTGATTCTCTATCATTTTATGACCTGATTATATATTCCTAGATAATGTAGTAAAATTGTACTTGTTTTTGGAATTTTCCCCCTGAATTGTTTAAATACCTGAAATTTTATATCCCTGATGGGGAGGGGATCTTGAAGAGTTAAGTCAGAAAGGGAATGTGGGAGGTAATGAACAACGAATCCGACATAGCCTGGTTTAATGAAGTTTGGGAGTTTTGATGGTAGTGTTATTGGGTAAGCTTAAGATCTTTTTTGTAGCAGGTGATGTAGCTGGATCTTCACTGTTGCCAGGACTCTGGATCTAGCCTTCTCTGTGTTCTTTGACTAATGCTTCTGAAGTACCTGTTTCTATGACTTGGGATGGTCCTGCGTGGAGGCCTCTTTAGGCACCCATCTCTTCCTAGTCATGTTCCTGCTGGGCATTTCTCAGTGGTCATGATTAAGAGTCCTTTTGGACAAGCCTCTGGTTCCCATTATTTTTCTGAAGTCTTACTGCTTTGCTTTTTCTGTCCTAATTTGTAAAAGCTATAGTATGGAGTTTAATGATGGATTTGTTTGTCAATACTTATTTCTTTTTCCTATTTAGGCACCTGGAAAGCTTGAGCAAGCAAGAAGATTTCTTTGTTTTGGTGAAGGGTACCTTACCTTGCTTTGGTTTTAAACTTAACTAGAAATTTGCATTGTGACAGAGGTTGTACCTGATGGATAAAGATGTCTTCTCTCTCTCTTTCTTTTTTTATAGATTTATTTATTTATTTGAAAGTCAGATGGCTGGTGCCACGGCTCACAAGGCTAATCATCCGCCTATGGCGCCAGCACCCCGGGTTCTAGTACTGGTTGCTCCTCTTCCAATCCAGCTCTCTGCTGTGGCCTGGAAAGGTAGTTGAGGATGGCCCAAGTGCTTGGGCCGTGCACCCGCGTGGGAGACCAGGAGGAAGAACCTGGCTCCTGGATTCAGATTGGTGCAGCGTGCCGGCCATAGCAGCCATTTGGGGGGTGAACCAATGGAAGGAAGACCTTTCTCTCTGTCTCTCTCTCACTAACTCTGCCTGTCAAAAAAAGAAAAGAAAAAAGGAAAGTCAGAGTTACACAGAGAGAGAAGAGGAGAGACACACAGAGAGAGAAGTTTTCCATCCGCTGGTTCACTCCCAGGTTGGCTGCAATGGCCAGAGCTGCTCCATCAGAAGCCAGGAGCCAGGAGCTTCTTCCGGGTCTCCCACATGGGTGCAGGGGCCCAAGGACTCCGGCCATCTTCTACTGCTCTCCCAGGCCATAGCAGAGAGCTGGATCTGAAGTGAAGCAGCCAGGACTCAAACTGGCACCCATGTGGGATGCCGGCACTGCACGTGGTGGCTTTACGTGCTATGCCACAGCACCGGCCCCAAAGACGTCTCTTTAGAGAAAAAGATAGAAACAGTTTCTAATTCCTCTTCATAGTTCAGTTACTTTTATATTTCTGTAGTGCTACTTGTACAAAAAACAGCCTGTCCCGTATAGAATACATACAAAACTGAGACTAAGAGTTCATGTACTATGTGCAGTCTGACATAGAATAGTTCCCTTATCTGCAGGAATTACATTCCAAGATGTATGGGTGGTCTTTAAAAAGTTAACTGAAAACCTTGAATAGATTTCAAAAAAATTTTTTTAAGGATTTATTTTTATTTATTTGCAAGTCAGAGTTACACAGAGAAGAGGCAGAGAGAGAGAGAGAGAGAGAGAGAGACAGAGAGGTCTTCTATCCAATGGTTCACTCCCCAACTGGCAGCAACGGCCGGAGCTGCACTGATCCAAAGCCAGGATCCAGGAGCTTCTTCCAGGTCTCTACGCGGTTGCAGGGGCCCAAGGACTTGGGCCATCTTCCATTGCTTTCCCAGGCCATAGCAGAGAGCTGGATTGGAAGAGGAGCAGCCAGGACTAGAACCAGCACCCATATGGGATGCTGGCGCTTCAGGCCGGGGTGTTAACCTGCTGCGCCACAGCACTGGCCCCTCAAAAAAATTTTTAGGCCTAAATCAACTCATCTTGTAATTTCATTTTCTAAGAACTTTTGGAAGTGTCCTTATATACTCTGTTTTCTCTGATACATCTGTACCTACCATAAGAGGTTTCTCTGGCATATCTGAACTGTCAGCATTACTGCTAGTGTGCTTGGGCGCCATTCTTAGTAAAGTGAGCATTATTGTAGCTTAAGCACTGTGCCAGTTGCTCTGACAGTTAAGAGGGCTACCAAATGACTAATGGGTGGGTATACTGGACCCACATACTGTTTGTATGCCAGACAAAGGCACAGTTCACATCCTGAGTGGAATGGAGCTACTCAGACCACCGTGTAATTTAAAGCTTATAAATTGTTTATTTTTGAAATTTTCTATGTAGTATTTTTAGGCCAGAGTTGATTGTGAGTAACTGAAAGCAAACAAAGCAAAACTATGGATATTTCTATTATAATTTCATTAAATTAAATCAACACATATGTATGCAGTTACTGATGTATGCTCTCTGGCAAGGGTTAACACCATTGCTCCGTACTAGGAAGCAGAACCTGAAATGGTTACATCTAAGCAGATAACTACAGTTGAAGGATTCGTAGACAAGCAGATAATGACCACATTCCATTCCCAGTGTTTGTTTTTTTCTTTGACCTGGGGAAGGCCTCTATCACAGCCCCCACTTTGATGCTCAAACCGCTTTGGGGTCAGAGAACATCACCTTTATCATGTTGACTCAAGGCATCACTTTGGCTTATAGAGCTGTTTTTTATATCTCCACAACATGGGTGGCTGTTTTTAACCTTTTTAAGTTATCTATTTTTGTTTTATTATTATTTTTTTAGACAACAGTTACTCAAGTTGAACTTTTTACAAACTCTTTTCTCAGAGGCAAGTATTGCAACTATGATTGGGAACCAAGGGTGTGTATCATAATCAGGAGGTAACAGAGAACGAGAATAGTCTATACAGTTTGTTTGATAGCTGATTGTTTAACATTTTGCTGTGCATGGGTCAGTCAGTTTTCGGAGTGGCTGAAGCAGGGCTGTGGTTTTTGGGTACTCTTTTGAAGCTCAGAGGCTTCTCAGTGTATGGCTCGCTTGTTCTGGATGGGCAGCTTGCACAGTGTTTATGGGATCTGAGATGCAGTCCCAGTTGCAGGCCTCCGGCTTTACTCTGTTAGGGTGGATCCAGGGAGCTATTTCAGCCACTCTGACTGCAATACGGGTGGAGAGAACAACAGTAAACTGACCTCTTCAAAGGGGCTTTAGGGGCTGGGCATTTTATTTCCTTACCCATACCATATCTCTTCGCTTAAAAGGATGAGCTTTTATGTTTAAGCTCACATCAGTCATTCCCCAACTCAGGGATTGATGGAGGTCATGGCACAGCTGAGAGCCTGCATCTGTTGTCTCAAGGTGAGGCTGCCTATTTCTTTTAAATCTCTGTGCATTCCCTTGATTGTATAGGGAGGGTGCCCATAAAGAATTTCAAAAGGAGAACCCTTTCTGTTTAGTAGGGCTACATCTAATTCTCAACAGTGCTGTTGGTAATAGCCGATCCCAGTATAAGTGAGTCTCTTGGCACAGTTTACTTCATTGTGTTGTGAGTGTCTGGTTCTTGTGTTCCACTTTTCCAGAGCTCTGGGGCTGATAGGCCATTGTAACTTCCAGATGATTCCTAGTCCTTTTGCCATCACCTGCATCACCTCCACTATAAATTCAGGCCTGTTGGCAGACCTAATAGTAATTGGAATTCCAAAACGGAATGATTTTTTTTTTAAGTGAAATTTGGGCCACCTAGCATGCTTTTTTAGTATGGGGTTGGAGAGCCTCTACCCACCCTGAGAAAGTGCACACAAGGACCAATAAGCATTCCATAATTAAATTTTCAAACGGAGTTCCTCCTATGCTATGCACCTGGAGGGGTGCTTGGCAGAGGTTCTTCCAGGCAAACATTTCACATTGTCTGCAAACTGTCCTAGCTATGTTGGAAAGCCCAGGGTTCTAAAGGTGCCATATTCCAGGGCCATTCTGCCTGCATGAGTTCCTTCATGAAACTGCTTGATAAAGGCCGAGGCTAGCGGCTTGGGATGGCAACCTGGCCACTCTCAAATTTCTACCATTGCCCAGGGATATAATTTCTGATTCAGTTTTGAACCAGGTTAGCTCATGCTGAGAGTAGTTTGGTTCCTATTCTGCTAGAGGACCAGGAAACAGGGCAGTCAGTGGTCAGGGTGACTGGCCCTGTTGTTTCTGTGGTGGCCATGGGCTTAGCTTCTCAGTCAGCTTTTCTGTTTCCTTGCACTGTGAAGGTGTTTCGCCTCTGATGGCCCCAGCATTGCATAACAGCCACTCTTGTAGGTGCCCACACAGCATCCACAAGTTAGTGCCCCGACTATTGTGCCAACATGCCCATGCATAGATAGGAAAATGGCTTAGTTATGTCCAGAATCCCCTGAGCTGAGGCATTGGTGAGTGCCCTTTTAATCTGTCTGGAGTCCTTTCTTATGTCTGTTTTTAGAACAGAGGCTCTCTCTCTCTGCCTGCTTTCTAACTTTATAATGTGGCTTTGCCAAACTAGAGAAACTAGGTATCCATATTCTACAGAAGCCATTGGCTCCAAGGAACCCTTGAACCTGGCACTGGGTTGAAGCAGTGGGGATTGAGCAAACTGTTTTCTCTCAAGCTGACGCTGTCCTTGGGACAAGTGAAAGCCAAGATATCTTACTTTCTCTTGGCAAATTTGAGTCTTTTTTAAAGAGATGTTGTAGCCAGCCTCCCACAAGAAAGTGGGGAGAGGCCGTGTTCCCTCCATGCAGTCCTCTTGTGTCTGCCCATGTTAGCAGATCACCCACATACCAGAGTAGCCTGCGGCCATGCCAGTTGACTGGGAAAGCTTTTCAGTCAGAGGCTAGCACAGTGCCAAAAATGGTTGGAAAATTTGTAAATTCTTGGGGTAGTCTAGTCCAAGTTAGCTAGCCCTTGTGTCTTTTCTTGGGATTTTCCCACTGGAAGGCAAAAATCAGCTGACTGTGAGGGACCAGATGGAAACAGAAAAAGGCATCCTTTAAGTCGAAACATGTAAGTAGCTTCAGCAGGGATGAGACTCAGAAGGGTGTAAGGATTTGGGACTACCGGGTGTAAAGTTACAGCTTGGTTTACTGCTCGCAAGTCCTGAACTGGCCGATAA
This sequence comes from Oryctolagus cuniculus, assembly GCF_964237555.1. Lineage (NCBI taxonomy): Eukaryota > Metazoa > Chordata > Mammalia > Lagomorpha > Leporidae > Oryctolagus > Oryctolagus cuniculus. Next base: position 167,455,686 of record NC_091432.1, read on the forward strand.
ACATCTGTCCTCGGCTTCTGAACTGGTAGAAGGAGTCTATTCCATGACAACTGGCAAGGCTAGAGGATCCTATGCTTTAGAAACCTCTCTAAATATTTTTGAATTTTAATCTGTGTCTTGCGAGGGATGAAATACTGCCTTTGTCGGATGGGCCCAGTTCCTGGCTATAGTTTTATCATTTATGTAGGACACGCTTCTAGCCAGTCCTTGGCTGGGAGGCGGTTGTCCTCTGTCCGCGCCCCCAGTACCTTAAAGGAGAGGGCCCGTGTTGTGTCTCCCCCTGGAGGCTTTCGAGGCTCCGCTCTTCCTGAGGAGCTGTGAGTCAAAATTTTTGTTTCTGGTCCTCCAAAGATCAGAGCCACTTGACTGCAGGAGTTGAAGGTTATCTGAATCTGCAGCTTCTCTAATAAATCTTGACCCATTAAAGCCACTGGCGGTCAGGAAGATGTAGGAACTTGGGAATAACTTCATGGCTGCCTGAATTACATGGCCGAGGCAGGAAAAAGGACGATGAGCTTGGCGACTGGTGGCTCTCACAGTAGTAGGCTGGCTCTGAGAGTGGCCCCACGGGGTGGATCACTACTGAATTCTCTGCTCCCAAGTCCACCATGAGGTCAGTGGGCTGGTGCCCCTGACAGTCATTTTGACCATGGGCTCCTGGACGCCCAGCAGAATGGAACCTTCTGTCTTTTTTTATAGTATTTTTTCTAAATACATACAACATGTACACATATAATAATATACATTACAGGACAGAATAATAAAGAAGCTTGGTAACAGTCTTTTAACATCTTTAACTGCTTAAAAATTACCATTAATCAATTAGAATTACTTTTTGCTCTTAGAAACCTGAATTAACCATACTTTTTAAGTTGCAACCTGTAGTCCATTGATTGTAAACTTGTTAGAAAACTTGCATTTAAGAGCATTTGTTAGAGTCCTTAAAAAAAAAAACCCTGATTTTAGGTGTTTTTAGAGAAGAATACAAAACTGTAGATGACAAAAGACTTTAGATAGCCATGGTTGAAATTATAAAACTCATTAATCATCAAGAAGAGGCATTTGTTTACTCCACAAACACCTGTCTGATTTTGTAATCACTTGTCTCTTTTAGGCCTCTGGGCTTTTTTTAATAAGATAACTGTCATGACTGATCAACAACAAGCTCATTAGACTTCTGTAACTTTGGACATTTGTATCAGTACATTTTATATTAGCACAACTTAAAGTTTAGTACCATTTTACATGTTGACAGTACCTTTGCTATAATCCAAATAGCCTAATTAGTTGGAGTATATACAAGATGAGAGATATATCCTTCCACATTTCCAGGAGCCCAGCTGGAAATATCAAAGTTTAAAGAATTTGGAACTTTGACTTTCTAAATGTTAAGGATGTCAAGAAGGCTTAAAATATCTGCTTGAAATAGGATCCCTTAACATCACAACATAATATAAACCAGATTTAATCATTGTTATAAAGTGATCACTCAAACACTTTAAAATAAGTACATATTTAAACAAACCTTAACTCTTAAAACTCAGCTGTTTTTAAACAGTCAGAACTTACCAAGACAGAAAACACAAAGATTACCTCCATAGGATACAAAATTTGTTTTTTTAGTCTGTCACCAAAATGGGAAATAAAAACCTCAGATGTAAGAGTTAGCATGTGGATAATCATCCCATAACTTGAAACGATTTAAGAGAGTCAGAACTAAAGTTTCCTGGAGCTGGCTAGAAAATTGACAGTCACAGATTAAACAAAAACTACTTAAAAGGAGATGCTGCAGTTTTTTTTTTTTTTTTATTTAAGCAGATTTTAAAATTAAAGATCAACTATTTAAAAATATTTACTAACATGTATTTCAAAAACCTCGTTGTTTTAACAGAGGATCAGATTCTAATCCTATGTCACTGTACCTTTGGTTTTAATGTTAAATTTTTAGAAAACATTATAACTACATTTTAATAATTATAGTCAATTTTTCACACAGATATTATAAGATTATTCCGCTTAAAGCTTTTGGTTGTGTGTGTGTTTTGATAGGCAGAGTGGACAGTGAGAGAGAGAGACAGAGAGAAAGGTCTTCCTTTTGCCGTAGGTTCACCCTCCAATGGCCGCCGTGGCCGGCGCACTGCTGCTGGTGCACCGCGCTGATGTGATGGCAGGAGCCAGGTACTTCTCCTGGTCTCCCATGGGGTGCAGGGCCCAAGCACTTGGGCCATCCTCCACTGCACTCCCTGGCCACAGCAGAGAGCTGGCCTGGAAGAGGGGCAACCGGGACAGAATCCGGCGCCCCAACCGGGACTAGAACCCGGTGTGCCGGTGCCGCAAGGCGGAGGATTAGCCTAGTGAGCCGTGGCGCCGGCTCACTTAAAGCTTTTGTGACTTCCTCACATATTTCACAACTTACACTTTTAAGTATTTTGCCCTATTTTTTCTTTTTCAGTCTAGAGTAAATTCTCCTGTAGGACAAAACAATTTTTTACAAGCATTGCCCTTTTTTACTTAAAAAAATTTCAAAAAAATATTATTTATTTATTTATTTGAAGGCAGATTTACAGGGAGTCAGAGGCGGGGGTGGGGGGAGAGGTCTTCCATCTGTTGGTTCACTCCCCTGATGGCTGCAATAGTTGGAACTGCACCAATCTGAAGCTGGGAGCCAGGAACTTCTTCTGGGTCTCCCACAGGGGTACCGGGGCCTAAGGACTTGGGCCATCTTCCACTGCTTTCCCAAGCCATAGCAGAGAGCTGGATCAGAAGTGGAGTAGCTGGGACTCGAACTGGTGCCCATATAGGATGCTGGCACTGCAGGCGGTGGCTTTACCTGCTATACCACAGAGCCAGCCCCTAAAATTTATTTTAATAACCTTTCTCACCTAAAAAGATTTTCATGCTTGTGACCCTTTTTTCATTTGTTGATTTCCTTGATTACATTGAAATAATTATTTAAAAATCTCTAAATTAAGACATTCTAAAACTAAAAGAACATGTCAAATATTAACCCCAGTTACTTTCAGGCAGTCTTGAATTATTTTTCAAATATAGACTATTTATGAAAACATTAACAAACTCAAATAGTTATATTTTTTAGAATTTAAGATGTTAAGAATATCAAAGTTTACATTTAGAAAGATTTATCTCATTTACCTTTACCCAATTTGTACTGAACAGTTACACCTAGATAAGATGGTGAGATACTATATGATACTTTTATCTGAATTAAGGTCAAAATTACTTTTTTAAGGAATTTTATTATTTTTCATAAACCAACTCTAATTGGAAATCAGTGACATAAACCAGAGACTGCAAAATCTACCCCAAGGGGCAATAACAAGAACTCATTACCATTGTTATTTTGGCTGAATCTGTTAAACCACATTACAAAACAAGATGGGTGAGTTACAAAGCAAATTATTTTTAAGGCAATTAATTTTTAGTTTCAAAAGGGAGAAATCCTTTTAAACCTAGTTACAACTGTACCAGATTAGCACAAGAGCAATTACCCTGGCATTTTTATGCATGAGATTGTTATTTATCAAAACTACCTCTAACTGGTCACCCAGTGTCTCAGAGTTGCAGTTTTTTTTTTTTTTAATTAATTAATTTATTTATTTTGACAGGCAGAGTTAATGAGAGAGAGACAGAGAGAAAGGTCTTTTTTTTTTTCATTGGTTCACCCCCCCAAGTGGCCACTACAGTTGGCATGCTGCACTGATCTGAAGCCAGGAGCCAGGTGCTTCCTCCTGGTCTCCCATGTGGGTGCAGGGCCCAAGGACCTGGGCCATTCTCCACTGCCTTCCTGGGCCACAGCAGAGAGCTGGACTGAAAGAGGAGCAACTGGCACAGAATCCGGCGCCCAAACTGGGACTAGAACCCGGGGTTCCGGCGCTGCAGGCAGATTAGCTTAGTGAGCCCCGGCTCCAGCTGAGTTGCAGTTTCATCTCTGTGCTATATCGTTTTATGAGATTGCTTGGGCAACCCTGCAAGGTGATCAGCCTCCCTTTCTGCCACTCAGGCAGATCTGCTAAACCAAATGAATCAGGGTTCCTACCAGTTCCAATCGGTAGTGCTCCCTAGATTGATTCCTCTGCCTACTGGGTCCATTGTGCTGGCAGGGTCAGAGTCCTAGCACACTGCGGAGAGCCACTCACCACAGAGTAAGTGATCCACTGGCACCACGAGAGATCACTCTGCCCCTGATGCTCCAGGGACCCTGAGCCCTAATCAACAAGGGAGGTGGAACAAACACTAGCCCAATCCCAGACGAGCCCCCAGAAAAATGTAGGGGGGGCTCCTGAATAGAGATGAGACATCAAGGCCAGGAAGCAATCTTTTATGTTGATGATGATGATGATGATGATGATGCCACCGCTGGAGGCATAAGGCCCAGTTGGGTTTTTATCCCAAAGACTGAGCCAAGAAGGGTATTTCCTTATATATGGTTATAGCCTCTTTGTCGTCTTTATATGGTTATATACATACATGAGATTGGATATTCTAATATTACGCGGCAGCCACAGGAATTGTTACAATACTGGCATGCATATGTAGTTACTGATGTAAGTTGTTGGGCAATGGTTAACATCATTGCTTTGTACTAGCAAGCAGAACCTGAAATGGTTACATATAAGCAGACAGTAACTACAGTTGAAGCATTCAAAGACAAGCAGATAATGACCATATTTACTTCCAGTGTAAGTTTCTTTTTCACTGTCTGATCTTGTTGAGGCCTCTTATCACAACACAGCAGTTCTTATTAGCCATTTTTATTTGTTTCAGGCTCTCATGGAGTTCCTCTGACTTCTAGCCCAGTGCTCTTTGTTCAGATTACAGAATCTCCTCTGACAGGAGTTATGGGACAGGGTTAAGTAACAGACCAGGTGGGTGGGAATTGCTTATTTGATCTGCTCACCTCTTGGGGTCAGTTCAGGTGATGTTGGAGTCTGTGCGGCAAGCTCTGCTGGCAGGCAGTCAGGCTGCGTTTGGTGCCACAGGAATCAGTCTTTCTGTCCTTGTTCCCAAGCTAAACCTAAAGGGAGGGGTGTGTGACAACAGCTCAGGGAAGGCCAGTGCACCCGCTATGCTATTCTGCCAGAGTCTCTGTTCCCCCTCCTCGCTTAATTTCATGTTGACAGTCTCTTCTTTCTTCCCCTCCCTCCCTCTCTTTCTGTTCTAAAGAGTGACAGACTTATATTTTAGCTAAAAATCTGCTCATATATGGCATTGAAGCAAATTTAAGTGTAAAAATACAAACTTTTAAAATATAAAATTAGGCTGGCACCACGGCTCACTAGGCTAATCCTCCGCCTTGTGGCGCTGGCCCACCGGGTTCTAGTCCCGGTCAGGGCGCTGGATTCTGTCCTGGTTGCCCCTCTTCCAGGCCAGCTCTCTACTGTGGCCAGGGAGTGCAGTGGAGGATGGCCCAAATCCTTGGGCCCTGAACCCCACGGGAGACCAGGAGAAGCACCTGGCTCCTGCCATCGGATCAGCGCGGTGCACCGGCCGCAGCGCGGCGGCCATTGGAGGGCGAACCAATGGTAAAAGAAGACCTTTCTCTCTGTCTCTGTCTCTCACTGTCCACTCTGCCTGTCCAAAAAAAAAAGTAAAATATAAAATTAAGTTCATGTAAAAACCTATAGTGGGGCCGGCGTCGCGGCTCACTAGGCTAATCCTCTGCCTAGCGGCGCCAGCACCCCGGGTTCTAGTCCCGGTCGGGGCGCCGGATTCTGTCCCGGTTGCCCCTCTTCCAGGCCAGCTCTCTGCTGTGGCCAGGGAGTGCAGTGGAGGATGGCCCAAGTGCTTGGGCCCTGCACCCCATGGGAGACCAGGATAAGTACCTGGCTCCTGCCATCGGATCAGTGCGGTGCACCGGCTGCAGCGCGGAGGCCATTGGAGGGTGAACCAATGGTAAAGGAAGACCTTTCTCTCTGTTGTCTCTCTCTCTCACTGTCCACTCTGCCTGTCCAAAAAAAAAAAAAAAAAAGTAAAATATAAAATTAAGTTCATGTAAAAACCTATAGTGGGCCGACGCCACGGTTCACTAGGCTAATCCTCCGCCTAGCGGCGCCAGCACCCCGGGTTCTAGTCCCGGTCGGGGCGCCGGATTCTGTCCCGGTTGCCCCTCTTCCAGGCCAGCTCTCTGCTGTGGCCAGGGAGTGCAGTGGAGGATGGCCCAAGTGCTTGGGCCCTGCATCCCATGGGAGACCAGGATAAGTACCTGGCTCCTGCCATCGGATCAGCGCGGTGCTCCGGCCACAGTGTGCCGGCTGCTGCGGCCATTGGAGGGTGAACCAACGGCAAAGGAAGACCTTTCTCTCTGTTGTCTCTCTCTCTCTCTCACTGTCCACTCTGTCTGTCAAAAACAAACAAACAAACAAAACAAAAAAAAACAAAAAAAAACAAACCTATAGTGAAGAAAACCCATTTATGAACAGTTGGTATATATTTTTTCGTCTTTTTCATTCAGTTAAAAGACAGTGGCCATGATTATAGCACTTTTTTAATGAAATAAAAAACAACTTCTTGCATGATTTTAGGTCGGGAAGGTGTTAGAGGAAATTACTGTTTCTGAGACTGAAGGGTGGCCCTTAAGTTAATCTCCCTTTTCAGACATCCTGGAGCAAGGAAGGATTTGATTTCAAAACTCTCCCCTACTTTGTGCTGTTTCTTCCTGATTTGATGTGCTCTCCTTAGGTCAGAAAAACAGGTCTTAGATGATTTTATGCTGCTGAGATTGAGATCCTGTTTGTTTGCTGGTGGAGTTGCTGTTCCTGTGCCATATGAAAGCTGAATTGTTTCTGATTGTTCTGCTGAACATGTATATCCATCCTTGTTGGGGCTCTTTCAACTGCTCAGGTTCCCCAACCTTGTTCCTGAGGAAAACCCAGGTGTGATACAGGAGCTAACCTACCCCTCCTGCAATACCTGCAGCAGAGTGGCTTCATGGGCATGGTGACTAACCTGCTGGCGATCTCTTTTCTCTTCCCACAGATTTTGAAGCCAGCTTCATAAGGCTTTTGGACAAAATAACTAACGGTTCTCGAATCGAAATAAACCAAACAGGTAAACTCCTTTTCTTTCCCTGCATGAAAGCACCTACATACACCATTGAAACAACCTCTGCTTCTCACTCTTCCATAGTGTAAATGCTGTATTTTGCTTAAAACTCTACCTGAAAGAGAAAAAAAAAGGGGGGGGGGGGCTGGCGCTGTGGTGTAGTGGGCTAAGCCTCCGCCTGCAGTGCTGGCATCCCATACAGGCGCCGGTCCTGGCTGTTCCTCTTCCTATCGAACTCTCTGCTAATGGCCTGAGAGAGCAGTGGAAGATGACCCAAGTGGTTGGGCCCCTGCACCTGTGTAGGAGACTCGGAAGAAGCTCCTGGGCTGCTTTGGATCAGCCCAGCTCCAGCCATTGCGGCCAAAAATAGGGAGTGAACCAGCGGATGGAAGACCTCTCTCTCTTTCTCTCCCTCTCTCTCTGTGCCTCTCTGCCTTTCAGATAATATTTAATTATTTGAAAATCAGAATTAGAGAGAGGGAGAGACAGAGAGAGATCTTCCATTGGCTGGTTTACTCCCCGAATGGTCAAAATGGCCAGGGCTCGGCCAGGGCTCAGCCAGACCGAAGCCAACAGCCAGGAGCTTCATCTGGATCTCCCACATGAGGGTAGGGGCCCAAGTGCTGGGCCATCTTCAGTTGCTTTCTCAGGTGCATTAGCAGTGAGCTGGATCAGAAGTGGAGCTGCTGAGACTCGAACCAGTGTCCATATGGGATGCCAGCACTATAGTTGGCGGCTTAACCCACTACTCTACAGAGCTGGCCCCTATATAAAAATTTTCAAAATATGTTCACTTTTAATATCACATTAAATTCTTAAGGCAAACTTTGGGGCCGGTGCTGTGGCTCACTTGGTTAATCCTCTGCCTGCGGCGCCAGCATCCCATATGGGTGCTGGGTTCTAGTCCCGGTTACTCCTCTTCCAGTCCAGCTCTCTGCTGTGGCCCAGGAAGGCAGTGGAGGATGGCCCAAGTGCTTGGGCGCCTGCACCTGCATGGGAGACCAGGAAGAAGCACCTGGCTCCTGGCTTCAGATCGGCAGAGCTCCAGCCGTAGCGGCCATTTGGGGAGTGAACCAATGGGAGGAAGACCTTTCTCTCTGTCTCTCTCTCTCACTATCTATAACTCTACCTGTCAAATAAAAAAAAATTCTTATGGCAAACTCTGAGGTAGTTGCATATGCTGAATTTATTTTATTTTCTCTCTTACAGTAAGTTTACAGATGTATATGTAAATGTGAGAACTCCTTCATCTCTTGCCTTTCCATTCCCTTCTCTAGGGGCAGCCACTGTCACAGTGTTTGTTGACACAGGCACTTACATAACTCAGACCATCAACGGGGTCATGCTCCTCATAGTCTTCAGCAGCCAGTATTTCGTCACTGGCATTAACTGTCTTAGGGAAATCTCTCTGCCAGCAAATACAGGTCTGTTCAGTATTTCTGTTCGCTGTGTATAGTATTCCATTGTATGGATGCACAATCATTTATTTAACTGCTTCCTACTGTAATCTTTTAGGTTATTTCTTTTCTCTTTTCTATTAGTCTTTCTCTTCTTTGTGTAGACCATGGCAAAACTCCATTGGCCAACTTCATGAACTGTGTACCTTTGTGTATATATTCCACACATAATTCTTTGACCTTTCCTGTATACTGGTGCTTTTAAAAAAGAAGACAAGATTGAGTTCATACATAGCCCTGTTTCATGGGAGGTTTGCTGATCTGTGACTGCATCTAGCCATACCTTACAGAGAGCTGGTTTTGGACGTGAGCTGTTCACATGCTCTTTGCCAGCTGGAAGACCCTTAGTCTTTCGTGGCTTGTTTGATTGGAAATTGCTGCAAGTTTTTACATAACTTTTTAAAAAGGTTTACTTACTAGAAAAGCAGAGTGACACACACACACACACTTCACACACAGCTTGTATTTTTTATATAAGATGAACAAATTTCATGTATTTCATATTTTCAGATATAGGAGCATAATGAAACTTACCATCCTACCCTCCCTCAAGCCCACACTCCCACCCTCCATCCTCCTTCCTTTCTTATTCTTTCTTTTAATTTTTAAAATGTCTTACTTTCAGTTTATTTTAAAATCATAAGATTAACCCTCTAGTAAGTAAAACATTCAACAAAAAGAAGAAAAAAAAAACCACCAAAAACTCTGTTCCTCAACAGCAGAGACAAGGACTGTGAACAATAATCAATTCTCAAAATACCAATTTCATTCCAATATTGCATTCTAGATTAGTTACCACAGAAAACGTATGGCACTTGTCTTTTTGGGACTGCCTTATTCCACTAAGTATAATAGTTTCCAGTTGCATTCATTTTGTTGTGAAAGACATGATTTCATTTTTTTAACCACTGAATAGTATTCCATATTGTATATATACACATTTTCTTTATCCAGTCATTGGTTGATGTGCATCTGGGTTGATTCCACATCTTGGCTATTGTGAATTGAGTTGCAATAAACATGGGAGTACAGTTAACTCTTTCATATGCTGATTTTATTTCCTTCAGGTAAATTCCCAGGAGTGGGATGGCTGAGTCTATGGTAGTTCTATTTTCAGCTTTCTGAGTATCTCCATACTGTCTGCCACAATGGCTGTACTAGTTTACATTTCTACCAACAGATTAGGGTACCTTTTCCCCCACCATACCTGTTCGAGTCCTTTTTCCATTCCTTGAGTGGATTTTTTGTTTTTGTTGTTGTTGAGTTTCTTGAGCTTTTTATAGATTCTGGATACTAATCTTTATCAGTTGCATAGTTTGCAGATATTTTCTCCATTCTGTCTGTTGCCTCTTTACTTTGTTGAGTGTTTCTTTTGCAGTATAGAAACTTCTCAATTTGATGTTATTCCATAAGTTTTGGTTTTGATTGCCTGTGTCTCTGGGGTCTTTTTAAGAACTCTGCCTATTGGCCGGCGCCGCGGCTCACCAGGCTAATCCTCTGCCTAGCGGCGCCGGCACACCGGGTTCTAGTCCCGGTCGGGGCGCCGGATTCTGTCCCGGTTGCCCCTCTTCCAGGCCAGCCCTCTGCTGTGGCCAGGGAGTGCAGTGGAGGATGGCCCAGGTGCTTGGGCCCTGCACCCCATGGGAGACCAGGAAAAGCACCTGGCTCCTGGCTCCTGCCATCGGATCAGCGCGGTGCGCTGGCCGCAGCGCGCCGGCCGCGGAGGCCATTGGAGGGTGAACCAACGGCAAAAGGAAGACCTTTCTCTCTGTCTCTCTCTCTCTCACTGTCCACTCTGCCTGTCAAAAAAAAAAAAAAAAAGAACTCTGCCTATGCCAATGTCTTGTATGGTTTCCCAATGTTGTCTAACAATTTGATGGTATCGGTTGCAGATTTAGGTCTTTAATCCATTTTGAATAGATTGTGTGAGTTGTACAGTAGGGGACTTGTTTCATACTTGTGCATGTGGAAATTCAGTTTTTCCAACATCATTTGTTGAAGAGACTGTCCTTGTTCCAGGGACTGATTTTAATGCCTTTGTCCAAGAATAGTTGATTGTGGATTTGTGGATTGATTTCTGGAGTTTTTATTCAGTTCAATTAGTCTACATGTCTATTTTTGTGCCAGTACCAGGCTGTTTTAATAATAACTGCCCTGTAGTTTGTCTTGAAATTTGGTTTTGTGATTCCTCTGGCTTTGTTTTTGTTGTTTAAAATTGTTTTGGCTGATCGGTGTCTCTTGTGTTTCCCTATGAATTTTAGCATTGTTTTTTCCAGATCTGAGAAGAATGCTGTTGGTATTTTCATTGGGATTGCATTGACTCTGTAAACTGCTTTTGCTGGTATGGACATTTTGATGATATTGATTGTTCCAATCGATGAACATGGGAGATTTTTCCATTTTTTTGTGTGTTCTGTTTCTTTCTTTAATGTTTTGTTATTTTCATTGTAGAGATCGTTGACATCCTTGGTTAAATTTATTCCAAGGTATTTAAATTTTTTGGAGCTATTGTGAATGGAACTGATCCTAGAAGTTCTTTCTCAACCATGACATTGGCATTGTCTGTGTATACAAAGGCTATTGATTTTTGGGTGTTAATTTTATATCCTGCCACTTAGCCAAACTCTTACAAGTTCCAATAGTCTCCCCCCCCCCCCTTTTTTTTTTAAAGATTTATTTATTTATTTGAAAGGTGGAGTTACAAAGGGGCAGAGGCAAAGAGAGATCTGCCATCTGCTGGTTCATTCCCTAATTGGCCACAATCAGTGGAGCTGGGCCAATCTGAAGCCAGGAACTAGGAGCTTCCTCTGAGTCTTCCATGTGGGTACAGGGGCCCAAGCACTAGGGCCATCTTCTGCTGCTTTCTCAGGCCATAGGAGAGAGCTGGATCAGAAGTGGAGTGGCTGGAACTTGAACCAGTGCCCATACTGGATGCTGGCACTGCAGGTGGCAGCTTTACCCACTATGACACAGCACCAGTCCCTCCAATAGTCTCTTAATGGAGTCTTTTGGTTCCCCCTCTATATTTAATCATGTCATGCAAACAAGGATAATTTGTCTTCCTCCTTTCCAATTTGTATCTGTTTGACTTCTTTTTCTTGCCTAATTGCTCTGGCTAGAAGTTCTAGAACCATATTGAATAGCAATGGTTAAAGTGGGCATCCTTGTCTGCTTCTGGATCTTAGTGGAAATGCTTCCAGCTTTTTTATTTTTATTTTTTATGATTTATTTATTTATTTGAAAGAGTTACAGAGAGGGAGAGGCAAAGGCAGAGAGAGGAGAAGGATCTTCCATTTCTTGGTTTACTCCCCAAATGTTGTCTTCCTTATTCTTGTTTCTAATATTTCTGTGTTTATTTTTAGGCGTTTATGGAAGTACTTGTTGGTTTTCTATTCTGATGTGTTCTGTCTTTGAACTATGCCTCTGTGGCTTAGTGGAGTGTCTGCTCCTTCAGTGAATACCCAGAGGCATGGTCTGGGTGGGTCAGGGAGCTCTGGTCAGTGCACAAGGGTGAGATGAGAATCTAGGTGACACTAAAGTTGGACATGGCAGATCTCCTTTGTTGTAATCAAGGGTAGGGTATGTTGATGCCTGTTAGCATAATCACAGTCTCACCTCCTCTCTTCCAAGGTGATCAATGCCTGGGGTGAGCCCAGAGTGGGTACAACCCTGACCCATGCTGGCGCCTGAACCACAGAGACAATCTGAATAGTCCTCAGCATGAACGTGAAACACTCTGCTGTGACCTACCCCAGGCAATCAGAGAGCTCTGAGTCTCTGATGCTAGACACAATGATTGGGCAGAGACCCAGCTACACCCTATGCCCTATCGTGTAGACACAGAATTCCCACAGTCATAGCATGCAAAGGCTCCCACAGTCACAGGGTACAGAGGATCCCCTATCAGTCCTGCGAGCCTGACCCATCCACTGAGAGAACAAAACCAGCTGCCTCTGGGTACTCTACCTTGTCCATTGAGCCCCAGAGCCTGTGATAGGTTGAGAGGATGGGAGTACCCCACAGTCCTAAGTGGGTACCCAGCCCCCTGTCAGCCCTCTCAGCCAGACTCAAAGTCAGTCGGAAACACAGATTTCCCCCCTCTTTTAAAATGTCCTGGCCTCTCCTCGCCTCTCCCCACCTCTCCCCACCTCTCCCCGCCTCTCCCTGCCTCTCCCCGCCTCTCCTTGCCTCTCCCCGCCTCTCCTTGCCTCTCCCCGCCTCTCCCCGCCTCCCCCCTCCCCCCCCCTCCCCTCCCCTCGCCTCGCCCCTCCCCTCCTCTCCCCTCCCCTCTCCTCCCCTCCCCTCTCCTCTCCTCCCCTCCCCTTCCCTCCCCTCCCCTCCCCTCTCCTCTCCTCTCCTCTCCTCTTGACAGGCAGAGTAGACAGAGAAAGAGAGAAAGGTCTTTCTTTACCGTTGATTCATCTCCAATGGTCGCTGCGGCCGGCGCACTGCGCTGATCCAAAGCCAGGAGCCAGGTGCTTCTCCGGCTCTTTTCTAGGTTAGGTAGGCATCGTGCCCGCTGCTAGGGATCTTGTTAGTGTGGTCCACGAGGTTCTTCTTCATGCAGTATTACCAGTGACATGGGCTGCCATAGTCTGCTCTCACCTTGCTCTCAGAAGCTAGCATCTCCTTCAAACCCTGGCTGCTGGAATTGTGTGTCGTGTCCCACTCGCTGCTGTGTGTCTGCTCTTTCCAGGCTGCTCCATGGCATCTCTCTTCTTTCTGTAGAATTTCCACTTCTCCTCTGGGAATACATTTCGTCTACTTTTTTTCTGTCATCTTCCCCTCCTCAAAATCAGCATATCTTTTACCTATTCAGCTATCTTTGAAACTAAAGAGAAAAACTTTCCATTCACTAGTTTACTCTCCAAATGGCCACATCTTTGCAAAAGATTTTGAGCAGCCAAATTACCTTGTTCACCTTTCATCTAGTTGTTTCCTCCCAGTCCCCCAATGTCGTTTAGGGTATTTAACTTTGTTCATTTTCTGATGTGTCAATCCCATAAAATTTTTGGGTGAGTATTAAGAAAGTAAGTAAAGATAATAAAGAGCTTCTACTAATGCCTTAAAATGCTTTGGTTGTTTCTGTTCATTAATGTTAAAACAGCTGCTGTGAATGTCATTGAATGCCTTAGATACTTGCCTTTTCTAGGCATCTTACTTTATGAGATACCTGAAGACTCTTACTTCAGGGGACCCAGGGGAGGCTGATCCCAGTGGGATGATTTAAGAACTTTTTTTTTTTAGGATTTATTTATTTATTTGAAAGGCAGAATAACAGAGAGGCAGAGGAAGATAGAGAAAAAGACAAAGTCTTCCATCTGCTGGCTTACTCCCCAGATGGCTGCAACAGCCAGAGCTGTACCATTCTGAAGAGGAGCCTCCTCTGGGTCTCCCACGTGGGTGCAGGGGTCCAAGGACTTGGGCCATCTTCCACTGCTTTTCCAGGCCATAGCAGAGAGCTGGATCGGAAGTGGAGCAGCCAGGACTCAAACTGGTGCCCTTATGGGATGCTGGCACTGCAGGTGGCAGCTTTACCCATTATTCCACAGCACTGGCTCCTAAGAATGTCATTTAAAACCTACAGTTGGTGCAGTCTTGGTGTGCCCTTGGGAAGCTAGGGTGCTTATGAGGAGCTCTTCCCTGGGCCCTGCCATGACTTGGCAACTTGGGTGGCTTAGGGAGGGGTTTAATTTATTACTGTTTATTAAATTACACTCACAGTTTATTATTGTTTCAAAGGCTTGACAGTCATGAGTCAGCATTTACAGTGAAGTATGGACTCTCAGGAATGGCATTTTGAATTCCCTTAGATACCCTTGTTACATTTTCCCCTTGGGACTCACTGCCTTCATTGCCTTTGTGACACTTAGTGTTTTTCCTGCTGAGAGTGGCTCTTTTTCCCCTGACTCCAGGAACAACCTTGTATTACCAGCCTGGCCTCCTATATGGTGGGTCCCTGGAACATGACTGCAGCGTGCTCCGCGGCATTGGCTATTACCTGGAGAGTCTTCTTTGCCTGGCTCCATTCATGAAGCATCCACTAAAAATAATTCTGCGGGGAGTGACCAATGACCAGGTGGACCCCTCGGTGAGTATTGAGTACAAGCCATGGTGTCAGTTGCATTTTGTCTCTTTCGCCGCCTGATTTCTGAACAAAAAAAAGTTCCTCATAAAGCACTGTTTTATTTTGAATTATATCTTTGTTATGTGCTTTGAGATTTATAGGTTAATCCACTTCAGGAGGCAGATGAACCCAGACTCATTGTAATCCTCAGGGTCAGGACAATTGTTAATATTCATCCAGGTGCCTATCGTTGTTGTGTAAGAACCTTCGAAACAGATGCTTAGAGTCTCATTGCAGTTGACATGAAGTATGACTTTGTTGATTGAAGTGTGTGAGAGTGATGTTTTTAGAAGGTTATGTGATAGGTGAAGCTGGAGGGCAGCAGACCAGGACATAATATCCTCTTGGCATTACCACAACATGATCCTGACTTATGCAGGCTTCTGGCCTACGCTGAAGAATTTCCTTCATCGGAGAAGAGTTTGCAGATTTAGTAAAAAGGCCTAAGTGCAGAGAAGGAATGTATGAGCTCTGATAGTTTGTTGGTTCTAGCAGGCTTCTTATTAAGCATGTCAGTTTTCCTGCGTGTATTTATATGGAGAGAATGGTTCAACATCCAGCTAAAGTTTTCACAGTGATCACCACAGCCGTCTTAGTGCCAACCTTGGACATCTTACATTGAGGAAAGGATTCTCTGCTTTTGTATGCCCTGTTATCCAAACTGTGTCTTAAAGCTGATGGCCTTGAAGTCCTGCTATGGACAAAGGCTGTGACCATTCTGCAGCTTCTGAGACCGAAGGTGAAGTGTGTAGCTTTCCTAACTGGTGAAGACCAACTGCTTGTGCAGTGAGCCCTGAAGTGGAGACTGCTAGTATTCACTAAGATACCAGCTAGAGGATAACCATGGTTGGTATGTTCTTAGGCAGTTAAAAATGTATTTCTCAATTCTTCGAAATTCAGTTGTATAAACTCTTTTCCTAGAATGCCAAATACAGTGCAAGATCTGAAATCCTTAGTTGTAAATGTATGTTGTATAAGCTGTTTAGAATTTTAAACAAATTTAAGTGCTTGCTCTTTTCCTGCAGTTTCTGGGAGATGCTAGGAAATGGGCCCTTTGGTACAAGTATGAGAGGGGGCTCTACTCTTTTAGATTACAAGGGGCTAAGACACCTCAGACGATGGGGAAGGGTCCTGCGGTATACTTAGGACTTTAGTGCTGTATGTCCAATTAGTACTCTCTTTTTCCATAATTTATAATACTCTTAATAGCTGTTCTCATTGGCAATATTAGAAAAGTTTTAAACATTAACCGTAATAAAGATCAGATGATGAATTCTCCAGAAGGTGGTGCCTAATCCTGTTATGCAGATTGTTATAAACAAATCTGTTTTCACATGCTACAGGATCATCTGCTTTTTGCCAGCTGCATGACTAAAATGATGTCGGTTGGTACATAGCCCCACCCAGGTTAAATAAATACAATTAATTTTGGATAAAGAGTAACTTCTTCAGCCTGCAGCTTTCTCTTTCTATGTGGTTTCCTCATCTGTTTATGTCCACATCCATTCTCTTCATACAAGGATGAATACCAGGAGTGGTTGTGCCCTCCAACAGCCTTCAGTCTCATGGAGGTACATATGATCAGTATAGCTAAGGACTACAAGGCTAAATACCCCTGGGGCCTGATAGAGAGGTGCAAGCAAAAGGCTGAGTAGTGTGGTATCTTGGTCTGTTTCGCATTATTATAACAAAACACCTGAGACTGAGTAATTTATAAAGAACAGACATTTGTTTCATACTGATATGGAAATCCAAGACTATGGCACCAACAGGCCTTTCTTGTGCATCATAACATAAAGGAGGCACCCTGTTGTGAGACACAGAGAGAAGTTGGGCCAAACCGACCCACTCCAGTGACAATGACTTTAATCCGTTCATAAGGGTGGAGACATGACCAAATCACTTCTTAAAGGCTTCATCTTTTAGTACCTTTTTAGTGGCAGTTAAATTTCAACCTGAGTTTTGGAGGTGACTTTTTTTTTTTTTTTTTTTTTTTTTATAGGCAGAGTGGACAGTGAGAGAGAGAGACAACAGAGAGAAAGGTCTTCCTTTGCCGTTGGTTCACCCTCCAATGGCCGCCACGGCCAGCACGCTGCGGCCAGCGCACTGCGCTGATCCAAAGGCAGGAGCCAGGTGCTTCTCCTGGTCTCCCATGGGGTGCAGGGCCCAAGCACTTGGGCCATCCTCCACTGCACTCCCTGGCCACAGCAGAGAGCTGGCCTGGAAGAGGGGCAACCGGGACAGAATCCGGCGCCCCGACCGGGACTAGAACCCGGTGTGCCGGCGCCACAAGGCGGAGGATTAGCCTAGTGAGCCACGGCGCCAGCCTGCATAAGGTTTTGTAATAGAGCTGAAAAATTCTGATTGTTTCATGATGTTGTATCTATCATAACGTCAGTGCAACACAGTACTCACAAGTTTGTAGTGATGCTGGTGTAAGTAAATCATACTACTCTGCCAGTTGTATAAAAGTGTAGCATTGCATTGCAGTTATGTAGAGTACACAGCACTTGATAATGACAGACAACTGTGTCAGTTTATGTATTTAACTATTTAAAAAAAAAGATTTTTTTTTTTACTTATTTGAAAGGCCGATATACAGAAAGAGAAAGAGAGAGAGGGAGATCGTCTATCTGCTGGTTCACTCACCTATGGCTGCAACAGCAAGGGCGGGGCCAGGCTGAAGCCAAGAGCCAGGAGCTTCATCCTGGTTTCCCACATGGATGTAGGAGCCCAAGGACTTGGGCCATCTTCTGCTGTTTTCTGAGGCTCATTAGCAGGGAGCCGGATCAAAAGTGGAGCAGCCAGGACTTGAAGTGCCTCCCGTATAGGATGCTGGTGTTGCAAGTGGCAGCTTAACCCATTATACCAATGCCAGCTCTTTATGTATTTACTATCTATGTTTTTGTTAACTCCTTCCACTTACTAAAAAAAAGTTTACTGTAAAACAGCCATGGTCAGGTCCTTCAGGAGATGTCAGAAACCAGTGTTGTTATCTTAGGCGAGGACAGCCCCATGTGGGTCACTGTGTCTGAAGGCTGCCCAGTGGGTCAGGATGTGGATGGTAGTAGAAGATAGGGATATTCATGATGATCCCAATTGTGTGTAGGCCTAGGCTGTTTGTCTCTCTCTCTCTCTCTCTCTCTCTCTTTTTTTTTTTTTTTTTGACAAGTAGACAGTGAGAGAGAGAGAGAGAGAGAAAGATCTTCTTTTTCCCTTGTTTCACCCTCCAATGGCCGCTGTGGCCAGTGTGCTGCAGCCGGCGCACCGAGCTGATCCGAAGCCAGGAGCCAGGTACTTCTCCTGGTCTCCCATGGGGTGCAGGGCCCAAGCACTTGGGCCATCCTCCACTGCACTCCCGGGCCACAGCAGAGAGCTGGACTGGAAGAGGGGCAACCAGGATGGGACAGAATCTGGCGCCCCGACCAGGACTAGAACCCAGTGTGCCAGTGCCGCAGGCGGAGGATTAGCCTATTGAGCCGCGGTGCCTGCTTGTCTCTCGGTTTTTAACAAGAAGTCTAAAATTAAAAATAAAATATGTAAGCAGTAGACTGTGCCTTATAGCTTTGGTGTAGTACGATGTAGGTTTATGTAAGTATATTCCATGATGTCTGCACAGTGAAATGGTCTAATGCATTTCTTAGAATGGATCCCTTTTGTTAAGTGATACATGACTGTATTAAGTATTTTTTTTTTAAAGTTTATATATTTGAAAGGCAGAAATAGAGAAAGAGAGCTCTTCCATCTGCTGGTCACTCCCCAAATGTCTGCGACAGCTAGGGCTGGGCCATGCCATCTGGGAGTTCCAGGTTGGTGGCAGGGGCTCAAGTACTTGGGCCATCCGCTGTTATCTTTCCAGGTGCCTTATGGGAGAGCTGGATTGGAAGTAGAGTAGCTGGGACTTGAACAGACGACCGTGTGGGAATGCCAGTGTTGCAGGCGGCAGCCCAGCCTGCTAGACTACAACCCCAGCCCCAACTGTATTTTTAAGTGTGTTTAACTTTACTACTTAATTGGAATTAGTTAATCTTTAGTGGGTTTTCTTAGTTACTGCCCCTGTTCTGGCTGGTGCATTCCGAATATCTTCCTATACCTCACAGGTCATTTCTACCTCTGGTTGATTTACTGATATCAGAATATTTAGTTGGAAGCTGTTTTTTTTTTTTTTTTTTTTTTTTTTTTTTTTTTTGTTATCAAACCTTATTTGAATTGGTGGAAACTTGGAGATACCCAGACTTGAGGCCTTCATCTTAGAGACAAGGGCATTCAGGCAGTTGTGACTTTCTTGACTGAGGCCAGGCAGCTAAGTAGAGCTGAGGCACGACTAGGACTTTTCCTTACACTCCCTGCCTGTACTGGGTCTGCCCTCACTGTCTCCTGACAGGGTTGACTTCCACACTCTCTGGCCAAGAAGGGAATGTCTCTTGCCCCATGAGACAAATAAGGCAACATTTACTGGCTCGCTAGGTGGTTGTGTTTTGGATGTCATCTTGATGGCCTATGAGGAATCCCCAAATGAGAAAGAAGAGACCCCCAGCATCTCTGAAAAGAGAGATCATGGCAGTGCTTGGCAAAGTCTTCATAACTGTGGATGTTGTTGTCATCGCATTTTGGGGTTTGTAATGCTTGAGGCTATTATTCTTTTTTTTTTCCCCCACCCCGAGGCTATTATTCTTCACTACTTCACACTCCAAGGTAGAATAACCACCTACATTTGAATTCTTAGCTTAGCCATTGACTTAGAGTTCTACCAGCTCTAAGCCATAAGCAACCATATTGGAAAAGTTTTATAAAAAAGGCTGATAGTTCCTTTTATAGTGAGATCCAGTTTGTTGTAAGTTTCTCCATGCTTTTTGCATGATGCATGTGGTAAGCACAATGGCTGGCAGGTAGTTGAAGGTCTCCATGCTGTACGTGAGCACGGCCAGGCCCACAGAAGCTCAGTGGCTTACAAAGTCACAGCAGGGTTAGAGGCAGCCCACACTCTCAGTTGTAAGCCAGCATCCCTCTTCACCAGACTCCATCATATACAGGTTGCTAAGCCTCATCTGCTTTGGACTCTTCCTAACTGCCACAGGCTAATGAACATTTTTTTTTCCTCCGTGGAATAATTTCACAGGTTGATGTTCTTAAGGCAACGGCACTTCCCCTACTGAAACAGTTTGGGATTGATGGTGAATCATTTGAGCTTAAGGTAAGACTGTATGAATTGCAACTTGTTGGAAGAGCAGTGTAACTCTGTGTGTGTGTGTGTGACTACTTATCAGAACATCTATCTACAGGACTCATGAGCCACACACTTCAGACTTCGAACTAAAAGGGGCCCTTTATTTTATTTATTTTTTTAATATTTTTTATTTTTCCCAAAGAAACTTTATTTCAGGTGAAAGGGGCCCTTTAGTGATGACAGTAGTGACATTGATGTTTGTACTCACTTTGTAGTAGGGGCTATGGTATATATACTAGTATTAACTCCTTTATTTCTCCTACCAGCTCTGTCTGTATAGTTAATGAGAGCAGCAGGTATTCTGGCACTATAGCTTCTCTGGTCTAACCCAGGATGCCTTTGAGAATTTTTCAGTATGTCCATAACCTACAAGTAACTCAAGCATCTGTTCATTTACTGTCAAAAGGAATTATACTAGTCCATTGCAGGAACACTGAGTTATCTTAAGCCATTTAACATCTCTGCATTGTAGATTAATATTGCTAAGCAGGGGAAAAACCTTATTTTTCTTTAATAGTATAGAGTTTTGATGGGTGAATTACTGACATAGGAAGAAAGAAGAGGTTGCTGATGGTTAAGAAATGGGATCAGCTGATGAATGAGACCAGTTCCCCATTTTAGAGTACAGAAACAGGTCCTAGTGGTGAAGGAACCTGCCCAGGGTGATATAGATGGGTGGAGCCACTTAGCATTCCACTTTGTGTTTGACTCTGGTTTTAAGTCCACTGCTCTTTCTGACACACCATGGGCTGCCCTCTAGGAGCTAGCAGGGGGTGCTGCTGGTGTTGCAGGATTGGCAGGTTGAAGATGAAAGGACTGTCCGGCCCATTGGTATACACCTTCACGGACTGGGCATCCAGGTAATCCACTGCCTTGCTGTGCCCTCGGCTCACTTTTCTCACCTTCTGTGCAGATTGTGCGGCGGGGAATGCCTCCTGGAGGAGGTGGTGAGGTGCTTTTCTCCTGTCCCGTGAGGAAGGTCTTGAAGCCCATCCAGCTCACGGATCCGGGAAAAATCAAACGTATCAGAGGGATGGCGTATCCTTTGCTTTTGGTGAGGTTTATTAGTTTTTCTTGCCTGACTGTGATAAAAATTACAGAAAGCTTTACTTCTTTCCAGAGTTATTTGCATTTTAGACAACAGTCTTGGGAAAGACTTCATAGTGAAATGTAGTTATTGACTGAGAAGTGCTGCACTATTATCTGCCTCACCATGATTAGATTGGTTGATGCCCTAATTGTTTTTTTGGTAATGTACATAAGCACATGGCTTTCCTGTGTGAAATATCCTTCCAAGGGCTTTGGTTTGGGGGCCAGGAATTCACCACAATCCCTCCCTCAGAAGAGTTCATTTTCCAGTGGGAAAAAAAAAATATGCACACATACACTTCTTTAGTTTCTAAATTTTCATTTTATTTGAAAGGAAAGGCAGAGACACAGACGAGAGAAATTTTCCTTCTACTGGTCCACTCCCTAAATGCTTTTAACAGCTAGGTCTGGGCCAGGCCAAAGCTTGGAACCAGAAACTCAATTTGGATTTCCCATGTGGGTGGCAGGGACCCAAGCACTTGAGCCATCACCTGCCTTCCAGAGTGCACATTAGTAGGAAGCTAGATAGGAAGTGGGAAGGCCAGCACTGAAAGCAGGCATTGCGGGGCCGGTGCTGTGTTGCAGTGGGTTAAAGCCCTGGCCTGCAATGCTGGCATCCCATATAGTCATGTTCTATCCCGGCTACTTCTCTTCCAATCCAGCTCTCTGCTATAGCCTGGGATAGCAATACAAGATGGCCCAAGTCCTTGGGCCCCTGCACCCACATGGGAGACCTGGAAGAAGCTCTTGGCTTCTATCTTTGGGTTGGCGCAGCTCAGGCCTTTGCGGCCATCTGGGGAATGAATCAGCAGATGCAAGACCTCTCTCTGTCTCTACCTCTCTGTAACTCTGTCTTTCAAATACATAAAATAAATTTTTTTTGGCTGGCGCCACGGCTCAATAGGCTAATCCTCCGCCTGCAGCACCAGTACACCGGGTTCTAGTCCCTGTCGGGGTGCCGGATTCTGTCCCGGTTGCTCCTCTTCCAGTCCAGCTCTCTGCTGTGGCCCGGGAGTGCAGTGGAGGATGGCCCAAGTGCTTGGGCCCTGCACCCGCATGGGAGACCAGGAGAAACACCTGGCTCCTGGCTTTGGATCAGCGTGGTGTGCCGGCCGCAGCACGCCGGCCGTGGCGGCCATTGGAGGGTGAACACAATGTCTACTTCTTATTCAGTGCTTGCTCTGTATGTACACTGATAATTACTTGAGGTTTATGCCCCAAATGGCTGCAGTGGACGGGGCTGTGTCAAGTTGAAGGCAGGAGCCTGGACTCCATTGGATTCTCCCACAGGAGTGCAGGGGCCCAAGTACTGGGGCCATCTTCCTCTGCTTTTCCAGGCACATCAGCGGGAGTGGGATTGGAAATTGAGCAGCTGAGACTTGCCTGGATTTCAGGCAGTAGATTAATCCTCTTTGCCTCAATGCTGGCCCCTAGATACCTTACTTTTAAGCCTTAGATTCACTTTTTTTTTTTTTATTAAGATTTATTTATTTATTTATTTGAAAGGCAGAGTTACAAAGAAGCAGAAGCAGAGATGGAGCGAGGGAGAGAGTTATCTTCCATCTATTGGTTCACTCTCCAAATGGCCATAACGGTTGGAGTTGTGCTGATCCAAAGCCAAGAGCCAGGAGCTTTGTCCAGGTCTCCCACGTGGGTGCAGGGGCCTAAGGACCTGGGCCATCCTCTACTGCTTTCCTAGCCCATAGCAAAGAGCTGGATTGGAAGTGGAATAGCTGGGACTTGAACCGGTGCCCATATGGGATGTCAGCACTGCAGGTGGCGGCTTCACTCCCTATGCTACAGTGCCAGCTCCAGATTCACTCCCGATTTTGCTTACATCTTATTTTGCAGGTGGGGAAATAAGGCTTTTAAAAGGTTAAAGAATTTGCTAATAATTTCACACTGCTGATAATGACAGAACTGGGATTTGAACTCTGTCTGTATTACCGTGAAGTCTAGGCTTTTTTAAAAAATTTATTTATTTTATTTGAAAGGCAGAGATATAGAGAGGCAGAGGCAGAGAGAGAGGTTTCCCGTCCGCTGGTCCACTCCCCAAATGGCTGCAATAGCCGGAGCTCAGCTGATCTCAAGCCAGGAGCCAGGAGCTTCTTCTGGGTCTCCCACGCAGGTGCAGGGACCCAAGGACTTGGGCCATCTTCCACTGCTTTTCAGGCCATAGCAAAGAACTGGATTGGAAGTGGAGTAGCTGGGACTCGAACTGGCATCCAAATGGGATGCCAGCTTTGCAGGCAGCGGCTTTACCCACTATGCCAAAGCACCACCTCCAAAGTCTAGGCTTTTAACCTCTGTTTTTGCCTAAAGAAAGAAGAGGGCATTTAACCTTAGTTTTGGAGACTAGAGACTTGTTTAAGTAAAAGTAAAGGAGGATTACTTCTGATAGAAAGTGCCTACTGTTTACAGTGGTCCTGTGGAGTGACAGATGGTGTGGCCTGCCAGGTTTCATGTTGTCAGCAGCATTTGATGGTAGAACATGGGGCATAATGTGGCAGAGCCGCCAAGGGGCTGAAGCCTTTGTGGAGGTGGTTGTCTTATTCAGAGTTAGCGATTTTCATCTGGAGAGGGAATTTGTGCATTAGGAGGACAGTTCTGGTGCTATGCTTCTTTCTTATGGTAGGGGTTTTAGAAAGTACAGGTTTAAAAAATCATAACAGCAGCTTCTTAGAGGCAAAGGAACAAGGAATTGTTGTGCCCTATTGAGAGATAGTGAGGTGGGAGGTGGCGGTTGGAGGACAGGGAAGCACAAGAGTTAGAAAGGGTAAGATGCAGGGATCTCCTTGGTGTGTGGTGGAAAATGGAGACTCTGTGGGTGATGTTGGTGGCTCACTGAAGCCCCTGGGTAGAGAGGTTTGCCCTAACAGTAGCTACACAGATAGGTCCAGTTTTATACTTATGGGGTTTAAGGATCATTCATGTCTAGTAAGATAGGTCTAGTATGGAAATGAGAAAGTCAGGGCTGTAACTCAGGGTGAGGTGAGGACTGGTAATGCATGATTAGCATGTAGAATACAGAAAGGAGAGTGGAACCCTGAGGGAGGCCTTGCAAACCAGAATGCCCAGGGCAAGTCAGAGGTCAGGGAGGAGCAGAACGAGCATACTGCCTCCTAGGAACCCAGGCCAGCACCTTGAAGGCCAGAGGAGCCAGCATTAGGGAGGGGAGGAACTGAGGGGCTCAGAAGCAGGTGCCTCTGGTGCCTTGGGAAGAGCTCTTCCTGGAGAGCAGCGGTGTGGAACCCAAGTGGCCACTTTGGGATTATGGCATGGAGTGGAGGGCCATGGGGCAGGGGGCAGGGGGACACTTCCCAGAATCTTAATATGGAGAAGGAAACAGATGAGGGGATAACCTGATGAAAATAGAATGCAGATGGCCGGCGCCGTGGCTCACTAGGCTAATCCTCTACCTGCGGCACCGGCACCCCAGGTTCTAGTCCCCGTCAGGGCGCTGGATTCTGTCCTGGTTGCTCCTCTTCCAGTCCAGCCCTCTGCTGTGGCCCGGGAGTGCAGTGGAGGATGGCCCAAGTGCTTGGGCTCTGCATCTGTATGGGAGACCAGGAGGAAGCACCTGGCTCCTGGCTTCGGATTGGTGTAGCACACTGGCCATAGCAGCCATTTGGGGGGTGAACCAGTGGAAGGAAGACCTTTCTCTCTGTCTCACTCGCTCTCTCTCTCTCTCTCACTGTCTAACTCTGCCTGTCAAAAAAAAAAAAAAAAAAAAAAAAAAGAATGCAGAAGACTCCCCCCTCCCCTTTCTTTTAAAAGGGTAATAACAATTTGAGTGTTTGTAGTTTGGACAAGGAGGCTTAAGTAGGAGAAAGGGAAACTGAGGAAGCCAAGTAGTAAGGTGTTGAAAATCCTGGCTCCTAGAGCGACATGGATAGAGGCTGTGTCACTCACTGATGGTAGCACTTCGGCCCCAAGCTTTGACTGACTCCCTTGTCATGGGGCCTGTTACACCTACTGCACAGAGGTGCATGGAAGATTAGCAGAGGCAGGAGATGTGCAGTGGAGGCACTGGGCCCATGTATGAGTGATCATTTAGCAGCTGCTGTATTCATGCTGACAGAAGTAGGAATCTGGGTTCAGTGGCCTGACTCATTTGGAGAATGAACCAGTAGTTGGTTCTCTCTCTGTCTCTGTGCCTTTGAAACAATGAAAATAGATAAATAAAAAAGTTTTTAAAACCCCACAAAGTAAGAAGATGCCCAAATTTGCCTTTTCTTCTTGATCCATGTCAGTTACTTGGGGATTAATCTCATTCTTGTTCACAAGCACTTCGTATTCCAGTGTATAAGGGACCTCACATCCAACTCTGATGATGCCATTGAGTTGTTTTTTGTTTTATACTGTTGCTTGCATGTGAAATGGTACACACTTTCAGGACTGGTTCAGGTATTTTCCCTCTGGGGTGTGTTTGCTTACGACTGCTCTGAGCCCAGTCTCTCTGGCCTGGACCTGTGATTCCCAGCAGTGTGCTCTATGTGTTGACACTGTCTCACTGGATTTCATAGAGGCCATCATTCCTGGTGCCTCTGTAGTTTCTGTATTGGGAGTATTTGATGCTGCCGCTGGGAAGTGCTGAAGGTTCCTGGGTTTTACAGGGGGAGCATAAAAGTGACAAGAGCCACGATGCCCCGGGCACTTTGGGTGTAGCTTTGTTCCTGCCTGGCTTCCCCCTTAGTGTTCTTTGAACTTCTTCTCTGTGGAAGCTGAGCAGGAACGTGACTTGTGAGGTGCTGAGTCTTCTCTTTCCTTGTGGCAGAGGATGAGACCCTTGCATCACCCTGGATCCATCAGTGTCTGGTAGAGGTTCCCCCCTAACCCCGGGAAAATGGGTGCCCAACCCTTGCTCAGACTCCGGTCTGTAAACCTTTCCAGCCTCTGGGCTGCAAAGCTGCCCGATTAACAAACACCTCAAAGGAATGTGGGTTTGAATTATCGCTTTCCTTGCCAGCTTTTGGAGCCTGGGGAAAAAGAGCTGCCTTCAGAAAGGGCTATATTTGATTTTGTGTTTTTTTCCTTGTGAGGCTGGCTGACTGGTTGGACTGAACTTGGAGGCTGTATTTCCCGTCAGAGGTCTGCCATTGGGAGAACCAGTCCTGCTGTCTTGTGTGCATTTGTGGTTTTGACTGGATTGCCCCCAAAGTGCATCTTTGGCCACTTGCTTTCTACATGGTGATGACGATTGTCAGGGCCTCGGAAGGAGCTGCTGGGACATGGCAGTGGTTACCTTGGATACCACCCATGCTCGTTCTCCCCAGCCAGGTGTGGCGTGGGAAAAGGGAGCACTCTGTTTTTCAGTTTCGCGGTGCTGTACCAACACTCAGGATTTGGTACATAACAAAAAATAAAGATGCAGGGGTAGAGGCAGAAGAGGGTACTGAGTTGATATTTGTGGGATGATCTGGTTTCCTTTCCTTGACTGTAGGGAAGGCCCTTTGAAAGTGTCTCTTTCTTTCTTTCTCTTTTACGTACACTCACCACACCTCCTACCCCAATGCGTGCCTTGGCTTTCCAACCTTGAACACCAGGGAGGGCAAAAGCTGGAGTCCCATAAGAACTATAGTTATGAACTGGTCTCTCTTGGGTGTTGATCCTCTCTGTGGTGTTTATCAGTAGACTTTAGGAGGTTCAGAAAGCTCTGACGTTTTCTGCAGAGTTGTGTGCTCACATATGTTTCTTGGGAGAGGATCCGTAGCTTTCCTCAGATGCTCAGGTAATCTGTGTTTTAGGATTTGAATCTTGAAGTAATAATAGGACAAGCAATAGCTGATGCTTGCTGGGCTGCTGCCACACCCCAGGTAGATTTACATGCAGTATTTCATTTGAGGGAAGGGAAAGTATTATGGTTATCCTCCTTTTCTGGTGAATTTGAAGCACAGAGAAATTAGCACACTTAACCCAGACTGTTGTCATACGGGACTTGGACTCCAGAAGTTGGCTCTTAACCATTCTTCAGCAGGGCTTCCCTGCCCAGCCAGATAGCTCCAGGTAACTCTGGCTGTCACTGGCCTTGATGCGCCTTTGCCTTCTTCATTTCACTGGTCGAATTTTAGAATTGTCTTCCCTTGGCCCTGAATTAATCCATTACCCTCATGCTTTTCTTGTCTTTGGAGCTGTAGGAGGAAGAAGATGTATTTTAGAGTGAATGTGTGTCTTGGTTCTGTGTCATGGTTCTCCTTCTGTATGCCCTGGAGCTGGGTATTAAGGCCCTTGCCACAGGGTTGCTGTGAGCATAGGTAAGGTCATAATATATGTGAGGGGATCTGGGGAGCTGCAAATGCTGTGGGATTTCATGTTAGGCAAGTGACATGTCCCTTGCCCTCCTGGAGAGAGTGGGCAGCCTCAGGCCTCAGAAGGACAGCGCCCTCTCAGTCCAAAGGGTAGGAGACCCAGGGCTGTTTGTCTGAGCTGCTTGTGGTCAAAAGTATGTTCTGCACAGGCGAGGTGGTGATGTCACTGGGCTCTGTGTGTGTATTGAAAAATCCCTCTTTGCTCTTTCCTCACTCCAGGTTTGTCCTTTGAGTCAAGTCAAATATTTATTGAGCATTTCTGAGTACAAATGTAGTGTATTAGAGAGTTGTGAGGGATACGGAAGGGAAGCCTCTGTCCTTGTGGAGCGTGCGGGCTCACTGAGAAGCGAGAACCCAATGTGTGTACGTGAAGAGGATACATGGTGGCCACAGCTGGGTGCTGGCTCCAGGCTGCAGGAGAGTCAGGGACCTGTGGGCTGGAAGAACGAGGAAAGGCGGTTCGGGGTGAAGGATTTGAATAGTTTGGGAGCATGGAGGGCGTGATGGTGCCAGGCCGAGGGTGAGCTCACTGAGCAGCAGAGGTGACTTGGGTTGTGTGAGGGAGATGGATCTTTTAGTGGAGTGTCTGGGACAGGGCGCAGGGGGATACCAGGTGCCATGTCAGTTCCTTGCAGTCTCTGCTCATTTTGTTTCTGCTTTGTTCTCACATATGCAGCCAGCTCTTCATTGTCCTTTGCATGTGGAAAGTGCTCAGTATGTATTTCCTTTTTCTTTGACCTATAGGATTGGGGAGAGCCCATCTCTGTTGTCAAGTCTAATTTTTGATAATAGTCTCCACTTTCTCAAGCACTGGCCTTTTCACTGGAGTTACTAATATATTTCTCCTTTCTTTTCTGGGTTCTCTGATGAAGAAGTGCTGATTGTCAGTATTTTGACCATAAGGTAGAAGATGTGAGGGGTCTGCATCATCCACAGATGGAGTGGTTCTTAAATAACAGAGTAGGCTCTTTAGGATAGAAACACCTGTTTGAGTCTTTATAAATAGCAGTCACCAAACTTTTTCTGCTTCCCTTCTCAACATGCCGGGAGGTGGGATTGCTCTTGGCCCAGGTCAACACCTGTGTAATGTCTGTTTTGGCTTATTATTTACGGCAATGGGAATGACAAGGGAATGGAAAGTTCTTCTGGTATTGTACCCCAAAGGGAGCCTGACTTGTTTGGATTTTTTTTCAACCTTTAATAATAATAATACTAAGGAAATAAATTGAGTTATGGTACTGTGAAGTTAAGTAATTAATTATAGTTGGAAAGCAGAACGGAGTTAGAAAGTCCCAGTTTGTTGGTATAATTCCACACACAGTTGTCAGTTCCCTGTCCCCGAGCCCCAGCAAGATGATGTCCTTAACTCCAGATTGCAGGTACTCTGTACGCGTCTCACCGCAGATGGCAAATCGGATCGTGGATTCTGCAAGGAGCATCCTCAACAAGTTCATACCTGATATCTATATTTACACGGACCACATGAAAGGAGTCAACTCTGGGAAGTAAGTGTCTGCATTTTGAAGTCTACTTGTGCAGCTGCCTAGCAAATTTGTCGTCTTCCTTTTCTGGTTGAAGTTTAAACTGCCGGCTCGGGTCAGGCGGCTGGAGGAAGAGCGATTTTAGAATTAGTCTGTCTCCTTCCAGTTATTGCCATTGTTACCACCAGGCATTTTTTGAGTGCCTGTCACATGGAAAGCATCCCAGTGGCAAGCACTGAGATCCTAAGGTCCATTCCCTAACCTTGGACACTTAATACTCATCTATTAATAAACAGTGCTTCAGGCTTTAAATCCCATCTTCAATGTGTCCAACAAAAAGTTAAAGTGAACAGGTTGTTCCCCCAAGTAAATGACAGTAGGGGGAAAATCCTTTGTTATTAAGTGCAGGTCAGCTTATCTCTCCATCACTGGGAACAGTATACCTAGCTCCACTGGAAGCTGTTATTGCAGATTTCAGTTTGGTTCAGTGAAAGCCTTTGCTAATGAAAAACAAAGAAAAAAACCCCACTAAAAATTAACATGAAAGTTAAAAAATAGAACATTAAAAGAAAAATTTTCAAAAGATTTATTTATTTATTTATGAGGCAGAGTTACAGAGAGAGAGAGAGAGATCTTCCATCTGCTGGTTTACTTCTCCAAATGGCTGGAGCTGGGCTGATCCGAAGCCAGGGGCTAGGAACTTCTTTCGGGTCTTCCACATTACTGCAGGGTCCCAAGGACTTGGGCCATCTTCTGTTGCTTTCTCAGGCCATTAGCAGAGAGCTGGATTGAAAGTGGAGCAGCCAGGGCTTGAACCGGTGCACATATGAGATGCTGACAGTGCAGGCGGCGGCTTTACCAGCTATGCCACAGCACCAGCTCCCCCCCGCCCCCCCCAAAAAAGAAATTTTAAATAATGAGAATTAAAGCAATAAAAGAAAAAAATAGTGATCTATATAATGAAAATGGCTGTACAGGCTTTGCTTGTATGTTTAGAATTGGGGAAGCAATTAAAACCACTTTAATTATGAAAAGGTTAAGCATGCAGGAAATCTGTAAAAATGGTCTGATGAACATCTACATGTATTTCCACTGTAGTTAATTAAGACTGTTTTGCCACACTGCTTTATTTGTGTGTTTTGTCTCTTGTTAAACTGTTTCACTGTGATCGATGCCATCATTATACTTTGAAATTTTCTGGTTGTGTCTCCTAAAAATAAGGATATCAGAGTCAGGGGTTAACTCTTGAGGTAAGAAGCAAGCTTTTTCCTGAGTGAAATCACAGATGTTCCATTTTCACAGGTATTCCACTTGAAGTATTTTTTTAAGATTTATTTATTTATTTGAAAGGCAGAGTGACAGGCAGCGAGAAAGAGAAACAGAGAAAAAGGAAGCTCTTTCCTCCACTGGTTCACTATCCAAATTGCCACAGCAATCAGATCTGTGTCAGGCCAAAGCCAGGAGCCAGGAACTCCATCCTGGTCTCCCATGGGCCACCTTCCTCTGCCTTCCCAGGCACATTAGCAGGAAGCTGGCTGGGGAGCAGAGCAGCTGGGACTCAAACCAGCACTCTAGTATGGGGTGCCAGGGTTGCAAATAGTGACTTAACCTGTTGAACTACAACATAGGCCTTTGGGGTGTTTTTTTAAATTTCATCTAAAAAAAAAAAGTAGGGGGAAGGGTGTGGGAGTGGATGAGGATCTTTGACCTCCATGAGGCCCAGTGGAAAGATGCAGGTGATTTCAGAGATTCAGTGGTAGCTCATAGTCCAAAGCAACAAAGTGCTAGTGTCAGAGGTTAGAATTGGGAAAGCATTTGTGTGCAAAGCTGGCCCTTTCTTCTGGCAGTTGGAAAAGTCAATGTTTGATACCACATCAAGCATCAACAATATTTTCTTTTTTAATTTATTTAACAGGTAGAGTTATAGACAGAGAGAGAGACAGAGAGAAAGGTCTTCCTTCCGTTGGTTCATTCCCCAAATGGCCACTACAGCTGGTGCTGCGTCGATCCAAAGCCAGGAGCCAGGTGCCTCCTCCTGGTCTCTCATGTGGGTGCAGGGTCCCAAACACTTGGGCCATCCTCCACTGCCCTCCCGGGCCACAGCAGAGAGCTGTACTGGAAGAGGAGCAGCCGGGACTAGAACCTGGCGCCCAAATGGGATGCTGGCACCACAAGCGGAGGGTTAACTAAGTGAGCCACGGCACCAGTCCCGGATTATATTGTTGAGAAGGTTGCCACATCTGGTGGCATTTTCTTAAGAGACGTTGAACCAAATAGATTTGAGTTTTATGGAGAGGTGCTTGTGTTTATTGTTTATGGTCTGATTTTCTTTGGTAGGCAAACTGGTTGACTGCATGGTTATCATGGATACTTTCCCCTAGATGTATGTTGGATGCATGAGCGAAAGTGCATCAGTGGTCCTGGTCAAGAAAGGTGTTGGGTTCTGGCTGTTGGGTGGTAGAAATACAATGGGGGAGAACATGGTACTTGCTCACTGGTTATATTGATCGAATTCTGAATTTTGAGCTGGTTTTTTTTTTTTTGGGGGGGGGTACAACAATGTAAAGGTGTTTCTTTTTTTAAAAATTTTTTTTATTTGAAAGAGTTATACAGAGGCAGAGGCAGAGAGAGAGAGGTCTTCCATCAGCTGGTTCACTCCCCAAATAGCCAGAACTGGGCTGATCTGAAGCCAGGAGCCATGTGGGTACAGGGGCCCAAGGACTTGGGCCATCTTCCACTGCTTCCCCAGGCCATAGCAGAGAGCTGTATCATAAGTGGAGCAGCTGGGACTTGAACCAGCGCCCATATGGGATGCTGGCACTGCAGCTGTACCTGACCATGCTCACTATGCCACAGTGCCAGCCCCTAATGGTGTTTCTAATCTAGGCCCTTTTTGGTTTGTGTGGTATCTTTCATTGCAGGAAAAAGCCTGATGTTTCTCAAGAAAAGTTTTAATCTGATAGTCTGTAAGGCCCTTGTACCTCCTGTGTAGGTTGTGACTAAGGGTTGAGTTAAGTGCTGGGGTGGAGAACTTGCATAGCCTTTGGAGTCTGGAAGGCCTGTGTTTGCAGCTCATCTCTGTCACTTCCTAGCTATGTGGCCTCAGTGCAGGTTGCTTAATTCCTTCGTTTCCTCATTTGTAAAAAAATAAAATAAGTATCTACCCTGCAGTGTTGTAGTATCACAAATATGGTTTGCAGAGCCCCTAGCCCAGTAACTGGCAGAAAGTAGATGCCCAACATCTGGTAGCTCTAGTTCATGTTGTCATACACTGTTGATTATTGCCAGTTCTCATAGGAAGAGCGTTTACATTTAGGAGGGAAGGGGAAAAAGAAGGGTGGAGAGAGCTAATAGGAAAGCAATGGGCCCTTGTGTCTCTCTTGGGTTCTGCTTTGTGTGCCCTCACCAAGTCGTCTCTTTCTCCTGTGTCAGTGAGTAGGAGCTCCAGTAAGCTTAATGTAACCGGAAGGAAGCTTTAGGACACAGTGCCATCCAGAAGATGTTTGTCTTCTCTGTTTGCCGGTGAGTATGAGCTCCATGCCATTCGCCCTACTCAGTGTCTGTCCCTTGAATCCCCAGGTCACCAGGATTTGGGTTGTCACTCGTTGCTGAGACCACCAGTGGCACCTTCCTCAGTGCTGAGCTGGCCTCCAACCCCCAGGGCCAGGGGGCAGCGGTGCTTCCAGAGGACCTTGGTAGGAACTGTGCCAAGCTACTACTAGAAGAAATCTACAGGGTATGTCGTCAGCCTGTGGGCTGCAGGGAGAGCAGCAGTTGTGAAGCAGTTTATGTTCTCTTGTTTTTGTTCTTTGGCAACTTTCCTTCTCTTCCAGGAGCTTAAGCCAAGGAGTTAACCACTTCCACAGATTAAATGGTTTAGTGTTAATTAGTTTAATGGATTAGTTGAAATAGAGCATGAACAGAGATCCAGCACCATTGGTTGGTTGGGACCCAGGGCACACTTTTTTTTTTTTTGGTGAGAGGCACAGGGGAGAGGGCAGGGAGAGAGATGGACTGGCAGACTGACAGAGCTTTCATCTACTGGCTTACTCCAAATGCCTACTGCAGCTGGATCTCCAGAGCCAGGAGCTAAGAACTCAGTTAAGATTTCCCAAATAGGTAGCAGGAACCCAAGAACTTGAGCCACTCCTTCAAGCTTCTGCATTATGAGGAATTTGGAATTGGGAACCAAAGCTGAGAACTGAACCCTGGCATTCCAATGTGGGACATGGTTGGTTTAACCAGTATATTAACCACTAGGCCAAATGCCTACCTCAGGCAGGCAGATTTTAACCGTGGATAGAGGAACCACCCAGAAGGGTTGTAAAGGATAGAGAAGGTAAAAAACAACGAAGCAGGTAAGGTAAGGTAGTGACTGGCATGCTGCCCTGGCCAAACAGGGTACCACCAGCTCCCTTGGTTGTTGCTGTGTGAGAGTGGGGGCTCATTGTTCTCAGATTTGTCAGAAGAAGTTGGAAATCTGGATTTCCATGTGACAGTTGATTCAAACATGAAATAATGTCAACAGACTGGATTTTGCCGTGTATTCTAGATCATGGAAAAATGTTCAGGGAAGGCAGGCCTGTGCCAGGCGGGGGCTTTGGAAAACATGGGAACACATGCCAGAGAAAGGATGACCCAGTGTAGAAGACAGACCTCAGCCAGTTGTCATTTGTACACCTCTGCTAATGGGACGCCACAGTTCCAACCGCCCCAGTCTGGTTGGCCAGTCTTTCTCTGTGGATCTGTGTGTGCAACATGCACAGATGCATGGACATGCTTCCACCCTTTCCCCCCAAGTGGTTGAAGTGACCTAAAGAAAGAAATTGGGAGGAAAGGGAGATGACGGCAGAAGGAATAAGATGTCGTTGCCTGGAAAAGCCTTCTCTAGGATCCCATATACTAGGCAGGGGAGTGTCTGAAATGTGATTCTGAGATGTTTGTTGGTCTGCCCTCTGTTTTGCCGTGGACACACATCAGGGTGGTGAAACCTTTTCCTTCACACGCAGAGTTCAAGCCAGGCTCTGAGGGAGGGAATTTTCTCTGCTGTGTGTTGTCAGGCCACATGTTGTAGAATTGAATGCTAGCCAGAACTGTATTCTGGGCGACTTGCTATTGGAGGATGTATAGTGTTTGTCAGTTCTCTCTTCTGCACTGAAGGAGCTAAGAGACTTCTCTCTTTGTATTTATCTGTATATCTCTTCTCAGTTCTTAGTCATCTCTGTGGTCTCCAAGAAAGCTTTGTCCTGTCTAAAGTAGCAAAAATCACATCTGAGCCCAGTGAAGGGAAATCAGTAAAGGAGGGGCAGGGGTGATTTTTTTTTTCTTTTAATTCTTCCTTTTGCCACTAGTCCAGCTTATTACTCACATGGCAGGTGAAGCCGGGGCCATGGATATTGCTCCCCAGACAGATCTCACAACAGAAGGCTGCTTATGATTGTAGTCTGCTCCCTGGTCCAAGTCAGCACTCTGGAAAATGTCTCATCAGGAGGAACAAATGAGAATAAGCTGTTTCAGAGTTCATTAAAATGTCTTGACCCAAATGGTTCTATTTAATAGCCATCTAATTAAAAATCAAAGATAAATGACCCACAGTTGTGTCTTCCAGGGAGTGACTCTGTCCCTGCTGCCCAACTTCTAGCTGGGAAGTCGTAGAGGAAGGCCTTCAGCTGAAATCCAAAAGGGGGAGATTTCCTTTCATGAGTCTTGTGCAGTCCAGGTCTGGCCTCTGATTTTTTGGTGCTAAGTCAGTTCTAATTATGGTGCTAAAGTTAGTGGATATTGGAAAGAGGAGTAACTACAGGTGTGGGGGCAAATCATCAAGGAGTTGCCCTGCCAGTTACTTTGTTCACAAAGGTGGGCCATCAAGGGCTGACGCTGCGGCTCACTAGGCTAATCCTCTGCCTTGCGGCGCCGGCACACCGGGTTCTAGTCCCGGTCGGGGCTCCGGATTCTGTCCCTGTTGCCCCTCTTCCAGGCCAGCTCTCTGCTGTGGCCAGGGAGTGCAGTGGAGGATGGCCCAAGTCCTTGGGCCCTGCACCCCATGGGAGACCAGGATAAGTACCTGGCTCCTGTCATCAGATCAGTGTTGTGCACTGTTCGCAGCGCGCCAGCTGCGGTGGCCATTGGAGGGTGAACCAACGGCAAAGGAAGACCTTTCTCTCTGTCTCTCTCTCTCACTGTCCACTCTGCCTGTCCAAAAAAAAAAAAAAAAAAGTGGGTTATCTACACATTTAAGCAGGGAGAAAAAGGTGGCTGTGATCGGTGTGTATCCGATCCCCTTGCTGGCTTGTGCTGGTTTCCTTTTTCTGTGGTGGCTGGCAGGCCCTCTGTCTGACGACAGGGACACTTCTGTCCCTTCCTAGCAGACCTTGGGAGAATTGGAAGCATCACATTACAGAGGGGCCCAGTGGGAGCCCAAGGGCACAGCTGGTGTGTGGGTTTCTGTCCCTATTAATAGCAGAGTATAAGCTTCAGGGTGAAAACACAGCCCACCAGTCCATTAGAGGAAAAACATGTAGGCTTTTTTTTTTTTCCCCTCTTTCCTCTAATTGAGATCTACTTTAAACCATTTCATGGTGTCTGGACCGCATTTGTTTGTTTTGTTTTAGTCATTAAGAAAACTTCCTTTATGTATCTATGATGTTTAATTATTAAAAGGATGGAAATACTTTTTTTTTGAATAATTTTCTACAGATTTGGGATGTGACATGATTTGAATGAGTCATAGAAGTCCATCCCTTTTGAAGGTGCTCTGGTAATCTTACTCAAGTTTTAAGTTTCTCATCTAATCCCCCAAGTTGGCATCTGTGCCCTCTAGCTTCTGTCCCAGGCTTTCTGGAATGCCCTTTCCATTGGTCCATCCACTCCTTTGCACTGCCCTGCCTTCCACTTGGATTGTGATGATGTACTGGTACCCACACCCCTGCCCCCCAAACTGCAGACCAGGAGACATTTTCAAGTCCTCTCTGACATCCTTTTCACTCATAGTCTCCCCTTTAACACCTGTCTGATTTCCTACCTCCTGTACACAGAGACCTTCACTGGCTTCTTAGTTTCCGGAGATAAATATAGAACTCTTGACCTAGTTACATAAGCTCTACATTTGTCTAGCCGCCCCACTCCCTCCCTCCCTGTGGCTGTCAGGCCTCTTTGAGAATGGCCTCCTAGCGATCCTTAGTGGACCCTGGGGCATGCTTTCCTCATCTTCCTTCTCTTCCTTCCTCTCTCTCCAGGGCCAGCTCAAGTCCTACCCCTCAAAGTCTTCCTCTAGTGTCAGCTGAGCAGTTGCCCTCCCACCTTGGTAGTCTGGTAGCCCCCATGACTCCCTCCGTGTATCCTGTACACGAACCCTAATGTAATATTGCAGTAAAATATTAATCCTATACCTAATAAAAAAATCAGTTGAAACTGAACTAATGACGTAAGGATAGAAACAGAGACCAGACAGAGTGGTTTGATTCCAGGCAGTCATATGGAAAGGGAGCGAGACATGTGGCACAGGCCCTTCATATTTCCTGTGGGTCAGGTTTTCCTTTTTGGGTAGAAAAAATACTCTTATCTTAAAATATGGTAATGAGATAACCGTTTTCCCCTTTTGTTAAGTAGTTAAGAAGAGCTAACAGGAGGATAACCTCTTGATTTTGGCTAAGGATATCCTAAATAAGTAGTGCCAACACCTGAGAATGATGTATTCCCTACCTCAGATCCATTATAGAGGACAGCGGTGGGTATGCCCACATAAACAACACTGACTTCTGGTCAAAAAGTCCAGACTTGGACAGTACTGTGCTAGGGTCAGAACGTGGGTTTCTTTTCTTTTTTCTTTTCTTTTCTTTTTTTCTTTTCTTTTTTTTTTTTTTTTTGACAGGCAGAGTGGAGAGAGAGACAGAGAGAAAGGTCTTCCTTTTGCCATTGGTTCACCCTCCAATGGCCGCCACGGCCGGTGCGCTGCGGCCTGCGCACCGCACTGATCCGAAGGCAGGAGCCAGGTGCTTCTCCTGGTCTCCCATGGGGTGCAGGGCCCAAGGACTTGGGCCATCCTCCACTGCACTCCCGGGCCACAGCAGAGAGGGGCCTGGAAGAGGGGCAACCAGGATGGAATCCGGCGCCCCGACCGGGACTAGAACCCGGTGTGCCGGCGCCGCTAGGTGGAGGATTAGCCTATTGAGCCGCGGCCATATTGCAGAATATGTAGGAATTCAAGGTTCTCTTGATTTTATTATGTACCATGTAAGTTTGAATCACTATAAATAAAATTGTCCCAGGATCGTACACATCAGTAATGCATGCATCTAGAAGAAGCAAAGAGCCGAAACAGTTGAGAAAATCAAGAATGAAAGGAGAAAGGCCACCAAAGCAGTTGTACATCAGGAGAAAGTTTTGGAAGATAATTCTGTTGTGCTTATTGAGGAAAAGGAAGGAAAGTAGTGGGGGCTGGGGCGAAGGAATAATGTGTAAGTAATAAGAATGGAGGGATCTGATCCTGCTAACTCGGGTTGAAGGCACTTGTGCAGAGAATAGGTGGCGGGGGAGTTCCCGTGGCAGGGCAAGCGGTTTGTGAGTGGTCGGTAGTAAGACCCTTTAAAGGGAGGGCCTTTTTACTGTTCAGTAAATATGAGTGCCATCCACTGGGCCTTTGAGATAAAATAGTGTCTCCCAGAGTGTTGCTTACACTCAATAGAATGATATTATGCTCCTGCTATGATCACACTGATCATACTGATCATCTGTCAGTTTAACCCACTAAAGTTAGCTGATGCAAGGCTTAATCTTACTTGTCTTCTGTTGTATCTGTTTGGATTTTACTCTGAGTTCTGGGTTTGTGTTTCTGATTTTATTTCCCCTTTTCTCTCTTGTTGCTTCCCCTGCCCCTTGTGGTTTGTGCAGTGTTTAATCATTAAAGTTAGTTTGTGCTTACAGGGTGGATGTGTGGATTCAACCAATCAAAGCCTGGCCCTGCTGCTCATGACCCTTGGACAACAGGATGTTTCCAAAGTCCTGTTAGGACCACTCTCTCCCTACACGTGAGTGATTTTCTTTCACCCTTGTTATTCTGTCTAGTTTAATTTTCTGATTGCAAAAAGTGACAGTGTGTTGTGCATAGTTTTGTTACGTGACTGCTTGCAGTTGTCACTCTTAACCTGGTATTTCTTTTATGAAGGAGTTTTACCTTCCTTTCCTTCCTCATTCCCACCTGTCATTCCCATGTAATTAACATTACCTCATATCTCTGGAGTGATACTTTTCTTGTCTGTGCTTT
Source organism: Oryctolagus cuniculus (assembly GCF_964237555.1). NCBI lineage: Eukaryota > Metazoa > Chordata > Mammalia > Lagomorpha > Leporidae > Oryctolagus > Oryctolagus cuniculus. The sequence continues at coordinate 167,493,699 of NC_091432.1, forward strand.
AGATGTTATTTCCTTTATGAAGGTAAACTCCTGGCTCTGCACAGCTAGGATTTTATTTTATTTATTTATTTATTTTTAAAATTCCCCTTCTCTCTGTCAGTCTTCGCTTGCTGTGGCAAAACGGGCTTTTTGTCCACGATGATAAGATATGAGCTGGCTAGAAAAGATAAAGTGAGGCAAAGTTGATAGTCATGCTCCTGGGCTAGTAGTGAAATTGTGGGGGTGAGGCTGGGCTGTGGCTGTTAACAGAAGCTGGCTGCTCAGGTGTAAGAGCAAGCGGTCTGTAGAAAGCAACTCCTCAGAGGACCTGACGTAGGAACTAACTGCACAGTGAAAGAAGCTTCCCCAGGGCTCACGTAGGCTGCTGAGAGCAACCTTTTTGAATACTGACATGTGTTAAGTGTGCACATATGTGCTTGTGTACTTCCGGATGGTTCCGTGATCATCTGTGGGTGGTGAGCTGGGTGGGAGGAAGTACTCAGCTAGATATGAGACTGAACTGTCCTTTTTCGGTTATCATGGTACCGATGCTGTATATCTGAAAGGTACAGTACTGTGATAACTGAAGAATGGTGGTGCCATCACATTGAGAAAGGGACAAGGCGTGTGGTGCAGCAGTGTAGCTATGAGCCATGGCCTTGGCATGAAAACCAGAAGCTGGGAAGCAATTCTTTGGGAGGTGCCCCCCTCACCCCATCCCCGCCCCAGATAGACTTGTGTACAGTGTTCACAGGCCAGGGAACCTAAAATTAGGTAATCCTAAATGGCACGCTGACGTCAGCAGGTAACACTGCTGAAGCATTTGGAGAGGTGCTAAGCGCTGGGAGTATACTTCCCATTTGGTAGTGAAGCATTTGGAGAGGAGGTAAGAGCTGGGAGTGTAGCTCTCTGAAGTATAGTGTAGTGTTTGCTGGAAGCAGCTGATAGCTGTGGGGCCACCTGGCCCCCGCCGGCTTTTTAGGGCCTCTCATTGCTGCAGCTTCCCCAGCTGCTACTCCAGGGCAGCAGCCTGACCATTCGCACAGCAAAGAAGCCTTGTTGCTAAATGTGTGTGATCTTGGGCATGGCTTTGGTAGAACATTATGTGAGAAATGGAATACATATTTTCATTTTTCCTTGACACTGTTTTTTTGGCTTCTGTGAAGTTTTTCAAAGATGGTCAAGATGTGACTGGACATTTTGTAAATTCCTGTGTCCTTCTTAGGACACTGCTCTCCGATCATTCACTGCAGTGGCTTTTTTTTTTTTTTTTTTTTTTCTAAAAAACCTTGCCTAAAATTGCTGTATCACTCTGAATGGAACTCTCCCCACTCCCAGGAACCTTTTATTTAAGGAATACAAACTTGATACATTTCATATTTACAACTTTAGGAACATAAAAATATAGAACACTTCATGAATTTGCGTGTTATCTTTGCACGGTGGCCATGCTAGTCTTCTCTGTATCATTGCAATGTAAATGTGTTGCTGAAGTGAGCACCTGAATGGAACTTTAAAGGAGTAGGACAAATTGTGTTTGGAACTAGGGCTTGAAGACATTCTGCTTCCTCTAGATTACCTGCCCCACTCAGGGCTTCTTGCCAAGGGGCTTGCCATGAAGGGGGCCTCCCTTTTTTGGGTCAGCTAGCACAAGCAAGGGTAAGGGGGTTTGTTCTCAGAAAAGCTGAACCTGTGTTTGGGATCCATTTTACCTTTAGTCACTATGAAGGGCTCCAAGTGGCCCACAGCGTGAAGGGTGAAAGTGGGCCCCAATAGACAAGGTTCATGTCGTATTTATAAAGCCCGGTGGAGGGTAAAATGGGACAGAATCATGGCCAGGACCATCATGGTTGGGGGAACAGTTTATTCTAGTTGAATTCACAATCTGATGAGCTATCGCATTTATTTTTGTGTGCAATTAAAGTCATAGAAATGCTTTATGAAACCTCAGGTTTCTAAAGAAAACCAGAAGCAAGACCCTCCTTGTTGCTTTTTTTCCTAAATGTGTGTCTTCTGGCAATTTGCACATGTTTTGATTTGCATAAATAGCTTTGTGAATGTTTATTTGCAATGTTGGCTTAAGAAGGAGTTTTTTCTTTCAGCATTGCTTTCAAAGCCCTTTTGGAAAGTGAGGGTCTCAGTGTCTCTCTGTTTTCCTCTTCTCACCGTCTTACTTCAGGTACCACTGTTGCCCATTTTCAGTGCTGCTTGAGAGGGTCCATCTGTATGTATGAGTGAAATTCTCCAGCAAGGGCAGAGAAAATTTTTTTCCAGTAAAGTAAAATAGTATTGGATGTGGGGAGCAACTGAGACTAGACTAAGTTACTGGAACTAAGACTAACACTATGCATCTGATCTCCCACAATATGGCGCTGAGAGGGAGCAAACAATTTCTATGCAGCTGCCTCACCAATTTGACTAACAAGTGGCAGGAGCTGATCCTGCTCCTGATTGGAGGAGAGCAGCGTGCTCAGCGTGTGGGCAGCAGAGCATGGATTGGTGGAAGAGGACTGTAAAGGAAGAGAGAGACACTATGCCCTGGGGAAACATCTGAGGAACATCTGAGCAGCCCCTGAGAGAGCCGGCTGCTGGTGTGCCGCTCCTCCGCGGAAGCGGGGAAAGTGGCGGGCTGCCGCCCTTCCGTGGAGGTGGGGTGGGGAGGGGGGGCCCGGCAGCTAACCCGGGACGGTGTCCTTCCTCTGCGAGTGAGGGAACGGCAGCTAACCTGGGAAGGGCCGGGCAGAGAGAACAGCGCAGGGTCCGGTGTCGTTCCTCCGCAAATGGGGGAGCGACAATTGGATAACATGCTGGGGTGTGGAGAATCCGTTTCTGTTAAATTTATCGAGTTCCTTTTCTTTTCTTTTCTTTTTTTTTTTTTAACAGCCAGACTGAATTTATTCAGAGGAAATAAATTCATAGATACTGAGGTGTTTTTTTTGTTTGTTTTTAAGGTAGTTTACATTTGGTGACATTGGTTTTACCCTTTCCTCAAAAAGTTTAATTTTACAGCTTGTGAAGGATTCACGCTTATTTTATTTAAAGTTGAATTAACGTAAAGAAAACAGTATGTATTACAAGCATCTCCAATGGCACATTCAGAAATTGTGAAAGGATCCCGGGGTGACTGGAGTTCCCCGTGTTCTCTCAGTGCACAAGCCCTGGGGTGCAGCCTACCTGGGCTGCAGTTCTGACTCTTCATGGGGCTACCAGGAGATCGTGGACTTGATATTTTATGTGTCTGAACCTCAGTCTCACCTCTAGATAAGGGGACTACTCCTGAAGTCATAGAGGTGGCCGAGACGGAGCCATGCTTAAATGAGGTCAAGCATTCATTGCTCGTGGCAAGGCCCAGTTAGTGCTGCATGCTCAGGATCCTTTCTGGACACCCCCTTGCCCTACCCTAGTCCATTCTCTTAGGTCACTCTGACCATCAGGAGGCCTGATAAACGCTTGTGGGGAGATTGTATGCCTGCGTAAAGATGTGACTGAGTTCCTCCTGCCACATAGCTGAATAAGCTACACATATTTATAATGCCCAAGAATTGTGTAAAGTAGGCGTTCATTTAACAAACAGTGTTTACTATGTGCCAGATACTGTCTTAAGCTTTTCAGTCATTTAGTTTGCATCGTTACCCAGTGAGGATAGGAAAGGTGGACACTGATACTGTCTACCTTACAGGTGATGGAATCGAGGCCCAGAGAGATCAGGTTGTGCACAGAAAGTCAGGGTCACACAGACAGTAAGTGGGGTTCAGACCCAGACAGTTTCACACAGAGCCGCTGCTTCCCTCAACCACTGTGCTCTTCTGTAAGAATTGGGGTTCTGTGTAGGTCGCTGGACTCCCTGCTACCTTACCTGAGGCAGGATGCCAGAGAGTCCTCATTTGTTGTGGAATACTCTCCTTCTATCTTTGTTGGAGTCTGAAATACACCATGCTGCTTGTTTGTTTTCGGACTTCAGTAATTTGAGGAAGGGCTGGGGAGTTGGAGGCTACTTGTTCAACACCCACCAAGTGGGGCTTCTGGGCTCAGCCAGTCTGAAGATGGGTAAGATAATGAATGCACAGGAAAACAGTGGCCTGCTGCTTCCGAGGTCCAGTGTCGTCACAGGTGTCTGGGAGCTCACACAGCATTGCTCCACCTTAAAATCTGGGAAGTGCTTTCAGTGCTGCATAGCCCTGTCATCTGTGCTAAGTTAGATCCTAGCACAGAACGTCTGTGGGAAAATGGGATTGAAAGGAATGTTTATTTGGGGGCAAGGACATCTTGAAATTCATGTTTAATTTTTGCAGAAGACACATTTTCCGTGAACTTTTTGAAGATCTCTCATATTTGGCATGTTGTAAAAGTGACACCTAACTTTTCAGATGAAGAAGAAAGGCCAGTGACCTGCTCATAGTGACTTTCTGTGGAAATTCAGCTGGGATTCCCATCCCTCAGTGGTGCAGCCAGCCTGGTTCCCTGTTTCCTGCTGCCTCTGTAACCTAATTTAATAACTTCCTGGTCAACTAGGCTTTGGAAAAGCTGCTTTTCAGCAGATAATTTTTTTCACCGATATATTTTAATTTGCGGCTTGGTCATGGCTAGGGGGACCAGAGTTGAGCAGATTATTTTCTTACCCTGAGATCTTCCCCTTCAACTTCTGGGTGGCTTGGTGGGGCAATAGGCAGGGCCCTGTGTCATGGTTGTGTCAGCGGGATCTGCCGAAGAGTGTTCCCTCCATAACTGCTCTCACTCCACTCTGTCACATGCTTCCAAAGGGGAACCTACTGAGAGGGGCCTGGGCTTGGGGCTGGGGCCCAGGGCTGCTGGGATGCAGTGGGCAGATGGCTGTGAACTTCATGGCTCTTCCTTGCTGGTCTGCAGCAGCAGTAGGAACAACCCACCTTTCGAAAATACAAAGGAAAAATTATCTTCATCCTCTGCAATTCTCTGAAAACTGTCAGATGGACTGGGGGCTTTCGTTGAAGAGTCAATTGTTTTTGTTGTTTGGTTTTTTCCAAATAAATTACTTTGTCCTGAGAAAAATAAAAAGATTCCCTGTAGATGCATTTTTCCAGGTGGGGAGTTAACATCCTTCACAAAGCGCGTCTGGAGCCCCTGTTGCTGCAGTGCTTCATCTGAAAAGCTGCCAGTTCTGAGTGTGCGTGTCTGCTGAGGGTCAGAGTAGTCCTCACTTTGCCATCCGTCGGCCTGTGCTGGCTGTTTGGCTGTGCAGTTTTACCTGTAGTGCTGTGGAAGAAAGGCAAGGATTGTGAGCTTGGAAGGTGGTCCCCTTGAGGAGCTGCTGCCGTGCACAGCTGTGGGGCTGTGGAGAAGGCTGAGCATCAGCTCTGGACAAGACATTGTTCAATGGAACAGACAAGGGTACCTCACAAAGTTCGTGGAAAGGCACCGGCATCACGGCTCAGCTAATTAAGCCACTGCTTGTGACTCCCATATCGCAGTGCCTGGGTTTGAGTCCTGCCTCCACTTCTGATCCAACGTCCTGCTCATATGCACCCTGGGAGGCAGTAGATGATGGCTCAAGTACTTGAGTCCATACCAATCATGTGGGAGAACCGGATGAAGTTCATAACTCCTGGCTTTGACCTGGGCCAGCCCCAATTGTTGTAGGCATTTGAGATGTGAACCAGTGGATGGAAGATCTCTTTTCTCTCTCTGTCTCTCTCTTCCTCTCCCTCTGTCTCCTTTGCTCTGCCTGTCAAATAAGTAAACATTTTTTAAAATTCATTGGAAAATAGAATTAAAAGATAAGTTTAGGGACAGGTGTTTGACCTAGTAAAGATGCCTGCATCCCACATCAGATTGCTTGGCTTTGAGTCTTGGGTCCTGTCTGAATTCCACCTTCCTGCTAATATGCACCCTGAGAGGCAGCAGGTGATGGTTCAAGTAGTTGGGTCTTGTCACCCACATGGGAAACCCGAATTGAATTCCCAGCTTTGCCCTGGCCATATGTAGGCATTTGGGAGTGAATTAGTGTAATGGGGGTGCCCTCTCCTCTCTCTCCCTGTTTGCCTCTCAAACAAATACATTTTGAAAGTTTGTGGAAAATGCATATTATGAAAAAACTATGCGTGGATTAAATTTTTTTTTGCAGTGAAATAAACTTAGCTGTTAATTTCATTTTCTGTGAACTTTTGGAAATACCCCTGTAGATACAGGGAGAGTTTGTTTTCCTTTAGTTTTCATTTTCTTAAGAAAGCTGTTTATTGGGATTTAATATCATCTGTGGTTGTTTCTCAGCTTCTGAGCATTTTTGCTTTTTAGTATCCAGCTATTGCTAACAAAGGGAGAACCGGGTTGGAGGTGGGGAAAGATTCTGAAATGTACCTTAATCCAGTCTTGTATACAGTCTTCTCCAGAAAGGCCAAAGGGCTGGCAGAACATTATGTGAAAAATGGACCTGAATTTGCTTTTTCTAACTGTTCCAAAGGCTACAAATACCTGACAGCTGCAAATATGTGGGCCTGCACACTCATGCCTTGTGTTTCTCCCATCCTTTTTTCTCCAAGAGATCGGAAGCCAGCTGAGGCCCCTTAGGAGTTGTGCCAGCTGGGAGTGTATTTGGGTTTTCCAGCACAGTTGAATGATTCAGAATGAAGTAGGCTGGGTGAGGCCTTGGGAGCAGTGTGTGCCCCAGGCCTGTGTAAGTTCTAGGCAGCAGCACCAGAGAACAAGATGTTTCTTCCTTAGAATACAGCTGAGTGGGTGAGATGGCTGGCTTTGTCTGTCCTGCTGCTAGCTACAAGCCTTGCCTGAAGATGTGGACTGTTTACCTATGGGTTTGATGTGTTTTTCTTTTTTTCCCTAGGACAGGGTGGGGGAGGTAGTGGGATAGATGGAGAGCAAAAAAAGGGGGAAACAGGGAAAAATTCATTTGGCTCATGAGACTGGAAAGCCAGCAGGGGGAGAACTGACTTCCCTTAATTGCAAAGTATATTGGAGTCTTTTCTCAAGATTACCCCTAACGCCTACATTTATTCCATGTGTATTTCTTGAAGGCCTTTATATATATAGTGACAGAAAGTCATTGCCCTTGAGGGGCTTGTAACTTGCCCATGTGGAAAGACCAGTTATTGCAACATGAAACACCAGCATTTACTTAAATACCATAAGCAGAGAAGGCCATGGAAACCTATAGGGGAGAGAAATATCTCATGGGGTAGGGATTATTGGTTGGCATGGCTTTGTAGAAGATTGACAAATGGGATGGTATTTTTTTTTTTTTTTTGGATAGGCAGAGTTAGTGAGAGAGACAGAGAGAAAGGTCCTCCTTCCATTGGTTCACCCCCTAAATGGCCGCCTTGGCCAGTGCGCTGTGCTGATTCGAAGCCAGGAGCCAGGTGCCTCCTCCTGGTCTCCCATGCGGGTGCAGGGGCCCAAGCACTTGGACCATCCTCCACTGCCCTCCCAGGCCACAGCAGAGAGCTGGACTGGAAGAGGAGCAACCAGGGCCAGAACCTGGCGCCCATATGGGATGCCGGCGCTGCAGGCAGAGAATTAACCAAATGAGCCATGGCACTGGCCCCGGGATGGTATTTTAAGGATGAAGACGAAACTGCACATTCCTAGGTGGGAGAGAAAGCTAAGAAGAGGGCGATTTTCCTGTGCACAAGCAGCATTGGCCTGAGCATATGCTCTCCAGGTGGCTGCCGCTAGCCTCACAGCCCTGGAGAGCTGAGGTTTTAACCACATTGCCATTGGCCCTGCTTCTTGTTGCCTTTTCTTTCCTTTGACTGGATCAGTGCTCTAAGGACAGAGGGCTGGGAGCCAGTGCAGGATTCAGTGCAGGAGACTTTATATAGTGTTTAGTAAACACTGGGAAAAGGGTGGGAGCCAGAATCAGGATGTTCTCTTTAAGGTCACAAATATGTATTTATTTTAAGCAGTTTTATTGAGATACAGTTCACATGCCCAACTACCAGTTTAGTGTTTAAACCAATGCACTGGAAAGCCAAGACTGTGGCAAAAATTATCCTACATGGAGGATGTCTGTGAGACCTCAGTGGAAAGAAAGGGCCATCAAAGAAGGATTTACTTTTTTCTGAAAGGAGGAGAGAGCGTCCACTTTGCTTATGGCCGTGTCTAAATACTGATGGAGTCTGTGGTCGCAAAAGGCTTCCATAGCCTTGGCAGCCCATGGCAAGAGACTCCGGTGATCACTGACACCATAAATAAGAGTGTGTCTCCCACATACTTGGGCTATCCTCCCCTGCTTTCCCAGGTGCATTAGCAGTGAGCTGGATCTGAAGTGGAGCAGCTGGGACTTGAACTGGCATTCATAAGGGATGCCAGTACTGCAGGTGGCAGCTTAACCTGCTATGCTTTATATCAGTGCTGGGCCCCCCCCCCCCCATGTGATCTTTTGATACATGGGTACATTGTAGACTGTTCAATTAGTAAATAGATCTATCTTCTTGAATGTTTAACACTTTCTTTATGATGAAACATTCAGAGTCCTACCTTACAGTTTTTTAAAATAGAGAGATAGTATGTATTATCTTGTCACCCTACTGTGCAATAGAATCCCAGAACTTCTTACTCCCATTTAGTTATAACTTAGTATCAGTTAATCAAACCTTTCCTTATCACTGCCAACCCTATTCCCTCCTCAACCTCTGGTATAGATTTATTTATTTTATTTGAAAGTCACAGTTACAGAGAGAGGGAGAGTTTGGAGAGAGAGAGGTATCTTTCATACACTGGCTAATTCCCTAGATGGCTGCAATGGCCAGGACTGAACCAGGCTGAAGCCAGGAGCCAGAAGCTTCATTCAGGTTACCCATGTGAGTGACAGAGGACCAAGTACTTGGACCGTCTTCTGCATTTCTCCTGCCATTAACATGGAACTGGATTGGAAGTGGAGCAGCTAGGACATGAACTGGTGCCCATATGGGATGCCAGTTTATAGGCAGTGGCTTAACCTACATCACAGTGCCAGCCCACTGTTACACTTTTAACTTCTACGAGATCACTTTTTTTTTTTTTTTTTTGACAGGCAGAGTAGACAGTGAGAGAGAGAGAGAGAAAGGTCTTCCTTTTGCCGTTGGTTCACCCTCCAATGGCCACTGCGGCCGGCGTGCTGCGGCTGGCACACCGCGCCTATCCAATGGCAGGAGCCAGGTACTTATCCTGGTCTCCCATGGGGTGCAGGGCCCAAGCACTTGGGCCATCCTCCACTGTACTCCCGGGCCATAGCAGAGAGCTGGCCTGGAAGAGGGGCAACCGGGACAGAATCCGGTGCCCCGACTGGGACTAGAACCCGGTGTGCCAGTGCCGCAAGGCGGAGGATTAACCTAGTGAGCCGTGGCGCCAGCCAAGATCACATTTTTTTAAGACTGTATATATGAGTGAGATCATGTTAGACCTGCCTTTCTATGATCATGTGATACCTGTCTTTGTGCTTGTCTTACTTCACTTAACATGTTTTCCTCCAGTTCTATCCATGTGCTTGTGAAGGACAAAATTTCATCCTTTTCTGTGGCTGAGTAACATTCCATTGTGTTTATGTAGGACATTTTCTTCATCCATCCATCCATCAGTGGATAGTTTTTGTTTCGGTTTCTCAACTATTGTGAATAGAGCTGCAGTAAACATGAGAGTGCAAATGTCTCTTCAACAGACTGATTTCATTCCATTGTTTGTATACCTAATAATGGAATTGTTGGGTCACACAGTAATTCTATTTTTAGAACCTTCCATACCGTTTTCCACAGTGGCTTTACTAATTTACATTCCTACCAACAGTGTGCAAGAGTTCTCTTTTCTCCATATGTTCAACACTTGTTATCTTTTTGATAATAGCCAGTATAATTAGAGTGGTACTTCATTGGGGTTTTGATTTCCATTTCCCTGATGATTAGTGATATCAAGCATTTCTTCATGTACCTAGTGATGTTTTTATTTATTTATTTTTAAAGATGTGTTGTTTATTTGAAAGGCAGAGTTACAGAGAAAGAGGGAGAGACAGAGAAGAGAGATCTTCTGTCCACTGTTGACTTCCCAAATGGCTGCAATGGCCAGGACTGGGCCAGGTGAAAGCCAGAAGCCTGGAACTTCCTCAGGGTCTCCACATGGATGGCAAAGACCCAGGCACTTGGGCCATCTTCCAGTGCTTTCCCAGCTGCATTACTGGGGAACTGGATTGGAAGTGGAGTGGCTGGTACTCATGTCCCAGGCAGTGGCTTAACCTGCTGCATATCATTGCTGGCCCCTGATTTTTTTTTATTTTATTTTATTTTTTTTTATGTAGCCATCCTACTGGGTTTGAAGTTGTTTCTCATAGAAGTTTTGTCATTTCCTCAGTGACTAATGATGTTGAGCATCTTTTCATATATTTATTGGTTATTTGTCTTCTTTGATGAAATGTCTGTTTAGATCTCTTGCCAATATTTTCATTTTTTAATTATTGAATTCTTTACATATTCTGAATGTCAGGCCCTTATCAGATGTATGACTTCCAAATATTCCATCCTGCAGGTTTTTCACTTTCTTGATAGTGTCTTTGATGGACAGAACATTGTAATCTTGCTTAAGGCCAATTTATTTTTTTCTCTTATTGCTATGCTTTTGGTGTTGTATTTAAGTAACTTAAGCAATTGTTTTCTAACTCAAGCTAATGACGATCTATCCTTGTCTTTTTTTCTATGAATTTTATAGTTTTATCTCCAACAGTTAGGTCTCTGATCCATTTGAGTTAATTTTTGTATGTGAGGTTAGGTGATAGTCTAACTTCATTCTTTTGCATGAAGATGTCTAGCACCATTTGTTGAAAAAAAGTCATCAAATTATCAATTGACTGTAAGTGTGTGGTTTTATGCTTTGACTGTCAGTTCTACACCATTGATCTGCATGTCTAGGATCAGTACTGTTAAAGCCTTCTGGGTCATTCCATGTGCAGTTGAGGTTGTACCATCTTGCTGGGGTAGGGAGTTTGGTGGTTGGACTGGGAGGTAGCACAACACAGAATTTTTATAATACTCCATTACAGATGGACAGGCCACTGTTCTTCACCAGCCTGATGTTTCCTAAACTTTCTTGCTAAGAATTACCAGGGATGATTGCTAATGATAGATTTCGGATCCCAAATGGTTGGGGAGCACACGGCCCTGTAGGAGTTGGGTAGGGAATATCTGAGTGTGCTCTGTAGTCTGGGTTTTTTTGTATGGGCACTGCCACCCTCCTGTTGCAAGTTGCTCAGAATCTTGAAGAACCTGTGTACTTAATGGACTCCCCAGGTGAATATCAGGTTAGCTGGAATGAGGCTGAGTCTGGTAGGGCATACAAGTTGAAGCCTGTAAATTCATACCACTCTTTGTACAGAGCATTGCCATTCCCAAGAGACTCTTGGAATGATGCCGTCTCTGTGTTAAGCGAGATTACAAGGAATAGCCCTATGAAACTCCTTGCCATGCTTCTGTGAGCTCCTTCTTGGCCACTTTAATATTGCTCTTTGCAAATATATGGAAAAACTGTTAACGCCCACAGTTCTTCCCTGTCTGTTGGTTGCTTTATTTAAATTCCCACAGTACTTTTAGAGGATATTTAACTTATGGATTTTGTCTATACCTCTAGATTGAAATCTTCATGAGGGTAAGTTTTAAATTCTTTTTCTAATCTTCTCTGTTGGCTACAACACCAAGAGAGGTTGGCACCAGGAACAGTGCCTGGCATATATAGTAGACATTCAGTAAACATTTGTTGTGTAAATGGAAGGATATTGTTCAGGAAGAAAGGGAGATGCTTTATCTCTTTTTTTGCTTCAGAAGTAGTCATTCTACTTGTTTTTGTCTCAAGGTGCTGTGAATCGTGGAAGTACGTTTTTCTGTCTTTGCATGGCTACTCAAAGATGACCACTCTAACAAGTGTGTAGACTAAATGACTTACATGTCATTTATTAACTGAAAACTTTTTTTCTCCTTAATGTATTTTTCCATATTGTATGCATCTCTACAAGCTGTCTAAATCCTCTTTGGAAACTGGCAGGCTACGAATGTGTGTTGTCTAATCAAATTTGATAAGAAATTCTTAATTTCAGTCAAAGTTTCCTCTTGGTCTGGGAGTTAAGTTGGGGTTCCAGGTGGGAGAGGGAGATTATTTTTTAAACAAATTCCTTTTTCTTTCTTTTTTTTTTAGGATAGAATTTTTGCGGCATTTGAAGAGCTTTTTCCAGATTATGTTTAAAATTGAAACCAAGCCATGTGGTGAAGAACTCAAGGGCGGGGATAAAGTACTGCTGACTTGTGTTGGCATTGGCTTCTCCAACCTTAGCAAGACCCTCAAATGATACTGTCACAAGATCAGGCCCTCTTGCCTACAGACAAAGCCAAAGCTGCCAAGACATCAGAAGGGACAAGTAGAAATGTCTTCATCCAGGACAGGATAACCACTTTTATTGAGGACTTCCTTAATTTCCCACCAAAAAGAAAATCAATATAAAATCAGACATCCTGTATTGTGTAGTTGCTGTTTCTTCAGTCACCATAAGAACTCCCTTGGTTTACCTGGAGGAAGAATGTGCCTTTTGGATATGCTTTGTTGTTCAAACAGAATCACAGATGTGCTCCCACAGCCCACAAACTGGTGCTTCTGTCGTATGGGCATTTTCCAGACTTATGCAGTCTGTTCCTGTTCTTTCCACAAGGATTTAACTTGTTAAGCCTCCATTTCAGTTACAGAGATTAAGAGAGATAATATGTGTGGACGGTCTTTATGAGTGGCACAGTGCTATGTAAGTGTCAGAAATTGGTATGTCGAATTACTGAAGGTCTTATCTTTTGAATGGATCGCTGTCATGGATGTAGATATTGTTGCTCTTGTTCATTGACTGTGTACGTGAGGGACAGGTAGAGGGGAGGGGGCATGGGTCCAATTAAAGTTTTTGTACATTTTCTATATCCCAGGTGTGCTCTACATGTCCTTATTTTGTTCTTAATACCTCCATGTTGTAAAGTTTATTATCTGCACAAGTAAATTCAGAAAGGGGGTTTTACTCCTTTGAAGTTTATAATGTAGAGACATTGGATCTTCTGATTTAAAGATCTAAGTGCAATAAAATCAGGTCCTGGGAATTTTACCTACTTGCAAGCTAAGAAGTTCAATTTTTACTGTTTTCTAGATGCCAGCAGCAATCGTGAGAGTCCTGGGTCAGAGGCAGAGCTTAGTAGGCAACATGAGCCTCATGTTACATTGGTTTTCTCTCTTGCTCAGGTCTCACAGTGGCCATGGAGGGGCCCAGATAGTTGCCACACATGCCATGGGTTTGTGGCACAGCCAAGAAATATGGTTGTTGGAGGACTCACCTCTTCTGTAGCAAGTCTGCTCTTGGTTACATAGGGGGACATTCCTTCATCCCTCAAGATGGCCTTTCTCAGAACTGTGTTTGCAGCAGGCATACCCTGCAGGAAGTGGATTGCCCCACCAAATAGTAGAGTCTACATTTAGTGTGTGTGTGGGGGTGGAGGTGGGGGTTGGAGTTGGTAGGAGGGGAGTATCTGCTTCTTTCTACCAGGATTCCAAATGGTATCTCCCACCTAGGGTGAACTTTTTAAATAAGGAAAGGTCTTTGTCTCACCAATCTGTTTGAATACCTATTTTTTCCTCCAGTGAAAGAGGGAACCAAAAAAGGCTGTGCTCTGGTGAGTGAGCATGTGGGAGGATCTGGAGAGAGAGAGCTGATGTGGAAGAAGGCCAGGCCACTCTGAACTGTGGCATTCTGCTGAGTGCTTCATATGGCAGATCCATGTTCTGTTGGTATGGAAGAAATGGCCACAACCGTAGCAGCCAAAACCATATCCATTCATCACTTCACAGTTCTGTATGTCAGAAGTCCAGGAAGACTTGGTTCTCTGCTTAGGGTCATAGAAGTTTGATACTGAGATGGCAGTTGGGCAGGACTCTCATCTGAATGCTCCAGGAAAGAACATGCTTCCAGCTCTTTCAGCTTGTTGGCAAAATTGGTTCAGGACTGTTATTTCCATTTTCTTGCTGGCTGTCAGCTTGAAGCTGCTGCCTGCGTTCCTATTCACTTGGTTGCCTAAAGCTAGCAATAGTGCATTGAGTCCTTCTCCTGCTTCAAATCTGACTTCGTCTCGTGATGCCAGCCGGGAAAATGTTGCCTTTAAGTGGTTCATTTGACAATAGTCCCACCTAGATAATCTCCCTGTCTTCAGATGAGCTGATCACAGGAATTCCTAGGTTTGTGTTGAATTATCACAAGCTGGGGACCATAGATGGCCATCTTAGATGGTCTACCATGCATAACAACAATCTTACGGCCTCTTACTTTTGAATGCAGAGCTGCACATCCAGAACTAAAGGTTCACATTGCTTTGCACGTGTCAAATATTGTCAGAGGCCTTCTTGTCCTTTGATAGCAGCTCTGGAAATGGTACTGTTGGCCAAGTTAGGGTAGCAGGTAGAGGCCAGACAGATTGTCGCAAGCAGTAGAAGGGACATATGCTCCTGTCTGCCGCAAGCCCAGTAGTATCTGATGAGGTTCCAGCTCTCCATCTGGCTCTACTGCTTCAGGAATGGGAACAAATGTCTGGCAGTAGTGGTGATGATATTGCCAAAAGAGGGACAAATTTATTATTTAAATAGTCTGCTCCCAGTCACTTCTCAAATTCCCAAGAGAAGCATGCCATTCCTTGGACAGAGTCATCCTTTGCTGGTTGCTCATACAGACAATTCAGCTTCTGCAGGCTCAGCCTTGTTCCCTGCTTTGCTTCTGTATGTTCAGCTACTCTGGGGTGGTTGGTGAAAGAGAGTCCAGCATCTGGGTGCTTGGTTTTCTAATGTGTCCTATTTGTTCCTCTCTGTTCACTCTGAGTCACAGTAGCTGTTGTTCAATGGGACAAGTGAATTCTTTAGTCAGATCCACGTGTGCCTTGCTGGGTGTCATGGCACAATCCTTGTCTTTGCCTTCGTGTCATCTGTCAGCCCTGCTTCTGTCTTTAACATGCTTCAATTACGTTTTGTGCCAATGCCAGCCTGCTCCCTCCACGTGATTGCTTTACCAGAGCTGTTGCTAAGGAGTGGGAGGAAGCTGGCATCCTGCGTGTGCCGCATGCTAAAAGAAAACAGCCACAGGGGGACCTGCTGACATCCAGGTTGTCTTCACAGGGCAGATAATCCTTGCAGGTTTTGAGTTGCATCGTTTTAAGTCATTTCCAGTAAAAAGCAGTAAAAGACAATCTAATTACAGATCTATCCTAAAAAGACAAAAACAAAAACTTAAGTTGCACTATGGTATCGGTCTCGTCATGCCTCTAGCACAAGACCATGACGTGGATATTTCCCTCCAGGTCTTTCTGTTTGGAAGCTCCAGGTGAGGCCCATGCTGGCAATTAGTGAGTAGAAGAGTTGAGAATACTGAGGGCACAGAAGGAAGTAGACAGGATAGATTAGAAAGGTGATAGAGAACCAGAAGTTTTGGGGAAGACAAAAGTACCAAAGGTTTGGCAGTGCCCCAGCTGGAGGAGGAAGAGAATTACGGAGGACTGAAGAAATGGTTTACTGGGGGCTTTGGTGAAGGGTGTGAGGATTGGCGTGTGGGAATCCATTGCCTTGTCCTTTGGCACTGTGTTGGTGACCTGGGCAGCTATAAGGAGGTGGTTTTAGCCAGTCTAAGATGAATTGGCATGTGGCACTTGGGCCATATCCCAGCCTGGATCTCCATTGTTCCTCACCTGGCTCCAGAGTGGATCAGAAGTAACTTGTACTTCGAATTTCCATGCTCAGATGACCCTGGCCTGTTCTTTAGAAGTGACTAATAGTTAATGGGAATGTCAATAGACAAGGCAGAGCTTTCTGTACTTTTATCAGCCTCATCTGAGAATCCATTTAAGTGGAACAGTTTATCAGCGTTTGGCATCAACGGAGGCCAAGCCACTTTACTTCTTTATTCAAGCAAATAAAAGCTGTCATTTTGGGGGAGTCCCTGGTGTCTAGGGCTGCTCTGATTCCTTGTCACCTGTCACCCATATCCGGTAGATCATCTGACCCCTAACCCTCAGCCCAGACCTTGGGGCAGTAGCTATTTTAAAACATCCTAGATGTTTTTGATATGTGAGTTTTTCTGAGAGCTCAGAACATTATTTATTCCCCTGTGTTTTCTCTCCATTCCCAACCCTCTAAACTTTAGAATCTAAAGAACCTTGCATCCTGACTGTTCAGACTGATTAATTTGTTAATCATTTCTCTCTGCTACAGTTTGAGAAATAATCTATTCCAACAGATGAAAGTAGGTGGATTTATAGAAATCAGAGGCTAACTTAAAGGCAAAAGATAACGCACCAGACCAGTGATGACACATGTGGTGACTGGATGTGTTTATTCTCTGAGCATCCTGGCACCACAGCCCCGATGGAGGGGTGGTCTGTTGCCAAACTCACTAGTGGCCATCTGGTCAGTGGAGCTGTGCATTGTGAGCAAGTGGTAGTCCAAAGGGAAGTGGTAGAGGTAGCTGCCTCTTCTTACTACACCTGGGAATGGTGGCACATCTGGAAGTTCTTTGTAGTCTTTGATAAAGAATGATGGGGGCTGGGGGGTAGGAGGCATCTATTTTGAAATGGTACATGGCTGCTACCGAGAGAGCTTTAACTTCAGTTGTGACAGCCATCCTCAGGCTGTTGTAAGCTCTAAGTGCACCTGGTATCTGGCCCCTCCCACGTCCTCTTCTCTTGACTACCTTCCCTTTTACCCATTAGGATTAGCTAAAGACATCACACCACCATCTACAAGCTTTGAAGGACCTCTGAGGATGTTTGCAATGAACCAGGCAAAAAAGTTATGACTGCAAATTATGCAGGGAAGAAAGTAAATACAAATATCCATAAAATGAAATACTTTCTAGTTTAATTGTTAAAATATCAAGGATTCTGTTCATAGGAATTTTAGTACACACAATGATCACCAACGAGTCATAGCTCATTGTTCATTTTCTGTTTGAGGCTGGCTAATTTGGAAAGAACACTAGTTCTTTTAGTTCACGAATTTGGAGGTTCGAGGGTGAGGGACTGCGTGTGATGATGGCCTTCTTGCTGACAGTCTCAAGACAGCACGGGGCATCACATGGCAAGAGAGACAGTGTGCCTGTCACCTCTGATCTCTTTTTTCTTTAACCACCAATAGTCAGTCAAGACTTATCTACTTTGATGACCTGGTTCTGCCTCCCCCCCCCCCCCCAATCTACCTTTGAACACCATAGTTGGATCAAGTTTGCACCATCTTAGTATAAATGCCATCATAAGAACCCTAGAAAGTAAAACTGCCCTTCCTCCAACTGAGCCACCTTCGCAGTCTTAAAGCCTGAGCAGCTTCTTAGGGAGGCTCACTCACTCTCTCCCCCCAAAACTCTCCCTGGTACATGTTCTCATAGATCTCTGTATCCCCAACCCCTTGCTGTAGCACTCAACACACTCTGTTAGTTAATTCTCCCTGTTAACCAGTGGTAGCAGGGACCAAGTCCATCTTAATTTTAAGGTTTTAAGATGTGAATATCTTAAAGGAATTTTTTTTTTTTTTTTTTGACAGGCAGAGTGGACAGTGAGAGAGAGAGACAGAGAGAAAGGTCTTCCTTTGCCGTTGGTTCACCCTCCAATGGCCGCCGCGGCCAGCGCGCTGTGGCCGGCGCACCGCGCTGATCCGATGGCAGGAGCCAGGAGCCAGGTGCTTTTCCTGGTCTCCCATGGGGTGCAGGGCCCAAGCACCTGGGCCATCCTCCACTGCACTCCCGGGCCACAGCAGAGGGCTGGCCTGGAAGAGGGGCAACCGGGACAGAATCCGGCGCCCCGACCGGGACTAAAACCCGGTGTGCCGGCGCCGCTAGGCGGAGGATTAGCCTAGTGAGCCGCGGCGCCGGCCCCTTAAAGGATTTTTTTAAACTATGTTTTTGAGGTCTGATCTAGAGTTGATTGAATTGGAGTATTCTATAATGGAGGTCACATATATGTCTTACTTTGACAGTCTACATGGATGCATTATTTCTAATGAGTTAGACTATGATGAATGGGCTCAATCATATGAGAAGTCCCACACTAATGCCCTCAAAACAGCAGTGCGTGTATTATACTCCTCCATCAAGCTTTCCTTGATTCAAACCCCTGGTTTCAAAGGTCAGTTTCTGATTTTGAAAGTGAACCAAGATCCGCACGGTGGGTCCTAATGTCTTTTAGCCATTTTGTACAGTTGATATCTTACTGGACTACAGTATGTACCTCTGAAAAGGGCAGTAATGAAAGCCACTATCTGGTATGAGTTATAGCCAGATAGATTCCTCCAAAACCCCTTGACCAAGACCTCCCCATTGTGAAGAATGAAAGTACCCAGTGATGGCTCAGCATCTGTCCCCTTACAGCTTGGCAGTCACAGAAGCAGGCCCACATCTTCCTCTAATTCTGCTGCACTATGCAGCTTGAAAACCGTTTTTAATTAGAACCTTGACTGCTATGCTTAAAACTTAGGGGCAGGGAGTCAGCTAGAATAAGGGGAGTCAAGAAGGTGCGTAAGGAGGTGGGCATGTCAAAAGCCAAGATGCTTTGTCCCATAGCAGAGTACCAGTGTTTCATCAGATGAAAGTAGGAAGCCAATTGCAGCAGACTTTTGTAATTCTGTTTCCAAATCAGAGAAGGCCAACAAGCTCAGGCTGAGTTGTCTGCTGTGCATAGGTTCTGCCAGTGATGAGGAGATCATATGCAGGATCTCTATTTTTACTGAATATGATCCACACAGACAGCATGGCCGGCAGCTGAATACCCAGTACTGCCCAGAATCTCTTGTAGCTTCCACACAACCAGAGCCTCACAGCCTCCTGCCTTGAGGTTGAAGGCATGGACCATACTGCTGTTGGAGCTACTGGCATCTCTGCAGCAGCTAAGGGAGTCATTCTGGTTTTTGGTCTCTTTGAGCCAATCTGTATTTTCCCCATCTGAGTAGCTGTGAATTCCACAGCCGTGCAGCTGTCTCTATGTGTGATCAGTAGCCTGGATAGCAGCACTGGGCTGCTTCTATTGTAGGTCTTAATGTACTTTTTTTTTTTTAATATATATATATTTTTTTTTGACAGGCAGAGTGGACAGTGAGAGAGAGACAGAAAGGTCTTCCTTTGCCGTTGGTTCACCCTCCAATGGCTGCCGCGGCTGGTGCACCGTGCTGATCTGAAGGCAGGAGCCAGGTGCTTCTCCTGATCTCGCATGGGGTGCTGGGCCCAAGCACTTGGGCCATCCTCCACTGCACTCCCGGGCCATAGCAGAGAGCAGGACTGGAAGAGGAGCAACCGGGATGGGACAGAATCCAGCGCCCTGACAAAGACTAGAACCCTGGGTGCCAGCGCCACAGGCGGAGGATTAGCCTAGTGAGCTGCGGCGCCGGTCCTTAATGTACTATCTGAATGCTGTGGTCCACCTTGTTTTTTGCCTTTGCAACACTACAACACTACAACAACCTCTGTAACAAAGACCAAGGGAAGGATGATGACAAATGTGGCAGTCCACAGGGACTTTGCTGGATTCTGGTACAAGAGTGCTCCTACAGCTATGATCACTATGGTAGGGATGAGCGTGTATACATCTTCAAAGAAGAGGTAGTAGTCATCGTAGGTGATATAGGCTTCCTTGTGGCATAAAATGCCAGCTGCACCCCAGAAGATGAGAATGAGAAAGACTGGCACAGTCTTGGAGGAGGTGATACAACACTAGCCCATGGCACCAGCAACCTGCCAAGGCCCTGCTTGATGAGTATTCTTTTTTTTTTTTTTTAATCCTTTAATTAAAAAAAAAATGCATCAGGGTTGGCATTCTGAAGCAGGGGGTTAAGCCTCCACCGCTGACACTGGCATCCCATATTAGAGTGTGAGTTCAAGTCCAGGCTGCTCCATTTCCTATCCAGCTCCTTGCTGCTGTGCCTGGGAAGGCAATGGAAGATGGCCCAAGTGCTTTGGTCCTTGCCACCCATGTGGAAGACACTGATGGAGTTCTGGCTCCTAGATTCAGCCTTGACTGTTGTGGCAGTTTGGGGAGTGAACCAACAGATGGAAGTCATCTACCACCACCCACCACCTCCTCCAAGCTGTTGCTCTGTCTTTCAAATAAATAAATCTTAAAAATTAAACATGTGTGTGGAAAGCTTTTTGTCTTTTGAATTTCAGCATAGCATTATGGAAATAACACAAGTTAGAGATGACCCACATTCGATCCTAGCTGCATCAGAAGCATGGGGCCAGCCCTCCATCCTTCTGACCCTGAGTTTCCTCATCTGGAAGTGGAAAACATCTGCCTCACACTCACCTCGGCACTGAGAGAATTTATTAAATATGATGGTGTGAAGATGCTTTTTAGCTGTTCACTCCTTGGTAAAAGATTCAAAACAGCATTTCTGCTAATATGTTAATGTCCGCATGAGTCATAGGGTGTTTCTTTGCATCTAATACTGGGATGTGCTCAGCTAGAAGACCAGAGTTAGGGCACCTACGCGTGGCGTGAGGTCAGACTGCCCATGACAAATGTTAGAGTTAAAAAGAGCCTCCGGGCATGCCAGTGAAGCTCACTGTGTTCCAACACAAAGTGCCAGGATCTGTCTAGTCTGGGCAGAGTGAAAAGCCAGGCTGACCTCACCACTTTCAGATCCTTGGGGCTGCTGTGTGCACCAACCACTTGAGTGTAAGGGATGGCATCCTTCCCATTCCCATCAGGAAAGAAAAAGAATCACAGTTCTAGGAGCCAATTCAGAAAGTCTGTAACATGTCAGTCTGGTTTTCCTGGTGCTGCATGTAACATGGTATAACAGAATACAAAAGAGTCACTTGAACCTTAAGTGTTGGGGTTGGGAACTCTGCCTAAGGTTTGCCATTGAGCTTGTTCCTCAGCTTTTTGAGCCTGCATTTCCTCGTTAAGATATGAACAAAAGCTACGTCAGAAGGCTATGAAGATTAAGCTTGCATCTTGTGCAAGCCATGGCATACATACTAGGCATTAACAAACTAAGAGTTGATTTCTTGACTGGTGACATATTAAAAATTAGGCTTCTTGGAGCTTGCATTGTGGCATGGTGGATTAAGTGGCTGCTTGTGAAGCTGGAGGAGTGTCTGTTCAAGTCCTGGTTGCCCCACGTCTGATCCAGCTCCCTGTTACTGCACTAGGGAAAGCAGCAGAAGATGATCCAAGTGCTTGGGCCCCTGCTCCCATGTGGAAAATCAGTGGAGTTCTATGCTCCTGGCTTCGGCCTGACACAACCCTAGCCAGTGCAGGGATTTGGGGAATGAACAACAGGTAGACGATCTTATTGCCTCTTTCTTGTCACTCTACCTTTCAAATAAATAAGCAAGTAAATCATTTAAAAACATTAGTTTCTTGAGCCCAGAAATATGACAGGGGTATGGAAGTCAGTTTAACTTGGTTGATTCCCTTAGGCCTTGAATTTGGTAGAACACAGTTGCAGATGAGAAATCCAGCAAATTGACTGAAACATGAGAATATTTGGCTTCAGGTATAGTTGAGTTCAGGGGTTCAGAAAATGTCATCCGAATTCAACTCTGCACCATCCCTAGCTCTGCTTTCTTCTCAGTCATCTCCCTTTTCCAGCAGGCATTGTCTTTAACATTATGTTCTCAGCAACCCTGACGAGCAGAGGAATTCTTTCTACCAATGCTTTATTTATTTACTTGAAAGGCAAAATCTAGGCGAGGGCGGGGGGAATCTCCCATCCACTGGATCACTCCCCAAATGTCTGCAGTGACTGGGGTTGGGCCAGGCCAGAGCCAGGAGCTGATAATTCAATAGTTTTCCCACATAGAATCAGCACCAGCCATCTCCCAGGCTGTACGTTTAGCAGGAAGCTGGAATTGGGAGTGGAGCCAAGACTCGAGCTTAGGCAGTCTCTTATGGGATCCAGGTATCTGAAGAGTTCACTGCTACACAAAATGCCCACTCTTACTCAAAACTTAAAAAAAAAAAAAAAAAAAAAACTGGGAAGAATGCCCTGATTGATAGGATCTGGCTTCTGTCTTCATCCTTGGAGTAGTAGTGATGCCAGCCTCACCCAGATTGTTTGGAGTAAGAGGAAAAGAAGAGGTGATTCCCAAGGAAAAATCTGAAAGCCCTTAAATAATAATAATAATAAGGCACTGGGGCCGGCTCTGCGGCTCACTAGGCTATTCCTCCACCTTGCGGCGCCGGCACACCGGGTTCTAGTCCCGGTCGGGGCGCCGGATTCTGTCCCGGTTGCCCCTCTTCCAGGCCAGCTCTCTGCTGTGGCCAGGGAGTGCAGTGGAGGATGGCCCAAGTCCTTGGGCCCTGCACCCCATGGGAGACCAGGATAAGTACCTGGCTCCTGCCATCAGA
Organism: Oryctolagus cuniculus; assembly: GCF_964237555.1. Taxonomy (NCBI): domain Eukaryota; kingdom Metazoa; phylum Chordata; class Mammalia; order Lagomorpha; family Leporidae; genus Oryctolagus; species Oryctolagus cuniculus. The sequence continues at coordinate 167,516,018 of NC_091432.1, forward strand.
TCAATGTGGTGCGCCAGCTGCAGCGCACTGGCCGCGGCGGCCATTGGAGGGTGAACCAACAGCAAAGGAAGACCTTTCTCTCTCTCTCTCTCTCTCTCACTGTCCACTCTGCCTGTCAAAAAACAAACAAACAAAAAAAGGGCACTGGGAATTCAGAAACAATAGCTATTCACTATACACCACATTGTCTAGTTCCTGAATATTCTCAAAAAGATGCCCCCTGCTACTGCCTTCCTACTACCATGTTCTACCTTCCAGAATCTTCTAGTCTACTGGCATAGAATCAGGTGTTCAAAGATGAATCCATTTTAACCAGTCGATGCCCAACAAAGCAAAATTGTTGTATCCAGAAGGCCAAAATTAGAATGTATGCTTGGTGACTATTTCTCATTTTAGCCAGTGATGTTTTTGAATTAGAGGGCAGATCAATTCCCTGGGTGATGACCTCAAGAGAGGAGAACTGGCAGTGATCAATTCTGGGTGTGGGAATAGCTTGTGGGTGTGGGCCAGGAGGAGTGGTAGGGAGGAAGATGGGGACTTTTTCCCCATTGGCAGAAATATAAAAGTGAAAAATGATGACAATGTAAAGGGCGACAAGTGAAGAACAATCAAGACAGAATGAAGCCAGGGTATTGGGGGGAGGCAAAGAGGTTTTTCTCTTAGTTCTAAATAATTTGCACTATTTTGTTTTTAGTATATGTGCACACTATCTTGTCACACACACATATACACACAGATTTGTGTGTGTATATAAATGTGTGTGTGTATATATATGTATATGATACTCCAGAAAGTTTGGAAAATGGAATTAAAAGATAAATTTGTTGCAAAAAGATTTTGAAATCAATGCTTATAGGAGATCTTCAAAAAGTTCATGGAAAATATATGTTATGAAGAAATTACGAGGCTGGTGTTGTGGTGTAGTGGATAAAGCTGCTGCCTAAAGTGCTGGCATCCCATATGGGTGCTGGTTTGAGTCCCAGCTGCTCCACTTCCAATCCAGCTCACTGTTATTTCCTGGGAATGTAGTAGAAGGTGGCCCAAGTCCCTAGGCCCCTGTACCAGTGTGGGAGACCTGGAGGAAGATCCTGGCTCCTGGCTTCAGATCAGCCCAGCTCTGCCCATTGTGGCCAATTGAGGAGAGGACCAGCAGATGGAAGACTCTCTTTCTGCCTCTCCTCTCTCTGTGTAACTCTTTCAAATAAATAAATAAATCTTTTAAAAAATGTATGGATTTCTAAATTTGTGTTGTACCTAAATGAATTTATATTTTAATTCTATTTTCCATGAACTTTTTGAAGTTTCATTATATAGGTTACTTTGCGTTAAGAATCTCAGGTACAACTTCTGTAATTTTCTAGTACCTTCAAGGCAAATAAGGATCAGAATTTGCTTGGAGTGAGCATGTGGGCTCAGTGGTTAAGACCACTTAGCGTGGTTGGCAGGTGTTATGGTATAGGGTGTAGGCTCCCATGGCATCCCATATCCAAGTGGCAGTTTGAGTCCTGGCTATTCTGTGCTTCTGGCCCAGCTTCCTGCTGATGGTCTCTGGGAGGTGGTGGATGGTGGCTGAATTACTTGGAGTCCTGTTGCCCATATGTGAGACCTGGATGGAGTTCCTGGCTCCTGGCTTCTGCCTGGCCTAGCTCTGGATGTTGGTGGTATTTGCAGAATGAACCAACAGTTGGAAGATCTCCCTCTGCCCCTGTTACTCTGCCTTTCAATTAAATAAATAAATCTTATAAATAAATAAATAAAAGCTCCCCTTAGGATGCCTGCATCCCACAGCAGAGTGCCTGGATTCAAGTCCCACTTCTACTTCTGATTCAGCTTCCTGTTAAAGTGTATCCGGGGACACAGCAGGTAATGGGTCAGGGAGACATGGGACATGGGAGTCCCAGATTGACTTTCCATCTCATGACTTCAGCTGGGCCCAGCCCCATCTGTTGCAGGCGTTTAGGGAGTGAATCAGCAGAAGGAAGATCTTTCATCTCCCTCTGCATTTCATAAGTAAATAAATCTTTCAGGAAAAGATTAGAAATCCCCTTTCTCTTACTCCTCTGTACCCTTCCTCAAAAAAACAAAACTGGACAAAAGACTGCCTTGTGATGTGGCAGGAGCCTCGGAAAGAGGTACGGGAGAGAGAGGAGCTTGCAGTGCTGCTGAACAAGTTGTGTAGGTCCCCTGCACATTAGCTGTCATCCAGGATTCTGGGTCAGAGCACACTGCTCAACTACCACTTTCAGGGTCTCTTTAGGTGCAAGGTAATGCTTCCCAAAGGGTCCTTCATGGAATCCTAGCATCATGGGGTGCTTCCCCTGTAAAGGGCATGACATTTAGAAAATCCTCCAGGCTGCGTCCCAGGCTCAGAGTCACAGTGCATGTTAACATAGCCAATGCTCCAAGGAGTCCTGCAGTTGAAACTGGTTGACTTAGCTCTCTACCGCTTTTTTTTTTTTTTTTTTAAGATTTATTTATTTATTTGAAAGAGTTATGGGCGGGGGGGGGGGGGGGGAGGGTGTCTTCTATCCAATGGTTCACTCCCCAATTGGCCGCAATGGCCGGAACTGCGCTGATCCAAAGCCAGGATCCAGTAGCTTCTTCTGGGTCTCTCACACGAGTGCAGGGGCCCAAGGACTTGGGCCATCTTCTACTGCTTTCCCAGGCCACAGCAGAGAGCTGGATTGGAAGTGGAATAGCCAGGTTTGGAACCGGCCCCACTCTACCACTCTTAGACCATGGAGCTCTTCCCACCCTGCAAAGAAAATAAAAAAAAAAAAATTAACTTTACACAGTGCTTTTGTTCTGCAAATCCTACTTTAGGGGTTTCTGGTTTATGAGGATATTTTTAGGAAACTAGAACCGGTGCCCATATGGGATGCTAGCACTTCAGGCCAGGGTATCAACCCACTGCGCCACAGCGCCCGCCCCAACTTCGGCATTCTTGATTGGAGGTTGGTTGTTTTTTTTTTTTTTTTTTTTTTGACAGAGTTAGACAGTGAGAGAGAGAGAGAGAGAGACAGAGAGAAAGGTCTTCCTTCTGTTGATTCACCCCCCAGATGGCTACTATGGCCGGCGTGCTGCACCGATCCAAAGCCAGGAGCCAGGTGCTTCCTCCTAGTCTCCCATGCGGGTGCAGGGGCCAAGGACCTGGGCCATCCTCCACTGCCTTCCCAGGCCACAGCAGAGAGCTGGACTGGAAGAGGAGCAACTGGGACAGAACCGGCGCCCTGACCAGGACTAGAACCTGGAGTGCCAGTGCCGCAGGCAGAGGATCAGCCTAGTGAGCCACGGCGCCAGCCTGATTGGAGTATTTGTGAGAAGCCAAGCAGCTGGAGGGAACCAGGGTGGAGATCCGTGCTCACATCTAACCCTTGCCCAGTTCTGTGGTACTACCTGGTCTCACACCATGTTCCCTTAGTGTCTGGGTTAAAAGCAATTAGAAATGTCAGGTATGTGGACAGGATAGGGTTTTTCATCCCCCATTGTGTGATTGCTTCGATGTCCCCAGTTTCTTGAGAATTGCTCTGGCTGCTCTTGGCTCAGAGGCTGACTATGGGCTTTCAGCAAGAAGAGGTTGGAAGAGTTCTGGGAGAAACTCTTGGGGAGGGGGGCCCATGGAGTAACAGAAGGTTCCATGAAGTCTCATGGGTGACTGTACCTCTTAGACCAAGCCTGAGCTGTGGAATACCTAGATCTGCAAGTCCAACTGCTGTCAGCTGTGACTGCGATGCAAACATGACCTTTGAGGCAGAGGCCTGGTAGATGGGAAGGAAGAGAAGGCTTGGGATGTGTAAATAGAAAAGATGCACTTGTACTTAAAACAAGCTCCTGTCTTGAGTCACCGCCAGCCCTACTCCTCTCGTTAATGAACCTCCAGAAGAGAACCTGGCTGGATGCTTTCTGAATGCCCTGTTTTAAATGTAGAGTTTCCTTGGATGCTTTTAAAAGCTGTAGATCCCACATGCCAGTGCTAAACGTTTGCAGCTCTTCATAACCTGAGTGAATATTGTGCACAGTCTTGATTGTTGTCTATTTTGAGTGCTGAAGATGAAAGAGCAGCAGAGATTTGATCAGAGCCCCAGAAGTTCGAGCAGAGCTCTGAATGCCATCCAGCTTGGAAATAACGAAGAGATCTGGAACTCTCCACCCACCTGCCTGAGAGCAAGAAGAATGAAACAGGGAGCAGAAAACAACTTAGCTGCGGAACTAAGGAGTGTGTAGTGAGAACCTTTGTTAGCAACATCAAGAAAACAGCTTTAGCAAAACAAGGGGTGCTACAAGGAGACACAGGAGGGGGTGAGCTGCACCAGTCCTTGGGGAGTGCCCTACTTCTCTGGTCCATTTGCCAGGATTCCGTGTGCCCCAACAGGACTGTCTGTGCACTAATGTGCCTTATATATCCCTTCCTATTTATTGAGAAACGAATGACATCAGCCATGCTGCTCCCCTGTCAGGGAGCTGTCCAAGCCTGATACTTAGCTGCAACAGCACCAGTCAAAAATCGCCAAACCTTTGAGATGATGATAATACCATGAAAGAAGGGCAAACAACTTAGCCAGTGGAGACAGCGTAGCTGCTGAGCGAAAAGGCGGTGGCACATCCTCTCTCGGGTGATTCCCTAGAGCTGGATGTGAGACCAAGCAGAAATTCCTGCCAGGCTTCCCCTGCAGTCATGATTCCTCTTCCCGGGAGATCTGCTCTTCCCAATGAGATGAGCAGTGAGGGCTGTGCTGAGAAGACGCTTCTGTGGTGGGTGGGAGCTGGGAGGGCTTAAGCACGCAAGGATGGCTGTAGTTAGTCTGGACTTGCTGCTTGCATGGGCTGGGGTTGGAGCATGGTGTCTAGGATAGTACCTGGAGAAGGACCAGTGTTTGCAGCCCAAACTGTGTAGCTGAACTCCCAGCCATACTTGCCAATTCATTGTTTTCCTTCTGAACATGGTGCAGGTTCATTTCTGGGTTTTAAAGGCAGTGATTCTCATTGGAGGGAGAGCACACTTCCCGAGCAACAGTGTCATAACCATTTGTTCTCCCCATCTTCTGGCCCCAACCTCCATTCTGATTTGCTTTCTCTAGAGAATATGTAGTGTACTCCCTACCTGCCAAAAAACATGTCTTGACACTCAGCTGAAATGAAGTAGAAAAAAAGTTTGAGAGCTACTGTTTTTAGGTAAATGTGATTCTTCTCAAGTTACAGAATTGCCTTTCTGGGGGTGAATTGCATTTCTTTCCCATCAGATGCATCCCTCTCATCACAGCTCTTAACTGCCCTACACTTACAGAACCAGTTTCCTCTCTGGGGATTCCATCAGAAAGGGAAGTCTCAACAATTCCTAACAGCAGCTTCTTAAGCTGCTCTGTAGGCTGCATTGCTTTTTATTTGAGAGGTAGAGGGGAGGGAAGACAAGGAAGAGAAGGGGTGGGGTGGGAGAAGGGGAAGAGAGAATATTCTCACATCTGCCAATTCACTCCCAAATGCCCCAGGAGCCAGAAATCAAATCCAGATTTCCCACATGGGTGACAGGGGCCAAAGTACTTGAACCTTTACCTGCTGCCTCACAGGGTATGTGTTAGCAGGAAGCTTGAACTCAAAACCAGGCACACAAACATGGGATGCAGGCATCCCAAGCAGCTACTTAAGCACTGAACCAGGCATTCACCCCTGTGTGCTCTGAGTGAATAGTAGCTCGATTCAGAAATAATCAACTATTGATTTTATTTATTTATACAGAAAATACAACGTGAGACCTAGGGTCATCTTTTGCTCCAACTTTTCTTTTGTTTTAATTATTTATTTAAGAGGTAGAGCAGGCAAGCAGGCTAGCTTTCCTATCTGTTGGTTTATTCCTCAAATGCCTTCAATGGCCAGGACTGAGCCAGGGCTGAAATTGGGAGCTGGGAGCTCATATAGGTCTACAAGGGTGGCAGCAACCCAATTACCTGAGCCATCATTGCTGCCTTCCAGTGTCTTCATTAGTTGGAAGCTGGAGTTAGGAGTCAAAACTGAGAATCAGATGCAGGTATTCTGATGTCAGACATGGGCATCTTAACTGCTAGGCTAAATGCCTGATCCTGCCCATTCTTACTTCTCATGTTTTAGACTCTCTTAGTCAGTCACTAGTAGCATATTAACATTGCCTCCTTAGTAGCTCTCATGTACATTTTTTTAACCATTGACTTGGGCATTCTTAGTCTTGGAATTATTGTCTCTGACTCTAGTCATGCTCCCTGAAATTCATCCTCCACTCTGTTCTCCACACCTGTTTTAGGAAAAAAACCACAAATCTTACTAGACCAGTTCCCTGTTATTTGGCTTCATTGTTAAGGGGAGAGGGAATTTGTATCAGAATTTCTAAAAATCTTTGATGGGTATAATTCCCTTGCTAGGAATTGATCCTGTTTGAGTACAAGGATGGTCACAGGAAGTATCTAACCTTTCAGTGTTAGAAAATCTGTCAGTTGGGGCCAGTGTTGTGGTATAGAGGGGTAAGTCACCACCTGCAGTGCTGGCATTCCCATCTGGGCACTGGTTCTAGTCCAGCTGCCCCACTTCCTATCCAGGTCCCTGCGAATGTTCCTGGAAAATCAATGGAAGATTTTTTCCAAATGGTTGGGCCCCTGCCACCTGCTTCAGCCTGGCCCAACCAACCCTGGCTGTTGCAGCCATATTGGGGGAGAGATCCAGTGGATGGAGGCTCTCTCTCTCTCTCTTTGTCTCCCCTCCCCTTCCCTCTCCCTCTCTAATTCTGCCTTTCAACTAAGAAAAAAAAATTTTTTTTAAAGTATGTCAGTTGAGTTATGGGGCACTCATATGATGGCAACCTATAGAGCCATTTAATATCCACAGAAAATTCAAGACGGGGGGACAGCTTTGACCAGGTGCTATCCTTTATTGGAGCCCCGTGGAACCCGGGGCATATTCCTCTCCCACAGCATCAAAGCATTTGCTCCACTGTGTTTACTTCTCGGTTCTTCTCTGTCAGATTAAGAGGTCCTGAAAAAGGGACTGTGTTGTGTTTGTGTCTTTACCCCTAAGGTCCACAGCAATGCTGGCTTTGGTATGGGGTGGCAGTAGGATGTCCTTAAAGGTAATTCCAGGTTTAAGATTTGACACACTTAAGTGGTATTCCACAAACTGAAAACAATTTCAGAAAACAAAAATTCTTACACCTAGAATTTCATTTCTCCCCACAATGACATTTTCCATGAAAGAACCATCTTTAGTGGCCTTGGGGGTGGCAGTCTTCACACTGCGGAAGAGCTGAGTGGCATGATCCTATCCCTAAACGCCTTCATCTTACCTATACTCAGAGTTTCAAAAGCACAGCCTGACAAGACTGCTGGCTCCTGTCAGTGCCTGGGTGAGGCACTCACATCTTACAGAGAACCCTGACGTGTCCACTCACTGCTTGTAAGAGCTCGGTCACCAAAACCTGTCAGGCCCAAAGGACAAGCACGGTTTGATTCACTCCTTGGTGCTGACCTCACCTAAACATTAAATTGAATCTAAATTTAATCAGGCTGTTGCTGGGAAACCAAGGAGTATCAAATATCTGGCATCTCCAAGGAGGAGCTTGTTTTGTTTTTTGTGAATCTACAAGTTGCTCCTGGTGCCATTTTAGTGCTTTCTTTGCAGTAGGAAAGTGGTTCCCACACCATCCACTTCCCTCCTTTTGCAGCTGATGAGGCTTGAAAATGCACTTTAGCAGCTGCCTGTACAGTTGCCTAGAAGGCCTGCAATGTCCAGATGGACAGGCCCTCCCAACAGGTGGAATGAAGAATTGGTAAATGGGAGAGGAGATCACACAGTCTTTTTTTTTTTTTTTTTTTTGGACAGGCAGAGTGGACAGTGAGAGACAGAGAGAAAGGTCTTCCTTTTGCCATTGGTTCACCCTCCAATGGCCTCTGTGGCCGGCGCACTGCGCTGATCCGAAGGCAGGAGCCAGGTGCTTCTCCTGGTCTCCCATGGGGTGCAGGGCCCAAGGACTTGGGCCATTCTCCACTGCACTCCTGGGCCACAGCAGAGAGCTGGCCTGGAAGAGGAGCAACCGGGACAGAATCTGGCACCCCGACTGGGACTAGAACCCAGTATGCCGGCGCCACAGGCGGAAGATTAGCCTATTGAGCTGCGGCGCTGGCCCACACAGTCTTTTCAGAAGAAAGACTCTAGAGGAAAAACACTTGAGTAACAATCACCAGCTCATCTTCTACTCTGTTTTGCAGCTCGTTGCCTCTTACCCTGTGCGGGTGTCATACCCAGCGTTGCCATCCTCTGTTGGCTTGTTGAGGAAGACAGGCAGTCAAGCTGGGGTCTCCTCTCCCGTGTTTCTCCCCTAGGGACAGAAATACAGTTTTGTGCCTGTTTCCCATCTTAGCCTTCTTCTCTTCTCCTTTTCTCGGGCCCTTGGCTGGCCATTGCAGAAGCTGTGTGAAGGGGTGGTGCTGGCTGTTGGGAAAAGCGATGGTCCATTCCCATGTTGTTTGTGGAGCTGCCACACACACTGCTCAGACACAAGCTGGGAATGAGGCCTTGGATGCCAGCTGTTTGGAGCTCAGCCAGAGCATGTGCTTCTCATTGTCTCCTTTCTCTCTCCTTGCAGCTAGTCATGAAAGCCATCTTTCTCAAATGTCTGAATCCCTTGGAAACTGGGCTCTGCACTCAATTCTACTGGAGTTGACCATGGGCTATCCTACCAGAATTTCCATCTAGTCCTCTAGTTCCCTTAAAGCAAAAAGAAAACGAATTGTGAAAGGAGAGTAGCACAGTGCGAAGGTGGTCTAAGGATAGCCGTTCTGACCAAAATAAAATTATCACCTTAATGGGAGGCACAGAGTGCAGCCTCTCATGTGCTTCTTGGCCTGGGGACTATCTGAGTGTCCTAGAGCTTCCATAACAAAGTACTATAACCCAGGTGGCTTAAAACAACAGAAACATATTGTTTCACAACTCCAGAGGCCAGAGGTCCAAAATCAAGATGTCTGTAGGGTTAATTCCATCTGGGAACTCTGAGGAAGAATCTATTCCATGCCTCTTTCTTAGTTTCAAGTAAACCCAGGCATTCCTTGGCTTGTTGATGCTTGTAGATGTTCACTGGCTTGCAGATGCAAACCCCTGTGTCTGCATGGTGTTCTCCTTTGTTCTCTGTCTTCATGTGGATATCTTACAGACAAGTCATACTGGATTAGGGGTCCACCCTGCTCCAGTGTGACCTCAGCCTCATCTAATTACATCTTCAGTATGCCTATTTCCAAATAAGAACATACGTTTTCTAAGGGGACACACAGCTCAACCCCTGATAGACACTAAAGGTGAAGGACTGGCGCTGAGTGGATCTGGTAGATTCCCTAGAAGCCCCTGTGAAACAGGGACAAGCTAGCTAAACTCTTAGATGTCATAAAACATTGATTTTGTATGTATTGTATTTGTTACTATTTTAGTGACAGATAATAGAAAATAACTTAGGAATAGTTGGGTTGTGTGTGATGGAAATTCACTTCCAGCTGACTTAAAGAAAAATAAATAAATAAATCTAATTCATTGACTTATATAACTAGAAAAACCTGGGAATGGGCCTGTTACCCACATGATGACAATTCCTGACTCCTGGCTTCAGCCTTGGCCATTGTGGACATTTGGGGAATGAGCCAGTGGATGTGAGCTCCCTACCTCCTCATCTCTCTATCAAGTAGATAAATAAAAGTTAAAAATAAAACAGTGATTACTAGAGGCTGGCATGATGGGGAATTAGGAACCAAAATACAGTTGGACAAAGCTAATGTGATTTGGTTTTCCATGGAATAGTTGCTAATTATAATCTATGGCAAAGGAAATGGACGGGCTAATTGCTGTGCATGTCTGTTGAACTATTGCTCTGTGCCCTATAAAATATACAGCTTTTCATATTTTAAAAGTTAGTTTTAAAAAATTGTGTCCTAAGAGCTAGGTTCCAATTTTAAAAATTATTTTAAATTTTAAAAGTTTTAAAAGTTATTTTTAAAATTTTAAGTTAAATTTTAAAATTTAACTTTTTAAAAGTTAGTTTTAAAAATTTTAAATTTTAAAAGTTAGTTTTAAAAAATTGTGTCCTAAGAGCTGGGTTCCAGGAGCTACAGGGGTAAAGTCATGTGGTATCAGCCATATCAGCATGATGCCTCATACATAGTTGGTCTGTGGTGAATACTTGTCATGAAAACAAAACAGAATGGAATTTAGAACAACCAGAAAAAGAGAGCCTTTACCTTCACCATTTGCCTAGGAGAACGATTTACTGTCTTGTCCTTGTGAATTCTAAGAGATTAGGAGAAAGGCTTCTGAGATGAGGGTTATTTCAGAAATCAGTTTTAGGGGAGAGCTTCCAGAGTTTTCAGCCTCAGTAATGACAATAATGGTTAACATTTTGGAGCAGCAGCCATCTGCCAGGCTTGGGGCTAAACGCATTGCTAAATGCATTTGGAGTTGGTGCTGTGGGCACTGGGTACTGAGCCTGGCTGCAGTTCAAAGCAGTAAGTGTCCTATCAAAGACTTGGACCCTTGAAAACAGTACTGGATTTCATTCTTCTTTGTGCCTTCCCAGAAGCTTGGGTTTGCTCAGTAAACGGGGGTCAAGGTTGAGAGGATCTTATTGGAAGCAAGAGCCTCACTCAGTCCTTTGGCTTCAGGACAGGAGTGTGTATGATGAACATTTCCACAGGAGACTGCAGTGCTTGAGCAATGTTAGAAGGGGATTTTCTAGGATGCTCTGAGCCAGGGGTGGGGAACCCTCTTTTATGCCACAGGCCATTTGGATATTTATGACATTCATAGGCCATACAAAATTATCACCTTAAAAATTAGCCTGCTATAAATATATTGAATTTTGAGTCCTGCCTGCGGTTGCCTTGGCAGGGTCAGACCAAGTGATTGCACGGGTCTTACATAGCCCATGGACCAGACAGACATTCCCCACCCCTTCTATAAATGAAGAACTGATTTTGCTTTGGATTAAAAACAAAACAAAACAAGCAAACCAAAACACTGTGTGGTAGACAGACTTACTTCTATTTCCTTGTGAATGAAACACCTTAGAAATACCTCAACCACACAAAAAGAGTAATTTATTCACATTTTCTGTTCTTACTAAGTGGTCACGTGGTAAAAAAGCTTGCTATCAGAAACTGACTAGTTTTTTCTAACCTTTTATTATCTATTTTAGTTTATTATATGACTTCAGTAAAATACCATCCACTGGGTCACTTATAAACAGCAGAAATTTATTTCTAATAGTTTTGGAGGCTTGGAAGCTGAAGATTAAGATGCTGGTAGATTTTTTTTTAGAGAACTTTCTAAAAAAATTTTTTTAAGATTCATTTATTTGAAAGAGTTACACAGAGAGAGGACAGGCTGGGGGGGGGGGGGATGGAGGGAGAGAGGTTTTCATCCGATGGTTCACTCCCTAATTGGCCGCAACGGCCGGAGCTTCTGGGTCTCTCACATGGGTGCAGGGGCCCAAGGACTTGCGCCATCTTCCAGTGCTTTCCCAGGCCACAGCAGAGAGCTGGATAGGAAGTGGAGCAGCCCGGTCTCGAACTGGTGCCCATATGGGATGCCGGCCTACAGGCCACGGCGTTAACCTGCTGCACCACAGCACCGGCCCCTCTAAAAATTTTTATTCATTTACTTATTTGAAAGTCAGGGAGACAGAGAGGAAGAGACAGAGAGAGACAGAGACAGACAGAGAGAGAGAGAGAGAGAGAGAGAGAAATCTTCTGTGTACTGATTTATTACCCAGAAGGTTGCAACAGCCAGGGCTAGGCCAGGCTGCAGCCAGGATCCAGGAACTCCATCACAAGGGTAGCAGGGACACAAGCACTTGGCCCATATTCTGCATGCCTCCTAGCATGCATTAGCAGGAAGCTGGATTAGAAGTGGAGCAGCCAGGATTTAAATTAGCACTTCAGGGCCGGCGCCGCGGCTCACTAGGCTAATCCTCCGCCTAGCGGCGCCGGCACACCGGGTTCTAGTCCCGGTCGGGGCGCCGGATTCTGTCCCGGTTGCCCCTCTTCCAGGCCAGCCCTCTGTTGTGGCCAGGGAGTGCAGTGGAGGATGGCCCAGGTGCTTGGGCCCTGCACCCCATGGGAGACCAGGAAAAGCACCTGGCTCCTGGCTCCTGCCATTGGATCAGCGCGGTGCGCCGGCCGCAGCGCGGCGGCCATTGGAGGGTGAACCAACGGCAAAAGGAAGACCTTTCTCTCTGTCTCTCTCTCTATCCACTCTGCCTGTCCAAAAAAAAAAAAAAAAAAAAATTAGCACTTCAGTATGGGATCCTGTGAGGGATATTGCCATCACAAGTGGCAGCTTAACCCACCGCTACAACACTGGCCCAGATGTTGGCAAATTTGGTAGTTGGTGAGGACCCACTTATTCACAGATGGTTCACAAATGGTGCCTTCTTGCTCTGTCTCCACATGGTAGAAGGGGCAAGTGTCTCTTGGGCTCTACCCCAATGCCTTTATTACCCCCAAGGCTCCACCTTTTAGTAGCATCACACTGGGAACTAGGTTTCAGCATTTGAAAGGGGCAACACAAACATTCAGACCATAGCTGTGTCTAATGTCTCATATGACCCTTGTAGCAGCAGCCTCCTGAGATGAGCGTGGAAAGCCCTCAATGGCAGCATACCCACAAGGGCAGACCAGGAAATCGAGGACCAGTAGGACTACTTTTTGGTTTTATTCTGAGGATAAGACAAAAATTACTCCTGCATCAGATCTCTCAGCCCAACAGTCCGAGGACCCTTGCACCTGCTGTTGCTTGCCCATCATAGCTGCTAGGACCTTATTTGTTTTATCTGGAGTATCATCAACCTACAGGTTAAGCAGGTCAATTGGTTCTCACCTGGCTAACCCTCCATATAGACCTCAAGTTGCACATTGAGTGATACTTTTTCAAGGAAACACCATGCTCAGCATGAAGGTGGGAACATATATTCCTTCATTCATTTACTCATAAATTTGTGCCAGACACTGAGGTACCAGAAGTACAATAATACACCTGAGGTACAATAATGAAGATGACATCAAATTTTAACCCTTGTTGAACTTGTGTCTACTATACAAAATAACTATTACATACTTCAGATATTTAAGTAAAAGTGTGGTTTTTAGGAAAAGGTAGGGGAGCAATGGAAAAATTGAACATGGAAGCAGTTCTAATCAGTTTATGTTGCTGTATCAAAATACCATAGACAGACTGGCTTATTAAAGATGACAATTTGTTTCTCATAGTTCTGGAGCATAGATGTCAGGGATCAGGGGCCAGCATGGATAGATTCTGGTGAGGGCCCTCTTCTGGGTTGAAGAGTGCCAGCTTCTCAAATGGATAGATTTCTGGACACATACAACCTTCCTAAACTGAGCCGTGAAGATATAGAAAAATCTAAACAGACCCATAACCATGGAAGAAATTGAATCAGTAATAAACGCACTACCGAAAAAGAAGAGCCCAGGACCAGATGGCTTCACCGCCGAATTTTACCAGACATTTAAAGAACAACTAACCCCAGTTCTTCTCAAGTTACTCAAAACAATTGAAAGGGAGGCAATCCTCCCAAATTCTTTCTACGAAGCCAATATCACCTTAATTCCTAAGCCCAGAAAAGACACAACAGAGAAAGAAAACTACAGACCTATCTCCCTGATGAACATAGATGCAAAATTACTCAACAAAATTCTGGCAAACCGAATCCAACTGCACATCAGAAAGATCATTCACCCAGACCAAGTGGGATTTATCCCTGGTATGCAGGGTGGTTCAATATTCGAAAGTCAATCAACGTAATACATCACATTAATAAATTGAGAAGCAAAAATCATATGATTATCTCAATAGATGCAGAGAAAGCATTTGACAAAAATACAACACCCCTTCATAATAAAAACCCTAAGCAAATTGGGCTTAGAACAAACATTCCTCAACACAATTAAGGCAATTTATGATAAACCAATGGCCAGCATCATATTGAATGGGGAAAAGTTGGAGATATTTCCATTGAAAACGGGCACCAGACAGGGATGCCCACTCTCACCATTGCTATTCAATATAGTCCTAGAAGTGTTAGCCAGGGCCATTAGGCAAGCAAAAAAAATTAAAGGGATACAAATGGGAAAGGAGGAAGTTAAATTATCCCTATTTACAGATGACATGATCCTATATATAGGGGACCCAATAAATTCCTATAAGAGAGTATTGGAATTCATAAAAGAGTTTGGTTAAGTAGCAGGATACAAAGTCAGTGCTCAGAAATCAACAGCCTTTGTATACACAGACAATGCCATGGCCGAGGAAGAACTTCTAAGATCAATCCCATTCACAATAACCACAAAAACAATAAAGTACCTTGGAATAAATTTAACCAAGGATGTCAAAGACCTCTATGATGAAAATTACAAAACATTAAAGAAAGAAATAGAAGAAGACACACAAAAAATGGAAAAACCTGCCATGCTCATGGATTGGAAGAATCAATATCATCAAAATGTCCATTCTCCCAAAAGCAATTTACAAGTTCAATGCAATACCAATCAAAATACCAAAGTCATTCTTCAAAGACCTAGAAAAAACGATGCTGAAATTCATATGGAGAAACAGGAGACCGAGAATAGCTAAAGCAATCCTCTACAATAAAAACAAGGCCGGAGGCATCACAATTCCAGACTTCAAGACATACTACAGGGCAGTTATAATCAAAACAGCCTGGAACTGGTACAAAAACAGATGGATAGACCAATGGAACAGAATAGAAACACCGGAGATCAATCCAAACATCTATAACCAACTCATATTCGACAAAGGACCTAAAACCAACCCCTGGAACAAGGACAGCCTCTTCAACAAATGGTGCTGGGAAAACTGGATGCCCACATGTCAAAGTATGAAGCAAGACCCCTACCTTACACCTTATACAAAAATCCACTCAACATGGATCAAAGAACTAGAGATGCGCCACGACACCATGAAACTAATTGAGAGCATAGGGGAATCCTTCAAGATATTGGAACAGGCGAAGAATTCCTGGAGAAGACCCCAGAGGCACGGGTAATCAAAGATAAAATAAACAAATGGGATTACGTCAAATTGAAAAGTTTCTTTACAGCAAAAGAAACAGGAAAGTGAAGAGGCAACCAACAGAATGGGAGACGTTATTCGCAAACTACACAACAGATAAAGGATTAACAACTAGAATCTATAAAATAATGAAGAAACACCACAGAATCAAAACAAACAACCCAATAAAAAGATGGGCCAAGGACCTTAACAGACATTTTTCAAAAGAGGAAATCCAAATGGCCAACGAACACATGAAAAAATGCTAGCCATCAGGGAAATGCAGATCAAAACCACAATGAGGTTTCACCTCACTCCAGTTAGATTGGCTCACATACAGAAATCAACTAACAACAGATGCTGGTGAGGATGTGGGGAAAAAGGGACATTAATCCACTATTGGTGGGAGTGCAAACTGGTAAAGCCACTATGGAAGACAGTTTGGAGAGTCCTCAGAAACCTGAATGTAGCACTACCACAGGACCCAGCCATCCCACTCCTTGGAATTTACCCAAATGGAATTAAAGGGGAGAAAAAAAGAGCCATTTGCACCTCAATATTTGTTGCAGCTCAATTCACAATAGCTAAGACATGGAATCAACCTAAATGTCCATCAATGGATGATTGGATGAAGAAATTATGGGATATGTACTCTATGGAACACTATACAGCAGTAAAAAACAATGAAATCCGGTCATTTGCAACAAAATGGAGGAATCTGGAAAATATCATGCTGAGTGAAATAAGCCAGTCCAAAAGGGACAAATATCATATGTTCTCCCTGATCGATGGCAACTAAACGAGCATCTAAAATGATACCCATTGAAGTGAAATGGACACTATGAGAGACAATGACATGATCACCCCTTGTCTAGACTGTTGAGAACAACTTACTATTTTATTCTTTTTAGAATTTTTCTTGTTGTTGTTGTTGCTCTGTTTGTTCTACTTAATACCACTGGTTGAACTCTGTAATCAATACACAATCATTCTTAGGTGTTAAAAATTAACAGAAAGATGATCTCTGTTAAACATAGGAGTGGGAATGAGAGAGAGAGGAGATATATACTTCGGCACATGCTCACTCGGACTTACCTCCAGTGGTGGAACTAGAAATGTGCCAGGGGATTTCAACTCAGTCTTATCAAGGAGGCATGTACCAATGTCAGCGCACTAGGTAAAGTGATAAGTATAAATACACAACCAATCAAAAAGATAGGGTAAGTGTCGATGAGATTTCACAAATAAGACCAGTGTAAGCAAATAATGAAGGATAGAATTAAAAGTGAGAGAATGATCCTGTGGGGGAAGCAGGACACACAGCAGACTCATAGAATGGCAAACGCTCCAAACAGCACTCCGGCCTCAGAATCAACCCTTGGGGCATTCGGGTCTGGCTAAAAGGTCCATGAGAGTCTCACAGGCATAGAAAGCCATGACACGGTAGCAAAAACAGCTTAAATGAAAGATCCTGGTGAACAAGACCCCAGCGGAAGGAACAGGCCATCAAGGAGGGAGGCGCCTTTCTCCAAAGGGAGGAAGGAACCTCCACTGTGATACGGCCTTGACTAAACAAGTTCAGAGCTGGTGAACTCAAGGGGCTTCCATAGCCTCGACAGCTCATAGCAAGAGTCTTGGATGATTGCTGACATCATGAATAAGAGTGCCAATTGTAAAATCAACAATGGGAGTCACTGGGTACATGCTCCCCACATAGGATCTCTGTCCTTAATGTGTTCTACTATGAAACTTAAAAACAACACTACTAGTCGAACAATACCCTATACCTTGTGCAGTTGTGTGAGGGCAGCCTGTTGAAATCCTTGCTTAGTATATACTAAGTTGATCTTCTGTATATGAAGGTGATTGAAAATGAAACTCGATGAAGGGCGGGATGGGAGAGGGAGTGGGAGAGGGGAGGGCCGTGGGAGGGAGGGAGGTTGTGGGGGGGGGGGAAGCCACAACAATTCAAAAGTTGCGCTTTGTAAATTCACATTTATTAATTAAAAAAAAAAAAAGAGTGCCAACTTCTCACTGAATCTTCACATGGCAGGAGACAGCCAGCTAGATCTGTGGTCTCTTATAAGGGTGCTGATTCCACTCCTGATGGCTCTGCCCTGATTGTTCCCAAGATACTGTCACACTGAGGATTAGGGTTTCAAGATGAGAATTTTGGGAGGACACAGACTTTCATTCCATAACAAAACTCAGATTAATATGAGGCATAGACATAAGGGGAATAGTGTGGGATGAGACCAGAAAGGCAAGTAGAGGACAGATCATAGGTCTCTTGTTGGCTAAGCCTTTCAGGGGTCTGCAGGGTAATCCATGCACAGTGAGAAGCCCCTAAAGGGTAGTGATGTGGTCTGATTTGCAAATTAAGAGACCATTTTGCCTGCTGTGTGGGGGATGGACAGTAGCAGGCTAAGAATGCATGGAAGAGACCACATGAGAAGAGCTATTACACAGGTCTGGCTGAGATCCAACCAGTTTCTTTAACGCAATTGGCTCTCTTTCTTCCCAGCCCAATTATGGGGCCTTTCAACTTCTTTCCAGTTCATGGTCCCAACTGTTCTGGCTAAAATAGCATGTTTGGCTTCATCTGATGGCGATACACAAGACCGTGGAATTTATGTAGGAAAGAATGACTTTGGTTAACATTCTTCAAAAGGAGTATGTTTTTGCACCAAGCACTTAAGTTTTCTTGGATCTTTTATTCCCTTTAAAAGATTTATTTATTGGTTTATTTGAAAGTCAGAGTTCAGAGAGAAAGGAAGAAAGAGAGAGATACCTTCCATCCACTGGTTCACTCCCCAAGTGGCCACAACAGCCAGTGCTAGGCCAGGATGAAGCCAAGAGCCAGGGCTTCATCCTGGTCTCCCACATGGGTGTGTTAGAGTCGACCGCCTGAAAAACGTCACCAAGAGACACATCTCTTATGCAAACAGCAAGGGGAAGCTTTATTGATTATCCAGCATGCTGGGGCTGTCTGATCATACATGAGCAGAGCAGCCTCGAGGAACTAAAGTACAGGGTTTATAAAGGCAAAAACTGCAAAATCGGGAGGGGGGAATACACGGTTGCTATGCACAGTTGCTAAGATCAAAAGAGAGTACATAAAATCAAAAGAGAGTATATGGTTACTGGGGTCAACATAACCTAAAACCTAAGTGAAATTAATATTTATCATAATCTTGACAATACCAGTTACAATCTTACAATTAGAATTAGGACTTGACATTAATGTAAGACACAGACAAATCATATCTTTATTATTAGCCCAGGTAACCCAGGTGCAACCTTTTTACTTTTAAGCTTGAGCAATCATGCTAGGGGGTTTTTTGTGCTCTGCCAAGGGTGATGTAGTGCACTGCTATTGTCCGATTATTTGAGATCATAGTTTCATACCAGAGTCTCACGGTGGGGGGTTGCTTTCCCAGAATGGAGTCTCAAGTGCTCCAAAATGGAGTCCCTACTGTCAAGGTGCTACTTCACTCTGTCTTATTTTCACAGCTGTACCAGGAAGGTTTAAACCTGTAAGCTTAAGCTTAACTTTTTACACTCGCACATATACAATTTTAACTCTTCAGGTGACAGGGGCCCAAAAAGTTGGGCCATCTTCCACTGCTTTTCTCAGACCATTAATAGGTATCTGGATTGGAAGTGGAGCAGCTGGGACTTGAACTGGCACTCATGTGGGATGCTGGCATCACAGACAGTGGCAGGGCCACAGCATCAGCCCCTTTCATGGACTCTTACATCTTGTCCAGTAACAATACCAGTAACTTAGCCTAACAGTCCAATAATCCCAATCATTTAGCAGATGCTTAGTAAGTTAGCTTATTAAGCATCTACTCTTTGCCCAGTGCCTTTTGTTTTTTAGTTGGAGGCTCTCATGTGAGTCTCACAGTCACCTCCTGAGCTAAGTTTTCATTACTGCAGTTGGTGGATACTGTGGTTTGAATGTGGAATGCCCTCCCATAGGCCCATGTATTAAAGACTTGGTCCCCAGGGTGGTTACGGAAAGTGGAGGAACCTGTAGGAGGTGGGGCCTAGTGAAAGGTCCTTAGGTCATTGAGGGTGTGCCCTTAAACGGTGGTTCTGACGGGCCTCCTTGGTGGTTTTCTTAAGAGGATTGTTATAAAAGGTTGCGTTTGGCCCCACCTTGTCTCTCTTTCTTTCTGCTGCTAATTTGACTTGTGACTTCTCCGACATGTGTTCCCCACATTGCCACCTGCCATTTGCCATGAAATCCTTACCATAATTGAGCAGAGGCAGATACCATGCTGTGAGCCTCTAAAATTGTGAACTAAATAAATTTTTCCCCGTGCAGTTCAGCTGCCTTGGGCTTTGCATTTTGGTAATGGAAACCTGATTAATGCAGTGGGGCTGTGTATCAGGGGTCCATGCAGGAAATCAAAACTGCACCAGGTATTTCAAGAAGGAAGGGATTTAGTATAAGGAATAGGTGCTTACAAAGCCATTACAAGGGCTGCGTGAGAGGAAACCCATGACCTTTTGGTCTTAAGGTCATTCTGCTGTAGTGGAGAATCACAGGTTTTCTCATCTCCTTCTGTCATCAATGTCTGTCATGCTGTCACTTTTCCATTGCTTCTCACCCACAGTAGAGCATGGCAGCTGACCACTGCCAGCACTCCCATTTGCTAGAGCCCACGTTTGGCCTGAAGAGATGGTAGAGTGGTGTCTCTTGATTTCCGCTCTCCAGATCTCACATAAACACACCAATTCACATCCAGAAATCTGCCTGAGAGGGGACTTGGAACCAAATTTTCAGATTTCTAACCTTTCCATAGAGAAGGTGAAATAGCATTTTAGAGAGCCACTTTAAGTATCCAGCAAATGAGGCAGCCACAATGGAGCCGGCGCTGTGGCACAGGGGGTTAACGCCCTGGTCTGAAGTGCCAGCATCCCATATGGGCGCCAGTTCGAGACCCGGCTGCTCCACTTCCCATCCAGCACTCTGCTATGGCCTGGGATAGCAGTAGAAGATGGCCCAAGTCCTCGGGCCCCTGTGCCCATGTGGGAGACCTGGAAGAAGCTCCTGGCTCCTGGCTTCAGATCAGCTCAGCTCCTGCCGTTGCAGCCCATTGGGGAGTGAACCATCGGATGGAAGACCTCTCTCTCTCTCTGCCTTTCCTCTCTGTGTAACTCTGACTTTCAAATAAATAAATAAATCTTAAAAAAAAAAAATGTGGGCATGGTGATAGCACAACATATAGGAATTTAAGCAGAAAAGAATGATTTTGGCTAACAATTTTCAGAAGGAGTATTTTTGTTTTAAGATTTATTTACTTATTTGAGAGTTACAGACAGTGAGAGGGAGAGAAAGAGAGAAAGGTCTTCTGTCCGTTGTTTCACTCCCCAGATGGCTGCTACGGCTGGAGCTGTGCAGATCCAAAGCCAGGAGCCCCAGCACTTCCTCCCGCTCTCCCACATGGGTGCAGGGGCCCAAGCACCTGGGCCATCCTCCACTGCTTTCCCAGGCCACAGCAGAAAGCTGGATTGGAAGAAGAGCAGTCGGAGGCCGGCACCGCAGCTCACTAGGCTAATCCTCCGCGTTGCGGCGCCGGCACACCGGGTTCTAGTCCTGGTCAGGGCGCTGGATTCTGTCCTGGTTGCCCCTCTTCCAGGCCAGCTCTCTGCTGTGGCCGGGGAATGCAGTGGAGGATGGCCCAAGTGCTTGGGCCCTGCACTCCATGGGAGACCAGGAGAAGCACCTGGCTCCTGCCTTCGGATCAGCGTGGTGCGCCGGCCGCGGCAGCCATTGGAGGGTGAACCAACAGCAAAGGAAGACCTTTCTGTCTGTCTGTCTCTCTCACTGTCCACTCTGCCTGTCAACAAACAAACAAACAAAAAAACAGTCGGGACTAGAACCGGTGCCCATATGGGATGCCAGTGCTGCAGGCAAAAGATTAACCTAGTGCGCCACGGTGCTGGCCCCAAGGAGTATGATTTTGTACCAAGCATCTAGGTTTTCATGAACTCTTATATCCTGTCCAGTAATAATACCAATAACTTGGAACCCGCGTTGAGGTGCAATGGGTTAAGCCCATATGAGTATATGAGTAAGCTATCCCATATGAGTATTTGTTTGAGCCTTGGCTGCTCCTCTTCTGATCCAGCTCCCTGCTATTGTGCCTGAGAAAGCAGCAAGGGATGTCCCAAGTGTTTGCCACTCACGTGGGAGACCCAGATGGAATTCCAAGCTCCTGGCTTCTGCCTGGCTTGGCTTTGGCTATTGCAGCCATTTGAGGAGTGAACCAATGGATGGAAGATCTCTCTCTATCACCAACTGTCCCTCTTTGTAATTCTGCCTTTCAGATAAATAATTAAATATTTTTAAAAAAGCCCAATGACTTAACCTAATAATCCAGTAATCCCAATAATAAGTAAATGCTTACAGAGCATCTAATCTATGCCAAGTGCCTTTTGTTTTTTAACTGTAGGCTCTCATGTTAAGTCTCACAATCGCCCCCTGTGTTTTGGTTGTCTCCGTTAGTCCTGTGTGTTAAAGACTTGGTTCCCAAGGTGGTGTTTTTGAAATTGAAGTATAATGTTCATATAAAAATGTACAGACTTTTTCAAAATTATTTGAGAGAGAGCTCACACCCATTGATTGACTCCCCA
Organism: Oryctolagus cuniculus; assembly: GCF_964237555.1. NCBI lineage: Eukaryota > Metazoa > Chordata > Mammalia > Lagomorpha > Leporidae > Oryctolagus > Oryctolagus cuniculus. Next base: position 167,537,750 of record NC_091432.1, read on the forward strand.
GATGCCCACAGCAGCTATGACTGGGCCAGGCAAGAGCCAGTAGCTGGGAATGCAGTCCAAATCTCCCACTGGGTTATCAGGAAACTGATTATTTGTGTCATTACTGCTGCCTCCCAGAGTATGAATTAGCAGGAAGTTGGAGTCAGGAGGCAGAGCCAGATTTTGAATTCAGATACTCTAATGTGGGGCAATAAGAGAGTCTTAACTGGTATCTTAACTGCTAGGCTAAATGTCCACCCCAAAACGCATAGATTTTAAGCATGATGGGTTTGGAAATGTGTATACTCATGTAGCTTGTACCACAGTCTCTTTGTCAGTTCTTCCCATCTCCCATTCACAATCACTATTCTGATATCACCCATTTATTTTTCCTTTTTATTACAAATCAATATTATCTATTCCAGGACCTTAAATAAATAGAACCACGCAGTATATCCTCTTTTGTGTTTTTTCTTCTTTTTTAATTGAGAGGCAGAGAGAGAGAGAGAAAGACAGACAGAGAGACCTCCAATCCACTGATTTCACTCCTGAAAAGTCAGCAGTGGCATGAACTGGACCAAGCACAGAGCCAGGAGCCAAGAATGCAATCAGGTTTCCTATGTGGTAGGTAGGCACCCAATTACTTGAGTCATCTGCTGCCCCCCAGGGTCTGCATTGGTGGCAAGCTGGAATCAGGATCTGGAACTAAACAATCGAACTCAGGCACTCCAATGTGGAACACAGGCATCTTAATCACTAAACTAAATATGTACTCCAGTGTCTGAGTTCTTTGGCTTTTAAACAACATTTGAGGAGTAGACTTTTGGTGTAACCTTTAGGACACCGGTAATAGCAGCTACATCCTGTGTCAGAGTATCTGGGTTTGCTTCCCATCTTCAGCTTCTGATTTCAACTTCTTGATAATGGCTGACCCTGAAAACAATGATGATGGATCAAGTTGTTGGGTTGCTGCCACCCATGTGGGAGACTTGGATTGAGTAACCAGCTCCTGGCTTCAGCCTGACCCAGTCCCTGCCATTATAGGAACTTGCAGAGAGAACCAGCAGATGGGAGTTCTTTCTCTATGTTTATCTCTGTTTCTTACACTCAGACAGATAAATAACAATTAAAAAGAAATGTCTGAGAGATTCAGTCACGTTGTTGCCCTGAACTGTTTGAATATCTTACATCCTTGTATTAGTTGATGAACATTTATGTAGTATTCACTTTGTGGCTATTGTAGAGATAGCTGTTTAAATCTGTATTTTTTTTAAAACAATCATCCTTTTTTTTTTTAAGATTTATTTATTTATTTGAAAGTCAGAGTTACACAGAGAGAGAAGGAAAGGCAGAGAGAAAGACGTCTTCCATCCACTGGTTTACTCCCCAATTGGCTGCAACAGCTGGAGCTGTGCCGATCCGAAGCTAGGAGCCAGCAGCTTCTTCGGGTCTCCCATGTGGGTGCAGGGGCCCAAGGACTTGGGCCATCTTCTGCTGCTTTCCCAGGCCATAGCAGAGAGTTGGATTGGAGGTGGAGCAGCCAGGACCTGAACCAGCACCCATATGGGATGCTGGCACTGCAGGTGGTAGCTTTATCTACTATGCCACAGCGCCGGCCTCTGGGTAATTCTGATGCCAATGGATTATAGTTTGAGAAATATTGCAGAGAACCAAAACTTAGAAAGATTAAACAAATGGTTGAGAGTTACTTAGCTAAAGAGGCTTTGATGGAGAAAGGAAGATTGAAGAGCCTGTGCTTTCCCCACTGGCCGAGTAGACCTGAGAAAGAGAGCCTTAAACATAAGCATGTTTCATTATCAATCGCTGCATAATAAGACAACCAAACTTTGGCATCAACAATCATTTTTTCTTATGATTCTGTGGCCCTGGATGGTTTGTTCTTCTGCTGGTCTCCCCTGGGTTCTTGTGTAATGTGCCTGGTAAAGCAGAAGATATACCAAGTGCTTAGGCCCCTGCAATGTGGGAGATTCACATGAAATTCCAGGCTCCTGGCTATTGCAGATATTTGGGGTGTGAACCAGTGGATGGAAGATCTCTCTCTCTCTCTCGCTCTCTCTCTGCCTCTCTGTCTTTCAAATAAATAAATAAATCTTTTTAAAAAAGGTAAATGTTAACCAGTGATGTAGCCTAACCCTAGACCCTGATTTCCTGTTATCCTTGAGCAGGAAACCATAAGTGAGAGGAAGGAAGAAGAAAAGGAAGGATTAGAAGGTAGGAACAACTTGGGGTTGAATAGTTTGTTGTTAACTCTTCCTTTTTTGCACTTATTATCTGAGTAACTTCTCTGTACCTGTTCCCTACCACACACTGGAGCAAACCCCCTACCCCAACCCAGGCTCCTCTTACCGTCCCTATTCTGCCAATCACAGATCCTGTTCCCCTGAATACAATTTCTAGTATTAAAAGCAAGTCTCCTAATTAAGCACATTCATACTCCAAATGGATGCTTAATAGCTCTTTAAATTTCCTAGAGATATTTCCAATTTTCTAAATCAATTTAGATCAAATGAATCTTTGAATAGTGGAATTCAGTGTAACAAGATAAAAAGAGGGGCAGGCCCTGTGGCATAGCAGGTTAAGCCTCCAACCTGCAATGCCAGCATCCCATATGGGCACTGGTTTGAGACCAGACTGATCTATTTTCAATCCATCTCCCTGCTAATGCACCTAGGAAAGTGCCTGGGCCCCTGTCCCCATGTGGGAAACCCTGAAGAAGCTCCGGGCCCCTAGCTTTGAGTTGGCCCAGCCCCGGCCATTGTGAACATTTGGGGAGTGAACTAGCAGATGGAAGGTCTCTCTCTCTCTCTTTCTGTTTCTCCTCCTCTCTCTTTAGTGCTGCCTTTCAAGTAAATAAAAAATAAATCTTAGAAAAAGATAAAATGAAAAAATATACAGTGGAAGATATTTTGTGACAGGTTTTCTCACCACCTCCTTGGCCTTTTTTTCAGGTTATCTTCCTAAGACTAATCATCTGGGTTATTCTGGATTTACACAACTCCCAGTTCTTTGAAGGTCCCTCCCAATGTTTTTTCCCCACAACTAGTCCTGCAGACCTGTTTGAGGAAGGGGCATTGGAGTGAGTTCAGCCATGGATGCACGAGCCTGCAGAGTGGGCCTTTCTTCACTGCATTGCTGATTTACTCCATCCCTGCCGACCATGTCCCAACAAGTGTGTAGCTTTGACCTCGCTCTGTCTTTGGGGTACTTGAACCCAGCCCAACACCAAAAGGTGATCAATACTCAAAGAACAAGAACCAGGAAAACTGGAGGGAATTTTTAACTGGACAGTCTGGGGATTTCCATTCTGACTTTAGTATTCTTGTTAATTCCGGGTTATTCACAAGCATTTGTATTTGGCAGTCACAAAGTACTGTGAACAGGGGATTTCTGCTTTTGCAGAAATGGGATGAAACTGGGTTATAAAAGATTAAAGTGATATTTGCTTGAGGTCACACAGCTAGTTAGAAAAGAGCATAAGAGCATTTATCTTAGTTTCTAACCCTATGTTCTTTTGAAAAAAAAAAAAAAAAGAAATGCTCTGTGTCATTTAAAACATAAGGTTTGCCCTGATAAGCTTGAAGGTCAACTCTTTCCTCTTGAGTTAGTGAAAAATAATAAATTTATATTTGTAGCATTTTTCTGATGGCCTGAAATAGCTTTTCTGGAAGTATATTGTCCCCTTGAACTAACTATTCTTAAAAGGCTTTTTTCTTTTTTTTGAAGATTTATTTATTTAGGCTGGCACCGCAGCTCGATAGGCTAATCTTCCACCTTGTGGCGCTGGCACACCGGGTTCTAGTCCCATTCGGGGCACCGGATTCTGTCCCGGTTGCCCCTCTTCCAGTCTAGCTCTCTGCTGTGGCCAGGGAGTGCAGTGGAGGATGACCCAAGTGCTTGGGCCCTGCACCCCATGGGAGACCAGGAGAAGCACCTGGCTCCTGCCTTTGGATCAGCGCGGTGTGCTGGCCGCGGCACGCCAGCCGCGGCGGCCATTGGAGGGTGAATCAACGGCAAAGGAAGACCTTTCTCTCTGTCTCTCTCTCCCACTGTCCACTCTGCCTGTCAAAAAAAAAATAAGAAAAAAAAAAAGAAAATTACTATGTAGTAATTGTGTATAGGTATGGAATATAGTATGATATTTCAGCACATATTAGTATGTACAGTGCATGCAGGGTAATTAGCATTTCCATTTCTTTTTTTAAAAAATTCTTTGACTTTTAATTTTTTTTTTAAAGTTTTATTTTATTTATTTGAAAGAGTTACAGAGAGAGGTAGAGACACAGAGAAAGGTCTTCCATCTGCTGGTTCACTCCCCAGATGGCCACAGCAGCTGGAGCTGTGCCGATCCTCAGCCAGGAGCCAGCAGCTTCTTCTGGGTCTCCCATGTGGGTGCAGGGGCCCAAGGACTTGGGCCTTCTTCTGCTGCTATCCCAGGCTATAGCAGGGAGCTGGATCACAAGAGGAGCAGCCAGGACTAGAACCGGCGCCCATATGGGATGCCAGCGCTTCAGGCATGGTGTTAATCCACTGCGCCACAGCACTGGCCCCAGCATTTCCATTTTTTTATCATTTCTTTGTATGTGGAGTCTTTGCGCCCCTAACTTTAGTTCTTCATGAAATATAAGGATACTGGGGCCGGCACTGTGGCACACCGGGTTAAAGCCCAGCCTGCAGCGCCGACATTCTATATGGGTGCTGGTTCTAGTCCCAGCTGCTCCTCTTCTGATCCAGCTCTCTGCTATGGCCTGGGAAACAGTAGAAGAAGGCCCAACTCCTTGGGCCCCTGCACCCGCATGGGAGACCTGGAAGATGTTCCTGGCTCCTGGCCTTGGATCAGCTCAGCTCTGGCCATTGCAGTCATTTGGGGAGTGGACCAGCGGAATGGAAGACCTCTGTCTCTCTCTGTCTCTACCTCTCTTTGTAACTCCTCTGTCTTTCAAAATAAATAAAATAATTTAAAAAAAAAAAGAAAAAAGAAATATAAAAATACTGAAACATTATTTGGAATAGTGGAATTAAAAGCGTGAGTTTGAATGCAAAAGAAATTTTTAGTGTAAAAAGTGTTTTTTGTGGTATGTAGGAGATTTATATTATGAAATAACATTGGATTTCAAAAATTGGTTTTTTAAAGATTTATTTATTTATTTGAAAGTCAGAGTTACAGAGAGAAAGGGGGAGATAGACAGAGATTGTCCACCTGCTGATTCACTCCTCTTTTGGCTGCAAAGGCTAGGGCTCTAGCAGGCCAAAGCCAGGAGTTTGGAGCTTCTTCCATGTCTCCTACGTGAGTGGCAGGGGCCCAAGCACTTGGGTCATTTTCTGCTGCTTTCCAAGGCAAATTAGCAGGGAGCGGGATTTGAAGTGGAGAAGCTGGGTCTTGAATTGGTGCATATGCTGCAAGTAGTGGCTTTACCCTGTATGCTATAATGTGGTTCCCCCCCTCAATATTTTTTTGCACCAAAATAAACATACTTTAATTACTTTTTCTATTAACTTTTCGAAGTACTCATATATAATGTGTTATTGTGAACTAAAGTCACCCAGTGTGCCATGGAACACTGGAACTTACTCCTTCTGTCTCACTATGTTTTCATACCCATTAGCCAATGTTCCTCTGCCTCCCCTTCCCTACCCCTTTCCAGCCTCTAGTAATCCTGATTATGTATTCAAATCAACTTGTTTGTAGCTTCCACAAATGAGAGACAACATGCAATATGTGTCTTTCTGTGTTTGGCATATTTCACTTAACATGTCTTCTGGTTCCATCCACTCTGCTATAAAGGATTTCATTCTGCTATATGATATTCTATAATAATCCATTTACCACTTTTTTTTAAGATTTTTTTAAAAAAATTTATTTCTTTGAAAGGTAGAGTTACAGAGAGAAAGAGAAGCAGAGAGAGAGAGAGATCTTTTTTTTTCTTTTTCTTTTTTTTTTTTTTTTTGACAGGCAGAGTGGACAGTGAGAGAGAGAGACAGAGAGAAAGGTCTTCCTTTTGCTGTTGGTTCACCCTCCAAATGGCTGCCACGGTTGGCGCGCTGCGGCCGGCGCACCACACTGATCTGAAGGCAGGAGCCAGGTGCTTCTCCTGGTCTCCCATGGGGTGCAGGGCCCAAGCACTTGGGTCATCCTCCACTGCCTTCCCGGGCCACAGCAGAGAGCTGGCCTGGAAGAGGGACAACCGGGAAAGAATCCGGTGCCCCGACCAGGACTAGAACCCAATGTGCTGGCACCGCTAGGTGGAGGATTAGCCTATTGAGCCGCGGCGCCTGCCAGAGAGAGATCTTACATACACTGGTTCACTCCCCAAATGGCCACAACAGCTAGAGCTGGGCCAATTTGAAGCCAAAAGCTGAGAGCTTCTTCCAGGTCTCCCATGTGGGTGTAGGGGCCCAAACACTTGGACCATCTTCTGCTGCTTTCCCAGGCAATAAGCAGAGAGCTGGATGGAAAGAGCAGCAGCTGGGACACGAACCAGCACCTATATCAGATGCCAGCATTGCAGGCAGAGGCTTAGCCTACTACGCCACAGCACCCGCCCTCACATTTTCTTTATTCATTGATTTATTGGTGGATACCTTGGTTGATCCAAATATTAAATTCAATGAATTAATGAATATAGCACATTAAAAGAAACTAAAAGGGGGATTGAGGTAATGGTTGATTGAGCCAGTTTGTAGTGTTTGTAGTAAGTGCCATAATCAAGCCTGACTTTCCTATTGCTTCTCTTCAGTTTCTAACCCTGTAAGGGATAATACCTCTATTTTCTCTCCCCTTTCTACTCAGTTTATCTCTATGAGAATTTCACTTTCATTATAACATTCAACAGTTCTCAGTAAGGTCACCAATGATTTCCCTTTTACCAAACCCATTGGATATTAACGTTTTGGTACATATTGGGTGTAAGCTCACAGCAGAATTTGACATTGTTGACTATTCTAGAAACTCTTTATTCCTTTGACACATGGAATACCCTCCTGATTATCTTCCTATCTTTATGACAGATTTTTTTTCCCCCAAATATCTCTTGCTGACACTTCTTCCATGTCTTTACTTAGGTTACTGGAGTTCCTTCAATCTCTATTTATGCCTTTTGTTAGGGGCTGAAATTCATATGTTGAAGTCCTAACCCCTGGTGCTTCAGAACTTGACTGTCTTTGGAGATAGGTACTTTAGAAAGTTAGGGGTGGGCTATGATATTATAAGACAGATGTCTTTATCAGAGGAAGAAATTTGGACACAGTTAAGTACTGAAGAAAGACCACAAGAGTCCTCAATGAGAAGATGATCACCTGCAAGCAACACATTGATTTCTCAGACTTCTAGCCTTCAGAATTGTGAGAAAATAAATTTCTATTGGTAAGTCTATGGTACTTTATTATGGCATCCCCAGCAAACTAAAATACTCTCCTTTCTTCTGATTTTGTTTTTGAGTGATTTCTCCTACTCCAATGGCTTTATCTACCCTCTGTATTCTGATTCCCCATGATTTTCATCTCTGGTCTAAATAAATCACCCAAGCTCAAAATCAATCTTCCAGCTAACCACCTACTTGACATCTGTGCTTGGGGCAGACTGAAAACAGCCTACCTGACAGTAGAAGTATTTAACAAAGATTTTAGCTACTATGCAGTGCCAGGGAGGCAGACTTTAGACACTACAGTACAGCTAAGTTAATTGCCTAGTAAAACAAATAAACAGAGAAAAATTACCTCTTCTGAGGAATATAACAGAATTAAGAGCCACTATGATATATTATTCACAGTGTTCATAGATAATCCAAAATTTCTAGGCATAGAAAATGCGATATAAAAAATGAAAACAATCAATGGAGACCAACCTTAGGATGAGTCAGATTTAGCATGTAAGAATTTTAATGATTCTAGGATATAAATACTTTATATAACTATTGTAACAACTCATGGAGATTAAAGAAAATATGCTTACCCCAAAAGAACAAATAGGAAATCTCGATAGAAAAACAGAAATTAAAAAAATAGAATACAATGGCAGGTGCAGAACTAAAAGATAAAGTATCTCAAACCAAAATTTACTGGATCTCTCTCTTTTTTTTATAAGATTTATTTATTTGAAAATCAGAGTTACACTTGAGAGAGGGAGCGACAGAAAGAGAGGAGAGACATCTTCCATCTGCTAGTTCATCTCCCAGGTGGCTGCAACAGCTAGGGCTGGGCCAGGCCAAAGCCAGGAGCCAAAATCTGCATCTGAGTCTCCCACGTGGGTGCAGGGGTCCCAGCAGTTGTGCCATCCTCTGCGGCTTTCCCAGGCACATTAGCAGGGAGATGGATTAGAAATGGAGCAGCCAGGACTCAAACGTTTGCTCATATGAGATCCTGGAGCTACAGATGACCTCTTAACCCACTGCACCACAGCTCTGGCCCCTACCTATCTTAAAAAGCAAAGTAGTATAGTAAGCAACTACAACTTAAAGAAATGAAAGGAAAAATATTTTTACAATGGGTATAGTTGCAAGAACCTGTGCAAAAATATCACAAGGTCTAACATACATGTAATTGGAGTTCCAGAATGAGACTAAAGAGCAAATGTGGTATACAGTTTACTTGTAAAAATATATAGCACATGCTTTTCTCAAATTTGCAAAAGGCATATATTTATAGATTCAAGAAGCCCCAATTAGGATGAATTTTTAAAAAAATGTCTAGACTCATCATAGTTAAACTTTTCTCCCTTCCCTTTAAGATTTATTTGTTTGTTTTGAAAGAGTTACAAAGAGAAAGAGAGGGAAAAGATACAGAGAGATCCTCCAACAGCTGGCTTACTCCCCAAATGGCTGCAATGGCCAGCGCTGGAGCAGATCAAAGTCAGGAACTAGGAGCTTCTTCTGGGTCTCCCATGTGGGTTGCAGGGGCCCAAACACTTGGGCCATCTGCTGCTGTTTTTCCCAGGCCATTAGCAGGGAGCTGGATTAGAAGCAGAGTAGCTGGGACATGAACCAGTGCCCATGTGGGATGTTGATATTGCAGGCCATGACTTACTCACTACGCCACAATGCCAGCCCCCATCATTATGGCTAAACTTCTAAAAACCAAAGATAAAGAGAAAATATTAAAAGCATCTGTAAGAAAACAACATATTACTTGTAGGCAAAAATGATTCAAATGGTTATGGACATTTCACTGGACACTGTGGAGGCTAGTGCTATCTTTAAAGTGTTGAAGGAAGGAATGAACTATCAGCCTAGATGATAATGACAATGACAGTGTTAAGTACAAAGAGGGTGAGGGTGGGCATATCAAGTTACAAAAGGCATATATTTTATAAGGTAGTACTCATATAAAGTAGTACCATATTAACTAAATAGAGTTGAAAATAATTTAGGATATATATTTAATTTTTTGAGCAATCTCTAATGCAAAGACGTTTATATAGGAAGGCAATAGATGAATTATAAAAGATTTCTTTTTTTAATTTTTTTTTTTTTGGACAGGCAGAGTGGACAGTGAGAGAGAAAGAGAGAAAAAGGTCTTCCTTTTCCATTGGTTCACCCTCCAATGGCTGCTGCGGCCGGTGCGCTGTGGCCGGCACACCGCGCTGATCCGAAGCCAGGAGTCAGGTGCTTCCCCTGGTCTCCCATGCCGGTGCAGGGCCCAAGGACTTGGGCCATCCTCCACTACACTCCCAGGCTACAGTAGGGAGCTGGACAGGAAGAGGAGCAACCAGGACAGAATCCAGTGCCCCAAACAGGACTAGAACCCAGTGTGCTGGCGCCGCAGGCGGAGGATTAGCCTATTGAGCCTTAGCGCCGGCCTAAAAGATTTCTTAAAACAATTCAAGTAACATGAAAGATCAGGAATAGTACAAAAGAGGTATAATAAACAGAAGGATCAACAGAAAATAAATAGTAATGGTCATACAGTAGAATGCTAATCAGCAATAAGGAACCAGCTACTGGGCTGTGCAGCAACATGAATAACCTGAAAGAATATTATGCTGAGTGAAGGAAGCCAGACACAAGAGGGTAAAAACTGATTTCCATTTTTACCACCATTTTAGAATAGGTACAACTAAGTTACACTGAAAAATCATCACAACCATAATTGCCTCTAGAGTGTTAAGGGGTGAATTTGTTGGGAAGAGGCTACCATAACAATTTCTAGGGTAATGATAATATTTTAGATCATGGTGGGGGTTTGGTTTACACAGGTTTATGTAGTCATGTGGCATATAACCACGCTTTAGTCAATGACAGATGGCATGTACAATGATGTCCCATGAGATTATAATGGAGCTGAAAAATTCCTTTTGTCTGTTGAACATAGAGCTGAAGAAGAGGCAAGAGACAACAAAGCTACAGGAGAAGGAAAGTGAGAGCTCCTAAGAAAGTTCACAGTGGAGGCCTTGGCAGAGTCTTTTGCAGAACTACACAAGCTCCCTTAAAAGGTTGAAAACTTAGAGGGCAGGCGTTGTGGTGCAGTGGGACAAGTTGCTGCTTGGAATGCCCACACAACATATTAGAGGGCCAGTTCAAGTCCCAGCTCCTCCTGTTGCAATCCAACTTCTGCCAATACATCTTGAGAGGCAGCAGATTATGGCTCAAGTGCTCGGGCCCTTACCAACCATGTGGGAGATGTAATTTTGGACTCCCAGCTTCAGCCTGGCCCAGTCCTGGCTGTTAGCAAGCATTTGGAGAGTGAACCAGCAGGTGGAATGTCTCTCTGTGTCTCTTTTTCTGTCACTCTGCCGTTCAAGCAGATGAAATAATAAACATATGAAGAAAAGTTTGCAAACATGGACCCCAACAGTAAAAGGTTTTCATTAATAGAGAGGAATGTTCATGATGCGATATTTGCTTACAAATCTAAGTACATCTCTGATGAAAAAGAGAGACAAGCCAAGCAAACATTGTGAACGTACTTCTGAAAGGAATAATATTCCCACTCAGTGCTTTAGGAGGTGTCCAGAAGAAGGTACTGTTTTTTATCAGAGGAGATGACAACTGAAGACCTTACAGTGGGATAAGATGTGCATGTGGAAGACAGTGATATTGATGATCCTTACTCTGTGTAGTCCTGTGTGTGCCTTAGTTTTAACCAAAAATGTAAAAAGTAATACTTTTTTTAATATAAAAAGTTCATATGAGAGTACTTTGGTTTAAACACCAGTTAAGAGGCCCGTGTGTCCCATATCAGAGAACCTGGTTTCAAGTCCTGGCTCTGCTCCTGACTCCAGCTTCCTGTTAATATGGACCCTGGGAAGCAGCAGTGATGACTCAAGCAGTTGCTACCCTGCCACCCACCTGGGAGAACTGGATTAAGTTCCTGGCCCCTGGCTTTGGGCCCAGCTGGGGGCCATTACAGGGATTTAGGAAGTACACCAATAGATGGTGGCTCTTTCTATATATCTGAGTCTTTGTTGCTCTTTGTGCCTCTCAATTTAGATGAAAAAGGAAATGGAATTTAAAAATGTTACTTTGGTGCAAAAAGTTTCTGAAATTCATGCATTGAAGGAGTCTTGTAAAAAGTTTCTGCAAAGTATATATTATGAAGGCCCTGTGCCTGAATTTCATGTTTTCACACCAAGATAAGCCTATATTTTGATTGAAAAGGTTTATTTAGTTTGAAAGGCAGAGTTACAGAGAGGAGAGATGGAGACTGAGAGGTCTTTCATCTGCTGATTCACTCCCCAAATAGCTGCAACAGGTTGGGTCAGTCTGAAGCCAGGAGCCTGGAACTCCATCTGATCTACCACATGGGTGCAGAGGCCCAAGGACTGGGGCCATCCTTCACTGCTTTCCTGGGCATATTAGCAGGGAGCTGGATCAGAAGTGGAACAGCTAGGACTCAAACTGGAGCTCTTTTGGGATTCCAGTGTCCCAGACAGTGGCTTAACCTACTGTGCCACAATGGTGACCTGTAAATGTTCTTTTAAATACATTTTCCTGCAACCATTTTAAAATACTCTTGTGGAATAAGGATATAGAGAAAATATTTTCATATAGCTGTACAATGTGTTGTAAGCTAAGTGTTAAGTCAAAATTTTTTATAAATTAAAAAGTTGACAAAGTAAACAAATTACAATAATCAAAGATTAATTTATTACTGAAGAAAGAAAAATTCTTAGAAATTTAGTATAACCCAAGAGTAGAGTATACAACATCTGCAGTAGTGTACAATAACAGCCTAGTCCTTCACATTCACTCAGCACTCACTCATTGTCTCACCTAGAGCAGCTGCAAAGTCTACTTAAAGTTAGTGCCCTTTACTGATATACCATTTTGTATCTTTTATACTTTATTTTTGCTGTACACTTTCTAAGTCTAAATACACAAATACTTAACATCGGATTGCAGTTGCCTGTAGTATTCAGAATAGTAACATACTGGCAGGTGTGTGGCTTCAAAGCCATAGGCTAAACCATCTAGTGTAGATCTGTAGTAGGCTATACTTACCTAGGTTTGTGCTCGTGCACTCTATGATGTTCACACAACAACTAAATCACCTAATGGCATAAGTCCTTGGGCCCCTGTGCTCACATGAGAGACCCAAAAGAAACTCCTAGCTACTGAGTTTGGATCTGCTCAGCTCTGGCCATTGTAGCCATTTGGGGAGTGAACAAGTGGATGGAATACCTCTATCTCTGTCTCTCTGTCTCTACCTCTCTCTATAACTCTTTCAAAAAAAAATAAATAAAATAAATCTTTTAAAAAAAGAAGTTTTACTGAAGTGTTCAGGGGTGAAATATGTTGATTGGAATGCATCACTAAACAAAATGGAATAATATGTGATGTGATAAAATATAGTAAAACATTAATTATAGTATTTAGATGTCAAGCATATGAAGGTAAACCATAATTCCTTAAACTTTTTTGTATACTTGAAGATTTTTATAATAAAGTATTGAAAAAAATGAAGGCACTCCAAAGTGAACTCTACTCTCTTTGAGCCTACTCTTACTGTACTGATATTTGTTCAGTTAAATGGCACTACTTTTTTCTCAGTTGTATAAGTTTCAGACCTGGTGCTTGTTCTTTACTCCTCCAATTTTTTCATTCTTCACATCTGAATTATCACCAAATATTGTAGATGGCATTTCCGAAGTCTTTTTTCCTAATCAGTGCACCAATGGTGACCAGTCTAATTCCAGCCATGAGCATCTGTTTGCAGTGAATACTGCATGAGTCTCCTAATGCAGCTTCCAGAGTCTACTTGGCCCCTTTCCATCTCTTGTCAGAATAATCTTTGTAAAATGCAAATATGTTTTCTCACCCCTGATTAAAATTCCTCTAAGATATCCACTGCCATTAGGATAAAGCTTCAGATCCTTCTTGTGGCATGGGAGGCACTTGCTATCTCTCACCTTCATCCTGTTTTGCGTTTCATTGTTTCAGCTCCAGCTCTATTGGACTATTTTCTGGTTTTGTTGTTATTCTTTTTTGAAAAAAAATTTTTTGACAGGCAGAGTTAAACAGTGAGAGAGAGAGAGAGAGAAAGGTTTTCCTTCCGTTGGTTCACTCCCCAAATGGGTGCTACAGCCGGTGCGCTGCGCCGATCTGATCCGAAGCCCGGAGCCAGGTGCTTCCTCCTGGTCTCCCATGGGGTGCAGGGCACAAGCACTTGGGCCATCCTCCACTGCACTCCCGAGCCACAGCAGAGAGCTGGCCTGGAAGAGGGGCAACAGGGACAAAATCCGGCTCCCCGACCGGGACTAGAACCTGGGATGCTAGCGCTGCAGGTGGAGGATTAGCCAAGTGAACAGTGGCGCTGGCCTCTTATTTGAATTTTTAAAGTTTGAAAGGCCAACACACACACACACACACACGAAGTGAGAGAGGCAGAGACAAAAACATATCTTTTGTCAGCTGGTTCACTTCCCAAATGTCCACAACAGCTGGGGCTAGTCCAGGCGGAAGCCAGAAGCTGGAAGCTCAGTCTACATCTTCCACTTTAGTAGCAGGGACCCAACCACTTAAGCCATCTGTTGCTGCATCACCATGCTCTCCCTTTGATAAATGCTTCCTCAACCTGCATTTCTCTGCATAAATCTTTCTAGGGAGGTCTCCTGCCTCCCAGAATAGGTTGGATTCCCTTCCTGTGGTATGAAGTACTTTTTTTTTTTTTAATTTGACAGGTAGAGTTATAGACAATGAGAGAGAGAGAGAGAGAGAGAGACAGAGACAGAGAGAAAGATCTTCCTTCCGTTGGTTCACCCCCCCAAATGGCTGCTGCGGCCGCGCTGCGCCGATCCGAAGCCAGGAGCCAGGTACTTCTCCTGGTCTCCCATGGGGTGGAGGGCCCAAGCACTTGGACCATCCTTCACTGCACTCCTGGGCCACAGCAGAGAGCTGGACTGGAAGAGGAGCAACCGGGACTAGAACCCGGCGCCCATGTGGGATGCCAGTGCCACATGCGGAGGATTAACCAAGTGAGCCACAGCACCAGCCCCTGAAGTACTGTTTAGTAGCATTTAATGTAGATCATCAATATGTCTCTTCATCTTTAGAACTTAACATAATAAGCTGATACATAATTTATGATCAAGAGATACTTGTGATATAGATAGCTGAAGGGGAGAGGGTGTGCTCTTATATAATGTTGACTTGACTTAGATGATTAGTTTGGAAGAAAGCAAGTGTGTTTTCATACACTTGAGGATGTATGCATCAGCATGTTTTGGGTTGCAGATATCCTAGAGTGGAATGAAGCTGCTATATGGGAAACTGTCATGTAGGGAAGACCTGAGGTCCAGTGTGATCAGCCCTTTCCATCCATTTCTCCTCAGCTCTTGGCTCTTTCCTTCTCATATATTTTGTATGTTCTCAAGCTCGTTCCCTTTATGGTTTCAAGATGTTCTTGGTGTGCTTTCTCATCTCCCATTACATTGCTTTCATGTCAGTTGAATTAGTTGTAGAAATCTTTTATAATTCATTTAAAATTCATCTACTGGCTTCTTATATAGACCGCTTTGCATCATTTCCTTAGAGTTGCAACAAAAAAATCCCTGCCAGTTGTAGAAGCAGTGGCAAATGCACACTCTGGTCATTGACAAGACTTGGCATGATAAAGAAATGAGATTTCCAAATCTGCTACATTCCATTGGGTAAATGAAAAATCAGGAATTATGAGTGGCTCCCCAACTGGCAAGAAAACTTTTGGGATTACTAACCACAAAAAGAAAATTTCAAAATTTCCAGTATTTCATACTTTTAGTTTGCTTTCTATCTCTGGGAAATACAATTTACCAGCACTTCCAAGGAAAAAGAGAGGAAAACAGAAGATGCCACTTCGGAAGACTTCAGCCTTTTAAGAGCCTCATGGGGAATGTGCAGCAGTTCCCTTATTAGATGTTTAAGGTGTTTCTCCATACCCAGATTGAAATTCTCCTGGGGGGCAGACTGAAAACCCCACCACTTAACAGTTGTTTGCTTTTGTGGACCCCAAGAAGAAGTTGCCTGAACTTGAGAATAGGAGTTTTTCATGGGTGTGTCTTCCTGAGTTTCAAACCCTGAGGTAAAGCAGGTAAGTATTGGAGTTACAAGCTATTTACATTCTTTTTTTTTATATACTTCTCTGCAAGTGATTTTATAATATGATAGGATTGTTTAGTTGATGACTATCTTATATATGTTTTGGAAAAAATAGTCAATTAATATATAGAACAGTATTATTAATGTTGTGATTATGCTTACTACTTAATAAAATTGAGTAAGGTAAAAAGTATGCAGCTCACAGTGTTGGTATAATGTAGTACTGATTTGAAAAAAAATATTTAATTTGACTAATTATTAAAAAGACTACTAAATTGACTAGATTTAATTTACTACTGTAATCCGGAAAGTTCTCAGTTTTCGTACCCTGAGAATTACGTATCATCCCTGAAGGAACACATATATTAAATATATTGACTCTAAGTGAAGATTGATTGCAAATTTTTTAAAAAGATTTATTCACTTATTTGAAACGCGGAGTTACAGAGAGGCAGAGGCAGAGAGAGAGAGACAGAGGGAGAGAGAGAGGGAAAGAGAGAGAGGTCTTCCATTCACTGGTTCACTCCCCAAGATGGCCTCAAAAGCTGGAGCTACACCAATCCAAAGCCAGGAGCCAGGAGCCTTCTCTGGGACTCCCACGTGGGTGCAGGGGCCCAAGGACATGGGCCATCTTCCACTGCCCTCCCAGGCCACATCAGAGGGTTGGATCGGAAGTGGAGCAACTGGGACTCGAACTGGCACCCATATGAGATGCCAGCAGTGCAGACCAGTACTTTAACTCGCTGCACCACAGTGCCGAAAACAATTCATTGAAAATTATAAAAGATTGTTAGCCAGTTAATAAGGCTGAGTATGTCTAATTTTCAGGCTTTTGAAGTAGAAGCTTTTAGGTTTAGTTATTTCATTAAAATAATAACCTTTATTTACTTTTCTAGTTAAAATGTTATACAAGTTCATTGGAGAGTATTAGAAATATTGGAAGGGGCTGGCGCTGAGGCATAGTGGGTAAGCCACTGCCTGCAGTGCCGGCGTCCTATATCAGTGCCAGTTCAAGTCCTGGCTGCTCCACTTCTGATTCAGCTCTCTACTATTGCCTGGGAAAGCTGTAGAGGATGGCCCAAGTACTTGGGCCTCTGCACCTGCGTGGGAGACCTAGAAGAAGCTCCTGGCTCCTGGCTTCAGATCAGTGCAGCTCCAGCAGTTGCGGCCAACTGGGGAGTGAACCAGCAGATGGAAGACTTCTCTCTCTCTCTCTGCCTCTCCTTCTCCCTCTGTGTAACTCTGACTTTCAAATAAATAAATAAATAAATCTTTTTTTTTTTTCAAAAGGAACACTAGAAAACACTGAGTAAAAAGTAAGAATCATCTATAATCTTTGGAAATAACTTATATTATCATTTGTCTTTCAGTCAAAATTGTCATTTTTATTGTTTTTATAATTGCAAAAGACATGTAGGCTTATCATGAAAATGGATAAAATATAGAATAAAATATGTAAGTATTAATACAATTTTTTTTGGGTGAATCTGAGTGAACTTGAGCCTGCAAGCAGTGTTCTCTGTAAAGGAGAATGATTGGCTGATTTGGTTGTGTGACTGCCTCCTTCTTAGCATCTCCTTTGGATTATTATTCTTGTTGTACCTGAGTGAGTGCAAACAAAGGAGCACCACACATTGATAAAATTTGATGGTTCTTTATTGCTGGTGGTGGAGAGTGGGCTCATGACCTAAAGAACTCTTGACCCTGAAGCCCAAAGCAACAGGGTTTTTAAAGGCAAAAATCACAAAATTGGGAGGGGAATACATGGTTGCTAGGATCGGAGGGAATACATGGTTACTGGAGTCAAGCTGACCTAAAACCTATGTGAAACTAATATCAATTATAATCTTAACAATGACAGTTATAATCTGAACAATTTCAATTTTAATCTTGACATCAATCTAGGTATTGGCTAAATCATATGTAGGACATAGACAAATTACATTTTTATCATTAACCCAGGTGTAGCCTATCTGCTTCCAAGCTTGAGCAATCATGCTAGGGGGTTTCTACGCTTTGTCAACTGTGATGCAGGTTGCCAGGTGTGATGTAGTAGACTGCTATTGTCAGAGTTTTAGATCACAGTTTCAGACCAGAGTCTCATGGTGGGGAGGGGGGGTGTTTTCTCAAGATGGAGTCTCAGGTGCTCCAAAATGGAGTCTCTACTGTCAAGGTGTTACTTGATTCTAAATAATACAAGAAAAGATGATCAAAAATAAAATCAAGTGACAGCTTTATTGGCCTGCACTTACTAATATGTGTGAAAAATTTAATCCAAACTCAAAATCTAACAGAATTTGTTTTAGGGTACTAACTATACATTGAGAGCACTAGAAAGAAGGCAACATGGTGGCTTCCTTCAAATTGCTCATGCTTTAGTTCAGTAGTGAGCAGATCCACCTCAGAATGAACTGGAAGCATTTTTTAAAGTAGTGTGATTTGATATGAACATGTTGACAATCTGTTTGGTAGCGTCTACTAAAACTAAACATATGTTGATTCTTTGACCCAGCAAATTTATTCCTAGATGTGTACCCAAAAGAAATATGTATTTGTATGCACTAAAAGACATGTATAAGAATGTTTGTTGCAGAACTATTTGTAACAGCTCCAGTTGAAAATAACCTAAATGTTCAACAGAACAATGATGAGAATGAATAAACTGCAAATGTAATGGCAACATAAGTTTCACAAGCATGATGTTGAGTAAAGAAAGCCAGACACAGAAAAGTATATATGTATGTCCATTTATATGAAGTTCCCAAAAAGGCAAAACCAGTCTATGCTATTAGAAGTGAAGATCTCACCTAACTTTGGCTGAAGACGCAGAGTCTGGAAGAAGAACATAAAAGAGATCCAGGGTGCTAGTATGTTCCATTTCGTGATCCACTCAATATCCTGAGAATGGTCACTTTGTGAAAACTCTTCAACAGAATGCTTATGATTTATATATTTTTTCTGTATGCATATTATCCATCATTAAAATTAACATTAAAATATACAGATTTTAAGACCCTACCTAGATCTACCAAGTTAGGGCATCTACCAAATGTAACTGTTGAGGTAAGGGCTTCAGGAATGTATATTTACAAAGCTCCCCAGGGATTCTGTTGCATCTGGATACAAGGTTTTGAGAATTGCTGCATTTTGTGACACAGTATTTTATCTCTTCTTCCCAAGACTTCATATCTGCCTTTTGGGGAGGGATCTTTGTAGAGATCATTAGTACATTAGAGGTTTGTTATAGCACTATTCAGAGAAAGCCAATGGTAGCCTACCACACTTACTTCCATGATCTCTGTACTTGGGATGTCTGATCTGATAGCTATTACAAAATAAATAGATTTTTTTCTCATCACTACAACGTAGAGATGGATTGGTCAGCAGGTAGATGTGGCAGTTTACTTCAGATACTAGATTTAAATTATGATTTAAAAAATTGTCATATTGGAGCAAAGAAGAATGCAGATGAGAAGCAACTTGAATCAAAGGAATTTACCAAAAACTTTGTGAAGATTTTGCCTAAATATTGACAAATTATGATGTACAAAGCTGATATGAGTTTATGCATTATACTGATTTATCATTCATGGAATCATGCTGTACACACACACACAGAAGATACTTTTGTTATATAATAGAATAGAGAAAATATGATAGTACTCATGAGTCAAAGAGGGAAAACATGTCCTGAGCAACCGTGATAAGAAGCAAGAATGCCTCCACAGAAACACTCAGTTTGTGCATTTCCTGACAATAAGAGGCAGATAACTCCATTGTCTCAACCTGAGCAGTTTGGGACAAAGGCAAAAATGATCTGGGTAGGAATTAAATAAGTTCAGCGTATGCAGATCTCCTTTTCAGAAGCCAGGTCAGCAGTGTGACTAGAGTGCTCATATTATTTCCATGCCCCAAACCACAGCATTACTGTGCCTGGTAGCAGTGATGGCTCACAGCACATGGGAGCTGGAGCCTGCAACATGAGGATACACTGCCATCGCTCCCCTCCACATCTTCTCATAGAATAATTAACATGCATTGGGGTCTTTGCAAATGTTATTTTGGAGAATAGTGGAAAGTAGGTTTCACTCCCCCATTTTGAGGACAGTAGTAGGTCTAGTGACTGCCTAGGAGAACAAATGGTCAAACCTGGCATAATGGAACCCACAGGGAGTCAATGGACCTCAGGTACCTGGTGTTCAGACCCTAGCTCCACTCTTTATTTTTTTTTAAGATTTACTTTCTTTTTCTCCCCCTCCCCTCTCCTGTCTTCCCCTCTTCTTCTTCTTCTTCTTCTTCTTCTTCTTCTTCTTCTTCTTCTTCTTCTTCTTCTTCTTCTTCTTCTTCTTCTTCTTCTTCTTCTTCTTCTTCCTCTTCCTCCTCTTCCTCTTCTTCTTCCTCCTCCTCCTCCTCCTCTTCTTCCTCCTCCTCCTCCTCTTCTTCTTCTTCCTCCTCCTCCTCCTCCTCTTCTTCTTCTCCTTCTTTTTGTTTGAAGGCAGAATTACAGAGAGGCGGGGTAGGGGGCATCTTCCATCCACTGGTTCACTCCCCAGAGAGCTGGAACTGCATCGATCTGAAGCCAGGAGCCAAGAGCTTCTTCCAGGTCTGCCACATGGGTGCAGGGACCCAAAGACTTAGGCTATCTTCTACTGCTTTCCCAGGCCATAGCAGAGAGCTGAGTTGGAAGTGGAGCAGCCAGGACTTGAACGGGGCATCCAAATAGGATGCTGGCACTACAGATGGCAGCTTTACCCACTATGCCACAGTCCCAGCCCCTTCCCAGCTCCAATCTTATTAGTTCAAAATCTTGGAACTTTTCCTGTCTATAGAGTGCAGATCATGCTAATTTCTGCCTCAAAGCATGGTTTGATCATACATGACACTGCATGTAAATCACAAAGTACAGGCTTGGAATATAGAAATTGCTTTAAAAAGTTACCTTTCATCCTCCCTGGACTTCATCCTTTGGAAATTGAACTATATTCAAATGACTATACTCAGTCTCTAAGATCTTTATGCAGATCATTCCAAGCCTATTGCAGCTTTCTTTCTGGCTCTGGATACATAATACTCTGAAATAAAATATTATAATATTTATTTTAGGAAGAAATAAGCTAATTAATAACATGATTTTCTCTTTTGTTGGTAGGTTTAAATAGTCTTCTTGTCATACACTCTTCTTCCCTCCTTGTGCAGATGAAAATACCAATTTGCACCAAGAAGATATTTTGCATTTTCACTGTGCCTACCATCCCATTGGTTCATTTATGATCACTCACCTGACAGTGATACTCACAGTGTTGACTGGTGTAAAACAGAGCGCACTGGGCTGCAGCTCGAGCTCCGTGAGTCTGATGAGGTGTCAGGCATGATTAGCAAGGGGGCTAGGAAGCCTCCTGTAACAGAAGACTTGGACCTTTTATTTATTTTCATTTTTATTTCAAAGGCATGGAGACAGGGAAAGAGTCTTCCATCCACTGGTTCACTCCCCAAATACCCACAACAGTGGAGCATGGTCCAGGCCAAAGTCAGGAGCCTGGGACTCAACCTGAGTCTCTCATGTGGGTGCCAGCACCCAAGTACTTGACCCATCATCTGTTTTCTCTCAAAGTGTTCATTAGCTGGAAGCTCAGTTTGAAGTGGAGGAGCTGGCACTTAAAATCCAGGTACTCAATATGGGATGCCAACATCCCAAGCAGTATCTTAACTGTGCCAAATACCCACCCTAAGAATTGAATCCTGACCAACCCTGGGTTCAGACAGCAAGCCTGTCTTACTTTTCAAGGGTATTTTGAGTGAATAGGTATCCATCATTGACAGAATGGTGAAACCCTCCCTGAACTGAGAGTGACTGCACTGTTTAATAAGGTTGCAAATGAAAATAACTGTCTGGACAAACTTCTTAATTCTTGGAGGCTCAGGCTTCTTTCTCTGCCAAAGCAGCCCAGTAACTGGTGTGGGTAACTTTTCTGTAAGCTCCAGGAAAAAACTCCGAAGGAGAGATTGTGAAAGATGAGGATTCTTGTGGTCAAGCAGATGGGAAGGTTTGGACTTGGTAAAGTTTGGATATCTCTGTTATAAAGATGAAGACTAAATTAGCTTTGATGAAGACTAAGTTAAGTTTTTTTTTTTTTTTAAGTCTCACATCACAGGACTCATGAAAAGAATGTAACATTTCCTTATACAAACTACAGGTTAAACATGCCTCAAAGTTAGCCATTATATCCTGTGTGTTTTTTGTTTGTTTGTTTTTTACATTAGTACCTGTAAACCTACATAGTACTGCTACATCATAGGAATCATTGAGAATTTTAGAAAAAGATTTCTTGCTTATTCCATTCTCTTGTGACATTATGCCTTTAGGCTTAGAGTGCTTAATAGTGGACCGTGGCTTCTTCTTGCAAAGCTTTGGATTTTTCTCTGCCATGACTCATATTAACAAGAAGACTGATGAAATTTCTTTTCAGCAGTAAATTGGAATGTGTTCATTGCTTTATTACTTAAAAGTGCAGTAGATTCACTAACACTGAAAACACTGTATTCAGATGTGGCCAAGGCTGAACAACAGAGGGAAATGAAGCATTTTCTTAGAGAACTGTGGTGAAACTTGCCCCCTTTGAACTTTTTTTGATCTGAGGAATGGATAAAAAGTGTAGCAATAATTGTCTTGAGGGGTGGTGTATGTGTCCATGTGCTTTGAACCACTTCCCAAGTGAGTTATGATCCTTTATTACTAGGAATAATTGAACTACTATGTTTGTATTTTTAGTGGGACAAATATAAAATATCTGGAAATTCACCAAGTAGATAAAGTTGCTATTTCCTCCCACTAACCCTGTCCTCCACCATGAGTTCTGAGAAGTTTTCTGTGTTTACAGATTAGAAGACAAGAGCTTCTGTTACTTTATGAGAATTTGGAAGTTTATTGGTACTGGTGTGGGTGAGGAGAGAAATGACATCACTGGATTTTCATTTCTCTTGAGGCACCAGTGAGTAATTTGGGTGTGTCAGTTTCACTGGAGTTTTGGTCTAAGAATGTTTTCTTTAAACACTTTCCTCCCTGAGATTTTTAAATCTAATTGCGTTGTTATTGCTTTGACCATTGCTCTGAAATAAATTATAAAATAAGACATATGAGAAAAAATGGTCATGTCACTGTCCTTGACTTTAATCTGGTTGTTAAATCAGGTATTAGAATTAAAAGTAAGTGTGGTGTCCCTTTGCCCATGTGCTTTTCCCCTGCCCCTCCCTTCATCTGTCCTCTCTGATTTTAGGCTAGAGGGGAGGAACAAGGGGAAGGTGCTCAAATAGGCCTTTTTATTTCCTTCCTTTTTTAAGAAAAAAAAGTTTAAAGCAGAGAGAGGGATATCTTCCATCCACTGATTCACTCCCTCACAGCTCCAAAACAGCCAGAGCTGGGCTGGGCCAGATGGAAGCTGGGAGCCAGGAACTTCATTGAGGTTTCCCACATAGGTAGCAGGCACCCAACTACTTGAGTCATCACCTGCTGATCCAGAGTGAGCATTAGCAGGAAGGTGGACTGGAAGCAAGCTGGGACTTGAACCCAGGCATTACAACGTGGGATGCAGGAATCCCAAATGGCATCTTTTTCTTTTTCCTTTTTTTTTTTTTAAGAGATTTATTTATTTATTTGAAAGGCAGAGTTACAGAGAGGGAGAGACAGAGGTACCTCATCCACTGATTCACTTCCCAAATGACCACAATAGCCAGGAACTTCATTCAGGTCTCCCACATATGTGGCAGGGACCCAAGTACTTGGACTATCTTCCACTGCCTTCCCAGGCATGTTAGCAGGGAGCTTGATTGAAAGTGAAACAGCCAGGACTAACCCAGTGCCCGTATTGGAATGCTGGCATCTATCTCAGGTTGTGGCTTAGCTTGCCCCCACCCCCTTGTTTTTCAAGCACAGCTCCCTAATGACTGTTATTTATTGAGTGCCATCTTTAAATTAGGCACTGCTCCAATAGTATCTCATTTAATTCACACAATAGCCCTTCAGTGGAAACTGCTCTTGTCCTCATTTTTCTGATAACACAGAGGCACAGAGCTTGTTAATTCTGGGGCTTATTTTCAAACCAGTTCCCTAGAGTTTGCCAATGTTCATTCTTTCCAAATGTGGAATGCATGCAGTTAATGGTTGAATTCACCCCCTCCCATTCATTCCCACACCATGGAGGACATTCAGGCTGGCATCATGGCATGGTGGGTGAAGTCACTGCCTGTGGTGCCAGCATCCCTTATGGGCAGCAGTTTAAGTCCTGGCTGCTCCACTTACAATCCAGTTCCCTGCTAATGCACCTGGGAAAGCAGCAGAAGATGGCCCAAATGTTTGGGCCCCTGCTCCCATGTGGGAGACCCAGATGAGGCTTCTGGCTTTGGCCTGGCTTAGCTGTGGCTGTTGTGGCCATCCGGAGGATTAAACCATGGATGGTAGCTCTCTCTGTGTCTCTCCCTCTCTCTGTAACTCTGACTTTCAAATAAATAAATAAACCTTTAAAAAAAAGAAAAGAAGAAACAAAACCCTGGACATCTCAACTCTCTTGGATCCCACCTAGGTTTATAGGAAGAAACTGGGCAGAGAAGAAAGGAAGCAGGGGAGACAAACAGAAAAGGAAAGCCAAACAGAAATGTGAGGCCAACAGAAGAGAAAAGGGGAATTTGGGAGAATCCAAGCAGGATTTGAAAGGAAAAGTGAAATCCAGGAAAGTGAAGAGGCAACTGACAGAATGGGAGACAATATTTGTAAGCTATCCAACAGATAAAGGATTAATACCCAGGATCTATGAAGAGCTCAGTAAACTCAACAACAAAACAAATAATCCAGTTAGAAATGGGCAAAAGAGTGGAACAGGCATTTTTCAAAAGAGGAAATTCAGATGCCAACAGACGCATGAAAAAATGCTCAGGATCACTAACCATTAGGGAAATGCAAATCAAAAGCATAATGAGGTTTCACTTCTCTCTGGTTAGAGGCTCTCTTACAGAAATCAGCAAACAAATGCTGGAAGCATGTGGGGAAAAGGGACCCTAGTCTACCTTGGTGGGAGTGTAAACTGGTGAAGCCACTGTGGATAACAGCGTGGAATTATCTCAGAAATCTGAGTATAGACCTACCATATGACCCAGCCATCTGACTCCAAACAAAATAAAATCAGCATGTGAAAGAGTGATCTGTACCCCCATGTTCATTGCAGCTGAATTCACAATTCTTAGATGAGGAATCAACCTAGATGTCTATCACCTGATGGCTAGATAAAGAAATTATGAGATATATATACACTATGGAATACTACACAGCATTAAAGAATGAAATCCTTTAATTTGCAACAAAATGGATGCAACTGGCAACCATTATACTTAATGAAATAAGCCAGTCTTCCTCCCCGCAAAATTACCTGTATGTTTTCCCTTATCTGTGGTAACAGAGTATATAAAATGTAATGTACAAGAATGAAGTTGACATTTTGAGATTTGATGTTTGTTTATGAATCTTATGAGAATAAAGGTAACTGAAAATAGATCTTTGTTTTGTTTTGTTTTTGACAGGCAGAGTGGACAGTGAGAGAGAGAGAAAGGTCTTCCTTTGCCATTGGTTCACCCCCCAAATGGCTGCTACGGCCGCCGCACTGCGCCAATCCGAAGCCAGGAGCCAGGTGCTTCCTCCTGGTCTCCCAAGTGATTGTAGGGCCCAAGCACTTGGGCCATCCTCCACTGTACTCCTGGGCCACAGCAGAGAGCTGGACTGGAAGAGGAGCAACCGGGATGGGACAGAATCCGGCGCCCCGACCGGGACTAGAACCCAGTGTGCTGGCGCCACAGGTGGAGGATTAGCCTATTGAGCTGCGGCGCTGGCCTTGAAAATACATCTTTGTAAAAATTAAGAATAGGGGGGCTGGTGCTGTGGTGCATCGGGTTAACATCCTGGCCTGAAGCACTGGCATCCCATATGGGCGCCGGTTCAAGTCCCGGCTGCTCCTCTTCTAATCCAGCTCTCTGCTATGGCCTGGGAAACCAGTAGAAGATGGCCCAAGTCCTTGGGCCCCTGCACCCATGTGGGAGACCCAGAAGCTCCTGGCTCCTGGCTTCGTTCGGATCAGTGCAGCTACGGATGTTGCGGCCATCTGGGGAGTGAACCAGTGGATGGAAGACCTCTCTCTACCTCTCTCTGTAACTCTGTCTTTCAAATAAATAAATCTTTTTTTTTTTTTTTAAATTAAGAATAGGAATAGGAGAGGGAAGATGAAGAAGGGTAGGAGGGTGGGCGGGTGGACAGGAAGTAGGGTAGAGTCAGAAGTATCATTATGTTCCTGAATATGTATACAGGAAATATGTGAAATTTGTATACCTTAAATACAATAAATAAATAGAAAGAAAGAAGATATTTTTGATGATATATCTATTCAGATCTTTTGCCCATCTCTTTCCATTTTATTTTTTTTAATTTTTGAAGTAACATTTTAATTTACTTTATAATCAAAAACTTAATACGCCACTAAATAGTCAACAAATAGAAAGTGAAAAGACCACAGTTCAGCAGGAATAGAAGCAAGGGCTATTAACAATAATCAGATGAAAATGTGTGTATTTCCACTCATATACAGTAAATTTTAAAATAGGCACAGATCATGAAAACTATAGTAGTGTATAATTCTTAAGAATTTGACAGACTTCAAAGTTTGACGAACACTATATTTTTTCCAAAACTGATATACACAGTTTATGTTGCTTGATTTTTTAAAAAATTTTAGCTCCTGGGGCCTGCACGGTGGCACAGCGGGTTAACACCCTGGCCTGAAGCACCGGCATCCCATATGGGCAATCTAGCTCTCTGCTGTGGCCTGGGAAAGCAATGGAAGATGGCCCAGGCCTTTGGGCCCCTGCGCCGATGTGGGAGACCTGGAGGAGGCTCCTGGCTCCTGGCTTTGAATCAGCGCAGTTCCAATTGGGGAGTGAGCCATCAAATGGAAGACCTCGCTCTCGCTCTCTCTCTCTCTCTCTCTGCTTCTCCTGTCTCTGTGTACTCTTTCAGATAAATAAATCTTTAAAAAAATTTTTTTAGCTCCCAAGTATAAGGGAGTATGCAAATTTTGTCATTCTGTGTCTGGCTTATTTCACTCAACATGATGTCCTCCAGTTGCTACCATTTTGATACAAATGATAGCATTTCATTTTTTTTTTTTTTACAGCTGAATAATGTCATTATGTGTGTATCCAGATACACATATGTGTGTATATTTCCTTTATACATTCATCTTGATGGACACTTGGCTGATTCCATATTTTCTCTATTGCAAACAGTGCTGCTGTAAACATGGTGATCAGGTATCCCTTGGATGTTCATGTCTTTTATATATCCAGTAGTGGGATTGCTGGATTTTATGGCAAGTCTATTTCTAGTTTTTAAAGAAATCTCCATATTGTTTTCCACAGTGGCTGCACTCATGTATTATTGCTATTCCCAACAACAGGATATGAGTTCCTGTTTCACTACATCCTCACTAGCATTCGTTAATCTGTCTTTTGGATAATATCCATTCCGACAGGGATGAGGTTTTGATTTGTGTTTCACTGATGGCTAGTGATGTTGAGCACTTTTTCTTGTATTTGTTGGCCATTGTATTTCTTCTTTGAGAATTATCTGTTGAGGTCTTTTTCCCATTTCTTAACTGGATTGTTTGCATTCCTGATATATTCTGGATGTTAACTCTTCATCAGATAAGTAGTTTATAAATATTTTTTCTCATTCTGTCAGACATCTCTTCACTCTGTAGATCACTTCCTTTCATGTTTCTGCCCATTTGTTGATTTTTTTTGTCTTCTTATTGTTGAGTTTTAGGGGTTCTTTGTATAACTTGGAGTTAGGTCTTTTATTAGATACAAGTTTGCATTACTTTTTCCCAATCTGTGGCTTGGCTCTTTAATAAAGTCCAATTTACCATTTTTTTTAAATTTCAAGTTACTTTTTCCCAATCTGTGGCTTGGCTCTTTAATAAAGTCCAATTTACCATTTTTTTTTTTAATTTCAAGGACTGTGTTTTTTCTGTTTTATCTGCAGACTCACTACTAAATCCAAAGACATGAGAATTTTCTTTTTTTTTAACTCAAAGTTTTATAATTTTCAGCTTCTAACTTAGCTCCATGATTTATTTTTAGTTAATTTTTGTACATGGTTTCAGATCTGTATAAAGATTTTTCTTCCTGCTCCTCTTTCTCCTCCCTTCTTCTCTTCCTCTTCTACCTCCTTTCCCTCCCTCTTTTACCTCTTTCTCCGTCTTGCTGAATATGGATGTCACATTGTTCCCACACTGTTAAAGATGCTGTCCTTTCTTCATCCAGTTGCTTTTACTCCAGTTGACCACATTTGTGTGAGTCTTATTTCTTTTTTCTTTTTTAGTCTTGAAGCAAGGGTGAAGGGCTGTTTTCTGCTAAGGGCCATTTGGATATTTATAACATCACTCACTGGCCATACAAAATTATCAACTTAAAAATTAGCCTCTATAGTTTTATTGATTCTGAGTCCCACCTTCAGTTGCCTTGGCTGGACCCAACCATATGATTTTGTGGGCCTGATATAGCCAGTGTGCTAGATGTTCCCTACCATTGTTTAAAGCATGTAATGATTTTATTGAGTGTCTTCTCACACATATCATCCTATGTGATCCTCACAATAGCTCTGTGAAGTAGATGTTAGCATTTTACAGGGGAGAGAATGGAATGGGGAGATATGCACAGGTGTACTACTTAGAATTGTACTGGATCATTAATGGTGTGAACGTTGGGGCTATGTGTTAATACATGAAGAAAAGGAGAGATGCGAAAGTGTGGCATGTTAATCAAGAGAGACACCAAAAATAACATGGACTCACACATTTTTCTTGTTCTTTTTGTGTACCTTTTTTTTTTTTAACATTTTCTTTCATTTATTCACCTACACAGAATGCCTCCGTTTCTGGTGAAATATTTCATTTTTTCTAGGGTACATACTGGGTACTCAGGCATAAAATACAAATCTTTTTACAGTAAAAAAAACCTATCAGCATTATTGTTTATGGGTGATCAAAATATTTTTGTTTGAAATGACTTGGGAAATTAAGAAAAAAAGGTTTGTTCTTGGCTCAGATGTGTTGAATACATTATCCAAGCCCCACGTGCCTGATGATTTTGATGAATGGCAAGAGACTGACTGAGGACCAGCATGATAGTGAAAGACCCCTGCGGGCTACAGCCTTAAGCTCCCTCTCAAACATTTATAGGCTTTCCCTCTATGAATCCTAGCAGAGTCTCACAGAGTGGAACCAAGGAAAATCCTCAGATGTCTCTGGCAGAGCTGCGTGGTTCTGCTTCTGTGTTCCCTATTTGGTTCCTTTGATTTATACGTCTGTTCTTTCACAAATACTGTATTACCTTGATTATTTTAGCTTTATAGGAAAACTTGAGGCTGATTAGTGTCAGTTCTCCAACTTTTTTCTTCTACTTTATTTTTGTGTTGGCCATTTTGAGTCTTTTACTTTTCCGCATAAACTTTAGGATCGGTTTGTTGATATTTATAAAATAGCTTCCTAAAATTTTTGTTTGGGATTGCTCTGAGCCTATCAATTAAATGGGATGCAACTAGGGCAGGCATTGTGGTGCAGCGGATTAAGCTGCTTCTTGGGATTCCCGCATTGCTATCAGTGTGCTGGTTGTATCCTGGCTGTTCACTTCCAATTTAGCTGCCTACTAATGCACTGTGGGAGGTGGAAGATGATAATGCAAGTGCTTGGATCTCTGCCATCCACCTGGAAGACTCAGATTGAGTTCCCAGCTCCTGGCTTCAGACTGACCCAGCTCAGCTGTTGTGGGCATTTGGGAAGTGAACCAGCAGATTGACGATCTCCTCCCCTCAGCTCTCTCTTCTCCCCCACTCTGTCACCCTGCTTTCAAATAGATAAATCTTTTAGAAAATTAGGAGAAATTGACATCTTAATGATAATGTTCCAGTCTATGAACATAGAATATTCTTCCATTTATTTAGATCTTTTTTGATTTTTGAAAATCAGAGTTCTATAGTTTTCTGCATATAGATCATGTACATATTTTATTAGATTTGTGTCTGTTTTATTTTGAGGGAGTGCTTTTTTAACTGATATGATATTCATGCCATCTCCAAATAAAGACAATTTTATTTTTTTCTTTCAGGTGGTATCTTTTATTTTCTTTTTTTTCTTTTTTTTTTTTTTTTTGACAGGCAGAGTGGACAGTGAGAGAGGGAGAGAGAGAAAGGTCTTCCTTTGCCGTTGGTTCACCCTCCAATGGCCGCTGCGGCCAGCGCGCTGCGGCCGGCGCACCGCGCTGATCCGATGGCAGGAGCCAGGAGCCAGGTGCTTTTCCTGGTCTCCCATGGGGTGCAGGGCCCAAGCACCTGGGCCATCCTCCACTGCACTCCCTGGCCACAGCAGAGGGCTGGCCTGGAAGAGGGGCAACCGGGACAGAATCCGGCGCCCCGACCGGGACTAGAACCCGGTGTGCCGGCGCCGCAAGGCAGAGGATTAGCCTAGTGAGCCGCGGCGCCGGCCCGGTATCTTTTATTTTCTTACTTATTCCACTACTACTTGTGTAAAGACCCAAGAACCTGGGGCTGGCGCTGAGGCGCAGCAGATTAAAGCTATGGTTTGTAGTGCTGGCATCCCATATGGGCACCAGTTCACTTGCCGGCTGCTCCATTTCCGATCCAGCTCTCTGCTGTGGCCTGGGAAAGCAGTAGAGGATGGCCCAAGTGCTTGGGCCCCTATACCCGCATGGGAGACCTGGAGGAGGCTCCTGGCTCCTGGCTTCAAATCAGCTCAGCTTTGGCTGTTGCAGCCATTTAAGGAGTGAACCAGTAGATGGAAGACCTCTCTCTCTGGCTCTACTCTCTCTGTAGCTCTTTCAAAAAACAAACAAACAAAACAAAAACAAACAAAAAAAAACCCAAGAACCTAATTGTTGAATTGTATGGTGAGCCTTTTTTGCCTTTTAAAAAAAAGACTTCTGTTGCCAAATTGAATAGAACTGGTGAGACTGAACGTTCTTGGCTTATTCCCAATGTTAGGGGAAAGCTGGTTTCTCATCGTTAAATGTGTGTTAAATATAGGTTTTTTGGTAGACATTGTTTATCAAGTTGAGAATGTTCTCCTATTCCTAGTTTGCTCAAAGTTTTTATCATGACTAGCTGTTGGATTTTGTCAAATATTTTGGTTGTATCAGTTGCTATGATTGTGTGGTATTTCTTCCTTAACTTGTTGGTGTGGATTGCATTAAATGAATTTTGAAATTTTTAAAAAATGTTTTTTTCAGAAATAATGTTCATGCACAAAGGAATGTGGGGATTTTAAAAGAAGATTTATTTATTTATTTGAAAGGCAGAGATACAGAGAAAGAAAGAGAGAGAGAGAGAGAGAGATTGATTTTCCATCCACTGATTCACTCCCCAAATGGCTGCAATGTCCAGGGCTGGGCCAGGCTGAAGCCAGGAGCTCCTTCTGTGTCTCCTACATGGGTGTAGGGGCCCAAGGATTTGGCCCAACTTCCACTGTTTTCCTAGGCTCACTTGCAGGGAGCTGGATCAGAAGGATGCCAGCACTGCAGGTGGAGGCTTAACCTTCTATGCTACAGCACTGGCCCTGGAGTTGTTATATTTCAGGAAGATTAGTTTTATACATGGATACACTGTGTGACTAATACTCTAATAAAGATATATAGTACATTTCTATCAACCTTGCCAGATCCTGTGTATGTACTCCCTTCTAGCTAATTAGCCAGCTGACATTGGCAGCTACTATTCTGCTATTACTTACACTTCACAGAATTAGAGTAATGCAGTATTTGGTGTCTGGATTTTATTGTTCAACATGTTTATGAGATTCAGTCATGTATTGCATGTATTAATTTTTTTATTACTGAGTAATATCCCGTTGTATAAATACACTGCAATTTGTTTATTTTATTCTCCTGTGGATGATCTTTTAAATTATTTCCAGTCTTCAGCTGTTTTCAGTAAATCTGCTAATATTACCATTTTAAACTCATCTTTTGATGGACATGCGTTTTCATTTCTCTTGAGTGAAAAGCTAGAAGTGGAATTGGGTAGATATATGTCTAATTATGTAAGAAATTATTTTTCCCTTTTAATTCCTAGATTGGATTTTCATTTGTACAATTGTCCTCCCTTATCTGGATGCCTACAACCACAGATAGCACTGAATCCTATACATACTGTGTATTTTCCTGTTCCTAAATATTTATGACAATAAGCTTCTCCTTGCCTTATCTAAATTTTTAGTATCACAACTCTTACTCTGTGGGGCTATTAAAATACGGGTTACTTGGGCCGGCGCCGCGGCTCACTAGGCTAATCCTCCGCCTAGCGGCGCCGGCACACCGGGTTCTAGTCCCGGTCGGGGCGCCGGATTCTGTCCCGGTTGCCCCTCTTCCAGGCCAGCCCTCTGCTGTGGCCAGGGAGTGCAGTGGAGGATGGCCCAGGTGCTTGGGCCCTGCACCCCATGGGAGACCAGGAAAAGCACCTGACTCCTGGCTCCTGCCATCGGATCAGCGCGGTGCGCCGGCCGCAGCGCGCCGGCCGCGGCGGCCATTGGAGGGTGAACCAACGGCAAAGGAAGACCTTTCTCTCTGTCTCTCTCTCTCACTGTCCACTCTGCCTGTCAAAAAAATAAAAAATAAAAAAAAAAATAAAAAAAAATAAAAAAATACGGGTTACTTGAGGGGCAGGTATTTGACATAGCAGTTAAGATTCCTTTGGGGATGCATACATCAATACTGGAGTGCCTGGGTTCTAGTTTCAGCTTCACTCCCAATTCTAGCTTCCTGGTGATGTACATCCTAAGAAGCAGCAGGTGATGGGAGATGTCTCTGTCTCTGTATTTCTCTGCTTTCTAAATAAATAATAAAATAGGGGGTTATTGGACACAAACACTGTGCTTCACACCACAGCAGTTGATCTGAAACCAAGATGGCTACTAAATCACGAGTAGGCAGCTAGCATGATTATACACTGTACATTGTGGATTCATTAGAAAAAGGGATGATTTCATTAAGTTGGCAGGTACCAATGCCATCTTACTAGTTAGAGTGATCAGTTTAAGTTTATAACTGATCATAGAGATAGGATTAAGTGTCAAAGGGATCACATAAATAAGACCAGTGTCTGCTAATAATAATTGATATAATTAAAAAGGAGAAAACGATCCAACATGGGAAGTGGGATATACAGCAGACTCACAGAATGACAAATGCCCCAAACAGCACTCTGGCCTCAGAATCAGCATTTAAGGCATTTGGATCTGACTGAACAGCCCATGAGAGCATTTCAGGCATGGAAAGCCAAGACACTGTGGTTATGGGGGGAAGAACTGCTGTAATCCAAAAGTTTTCCTTTCAGAATTTATTTTTATTGATAAAAATTTTCTATAAAAATATGCAAAGTCATGAACTTTCTTAAACTCTACATTACCTCTACATTTACAGAAATTAAATGGAAATTTTGTTAGTTTTTGAAGTCATTGGTAAAGCATAACACAATAAAGCATTCAGTAACTGTTAAAAAGAAAAAAAAGAAAAAGTGTTGATTCACTTCCAAGGTGGCAGAGAGCAGGATGGCTCAAGATTTTATCATGCTCCTGAGAATAATGGCAGGCAGTTTCAAACTACGGACTGTTTATTTATGTAATTTTTAATTTTTTCAGACTGAAGTTGACCATGGATAACTAAAATTAAAGAAAGTGAAACTATGGCTAACAGGGAACTACTGTGTCTCTTTGCATTATTACTTTTTTAAAAAATTTATTTGACAAATAGAGTTATAGACAGTGAGACAGAGAGAAAGGTCTTCCCTCCGTTGGTTCACCCCCCAAATGGCCGCTAAGGCCAGAACTACACCGATCTGAAGCCAGGAGCCAGGTGCCTCCTCACAGTCTCCCATGCAGGTGCAGGGGCCCAAGCACCTGGGCCATCCTCCACTGCCCTCCCGGGCCACAGCAGAGAGCTGGACTGGAAGAGGAACAGCTGGAACTAGAACTGGCGCCCACATGGGATGCCGGTGCTGCAGGCGGAGGATTAACCAAGTGAGCCACGGCGCTGGCCTGCATTATTACTTTTTAAAATCTAATTTTATTTGAGAGGCAGAAAGAAGGAGTTCCCATCCAAGTACTTGGATCACTTCCCAGATGCTCCCAACATCCAGAACTAGACTGAACCAAAGCCAGGAGCCAGGAACTCAATCATTGTCTCCCATATGAGTGGCAGAGACCCAAGTACTTGGGCCATCAATGCTGCTTTCCAGGGTCCACATTAGCAGGAAGCTGGATTAGGAGCTGGAGGCGTATCCAATCCAGATATATTGAAATGAGAATGTCTTTTTTTTTTTTTAATGTATTTGAGAGGCAGAGATACAGAGAGAGAAGGAGAGAGAGAGAAAAAGAGAGAGAGACAGAGAGAGAATCTTCCATCTACTGGTTCACTCCCCAAATGGCCACAATGGCTGGGTCTAAGCCAGGCTGAAGTCAGGGGCCAGAGCTTCTTCCTGGTCTCCCATGAGGATTCAGGGGCCCAAGTACTTGTGCCATCTCCCACTGCTTTTCCAGGTATATTGTCAGGGAGCTGGATTGAAAGTGGAGCAGCCAGGATTTGAACTGACACCATATAGGATGCTGGCACGACAGAGGCTTAGCCTTTTATGCCACAGTGCCAGCCCCAGAAAGAGATGTGTTAACCAGAGTCTTAACTGCTTGGTTAAAGACCCTAACCCTTTGTAGCATTTGTCAAATGTTCGCTGTAGGTATAAAATATACATCCTTGGGACCAGCATTCTGGTGCAGTGGGTTTAGCCATAGCTTGCAGTGCTGATATCCCATATCAGAGTGCCAGTTGAACCCCAGCTGTTCTACTTTCTACCCAGCTCTCTGTTAATGCACCTGGGAAAGTAGCAGGTGATAGCCCGAGTCCTAGGGCTCCTGCCACCCATGTGAGAGACTCTGATGGAGTTCCTGGATCCTTGCTTCTGCTTGGCCCAACCCTCTCTTTTTTTGTAACTCTGCCTTTCAAATAAACAAAATAAATCTTAAAAAATAAAGTTTCTCCTAACTATGCAATGTACAAGGAAATGCAAAAGGGTTCTATGTGTAGAGTTATATCTAGGGTATATTTTAAATGGAAAAAAAACCAAAAGATACAGAGCACTATCCATACTGGTCTATTTGTGTAAAGGGAGGCACAGATATGCATGCTTTAAGTTTTCGAAGCAGTGGAAATACATATTTTTAAAACCCTAATAAAATTGATTGCCTAGGATTGAGGAGGAAAGGCAGGGTTTGAAGCAAGGCTTTTGTCAAGTTATTTTGTTGTATCATTTTGACTTTAGAATCATGTAACCTTTATAAAAAATTAAATTAAAAATCAAAATTAAATTAGGCTTAATTTAATTTAAAAATTGAATTAAAAAAAATTCTCAAAATTAAAAACAAATGGGAACAAATGATCATGATCATATGTCAAGTTGATGCCAAAACCACACAAAGAAACTTGTTACTTGAAGTGACTGTTAAATGCAGTACTTTGAGTTCACATCCCAAGTGGGATACATCCTAAGAACAAAAGTCCACAAAGAAATATTAAGCTATATTCAGTTTCATTGTCTTAAACAATACTAGTATTACTATTCTGAAAGTCTTTTAAGTATATTATAAGAAAGAAATGCTTACGTTAATGTTAGAAATAAAGGCTTTCAACGGCAAAGGAAGACCTTTCTCTCTCTCTCTCTCTCACTGTCCACTCTGCATGTCAAAAAAAAAAAAAAAAAAGAAATAAAGGCTTTCAACTTAAGAAAAAAGAGACACATATGAAACAAGAGAAGTAAACACTCTGTAATCTTCAATTTGAAATGAAAATATTAGTATAATTTTACAGCCATTGTTTCCCTTCAGAAACCAGTATACTTCCTAATTCTGACCACTGAAAAGAGCTGGAGGCAACCACCAGGCAGCATCAATGAGCACCCTGGTATCCAAATTGTGTTTCCATTTCCAACTGAAAGGAACTCAGACTCCAAGGAGAATTGAATGTTTGCCGTTTAAGGGTAGGAAATGTTTAAGGTAAACCTGGGGCATCTTATTTATCAGGAAACAGCAGGCTAACAGAAGCTAACGAGGGGGCAGTTGTTTGTCACAGTGTTGCTGGAGATGCACACCTCCTATAAAGCCTGGATGAAGTCCTGGCTCCTTTGTTTCTGTTTACAGCTTTTCCCTGCTAATGCACACCTTGGGAGGCAGCGTATGAAGGCTCAGGTAGTTGAGTGGCAGGGGCTCCTGGCTTTGGCCTGACATAGCCCTGGCTGGTGGTTCACTTCAGGGAGAGAACCAGCAGGTGGAAGACCTCTCTATGTCTATATCTCTGCCTTCAAAATAAAATGAAAAATAAATAAATAAAAAGAAAACAACTAATGAGAAAAATATCAGAAAAAGAGTAATAATTAAAATATGTTGAATTGTTTCAAATATATAAAATTTAATAATAATATAGTAATGCAAACATAATAAACATATAGTCACTAGTGAAGCTTACTAAGGCACTAACTTAACCTCAAATTGATAAATAAAATGGAGCAAGCATTTATCCTGCTTTCCTATTCAAACTTTTTAGAAGATTTATTTATTTATTTATTAAAGATTTATTGGAGCAGCCGGGTCTCGAACTGGTGTCCATATGGGATGCCAGTGCTTCAGGCCGGGCGTTAACTCGCTGCACCACAGTGCTGGCACCAAGATTTATTTATTTTTAAAATGTTACACAGGGAGAGAGAGAGATCTTCCATTCGTGGTTCACTTCCTAGATGGCTGCAACAGCCAGGACTGGGCCAGGCCGAAGCCAGGAACCAGGAGCTTTTTCCAGGTCTCCTACATGGGTGGCAGGGTCCCAGTTAGTTGGGTCATCCTTTGCTGCTTTCCCAGGTGCATTAATAGGGAGCTGGATTGGAAGTGGAGCAGCCAGGCTCTGAACTGGCACCCATATGGGATGCCTTTGTCGCAGGCAGTGGCTTTACCCACTGTGCCACAGCACCGGCCCCTCCTATTCAAACTTTATTTCAGGGTCACCAAATAAATGAGGAAATTTCCTTGTGGAATCCAATATATGTGTAATATAAGCAGTCTTATAAATGAGGAAAGAGTGATAGAAATATAAAATCACCTGTTTGCAACCCTGGTGGACTTACACAACATGTTTGTCAGTGAATGTTTCAACTGTAGAGTGAAAAGTGATGGTTAAGTGGTTCAGAATTTATTATTTTTTAAAATTCTATTATTTTCTTTTCTTTAAAGACTTTTAATTATTTATTTATTTGAAAGGCAAATTTACAGAGAGGCAGAGGGAGAGAGAGAGAAAGAGAGAGAGAGAGAGGTCGTCCATCCAGTGGTTCACTCCCCAAATGACAGCAACAGCCGGAGCTGAGCCAATCTGAAGCCTGGAGCTTCCTCTGGGTCTCCCGCATGGGTATAAGGGGCCCAAGGAGTTGGACCATTTTCTCCTGCTTTCCCAGGCCATAGCAGAGAGCTGGATCAGAAGTGGAGCATCCAGGACTCGAACCAGTGCCCATACTGGATTGCCAGCACTGCAGGCAGTGGCTTTACCCACTAGCCACAGAGCTGACCCCCAGAATTTATTTTGAAGGTGATGAAAATGTTCTCAAATTGATTGTGGAAAAATCAGTTGCTTGTGGTGATAGTTACACAGCTACCAACCACTGAATTGTGCACTTTATTTATTTATTTATTTTTGACAGGCAGAGTGGACAGTGAGAGAGAGAGAGAGAAAGGTCTTCCTTTTGCTGTTGGTTCACCCTCCAATGGCCACTGGCGCCAGCGCGCTGTGGCCGGTGCACTGCGCTGATCCGATGGCAGGAGCCAGGTGCTTCTCCTGGTCTCCCATGGGGTGCAGGGCCCAAGTACTTGGGCCATCCTCCACTGCACTCCCGGGCCACAGCAGAGAGCTGGCCTGGAAGAGGGGCAACTGGGACAGAATCCGGCGCCCCGACCGGGACTAGAACCCGGTGTGCTGGCGCTGCTAGGTGGAGGATTAGCCTATTGAGCCGCGGCGCCGGCAAATTGTGCACTTTAAATAGAAAAATAATTACAAGAGGGCTGTTGAACAAAAAAGACTTAAGAGACAACACAATCAAATAAAATATGAAGATTCAGTCAAATCAACTGTAAAAATATATCTGAGACTATCCACAAGCTTTGAGTGAGCTGAGCATTAGATTATTAAGAAATGACTGTTGATTATGATAAGTATAATAATGTTATGGTGATTATGAAAAAATAACAGTGAGCTAATGTGCATTCTGAAATGTTTATAGGTAAAATGAGATGATA
Organism: Oryctolagus cuniculus; assembly: GCF_964237555.1. Taxonomy (NCBI): domain Eukaryota; kingdom Metazoa; phylum Chordata; class Mammalia; order Lagomorpha; family Leporidae; genus Oryctolagus; species Oryctolagus cuniculus. The sequence goes on from NC_091432.1 coordinate 167,575,677, forward strand.
TCTGGGGTTTTAGAGTAACCAGGGAAAAACATAGGGATTAGATGAAATATTAACAGCTGCTTAAACTGCATGTTGGGCCTCAAGAACTAATTATTCTACTTTCTCCATTTTTATATGAATTTAATTTTCTATAATTAAATAATTATAGGAGCTGGCATTGTGATGTAGGAGGTAAAGCCTCCACTTTGATCCAGTTCCCTGCTAATGGTCCAGGAAAGTAGGGGATGGAAGATCTTTCTCTGTCTCTCCCTCTCTCTCAGTAACTCTGACTTTTTGTTTGTTTGTTTGTTTTTATTTATTTGAAAGCCAGAGTCCAGAGGAAGAGGGAGAGAAAGAGACAGGTTAAGATCATCATCTGCTGGTTTGCTTCTGAAATGGTCGCAACAGCCAAGGTTGGGCCAGGCAGAAGCCAGGAGCCAGGAGTTTCATCAGGGTTTCCCATGTAGGTACAAGGGTCCAAGCACCTGGGCCATCTTCCTCTGCTTTCCAAGGCATTAGCAGGGTGCGGGATAGGAATTAGAGCAGTGGGGACCTGAACCGTTGCCCATAGGGATGCGGTGTCGGCAGGAAGGGGCTTTACCCACTCTGCTACAATGCCAGCCCCTTAACTTCCAGCTAAATAAATCTTTAAAAAAAATGTTTGGGGCTGGCGCTGTGGCTTAGCGGGTAAAGCCAGCACCTGCAATGCCAGCATCCCATATGGGCACCAGTTCATGTCCCAGCTGCTCCACTTCCAATCCAGCTCTCTGCTATGGCCTGGGAAGGCAGCAGAAGATGGCCCAGGTCCTTGGGCCCCTGCACCCACGTGGGAAGACACGGAGGAAGCTCCTGGCTTTGGATTGGCGCAGCTCTGGCCATTGCAGCCAATTAGGGAGTGAACCAACAGATGGAAGACCTCTCTCTGTCATTCTCCTTCTCTCTCTGTGTAACTCTGCCTTTCAAATAAATAAATAAATCTTTAAAAAATTATTTGGCCAGCGCCACGGCTCAATATGCTAATCCTCCGCCTGCGGCACCGGCACACCAGGTTCTAGTCCTGGTCGGGGCGCTGGATTCTGTCCCGGTTGCCCCTCTTCCAGGCCAGCTCTCTGCTGTGGCCCGGGAGTGCAGTGGAGGATGGCCCAAGTGCTTGGGCCCTGCACCCCATGGGAGACCAGGAGAAGCACCTGGCTCCTGCCATCGGATCAGCGCGCCGGCCGTGGTGGCCATTGGAGGGTGAACCAACGGCAAAGGAAGACCTTTCTCTCTGTCTCTCTCTCTCACTGTCCACTCTGCCTGTCAAAAAAAAATTATTAAAAAAAAACACTCCTTTGCACATTAGAACGATCACTTTGATTGTCATATAATAATTTTGCTTGTGTGTTGCTAGTAGTTTTAGATTTAAGATTTTAATTCTGTGCTATTAGGTGTGAAAACTTGTATAAATGTTTAAACTTACTGGTAGATAAGTCTATCAAATGAAACATCCTCCCTTTTCTCATTTAAAGATTTTCCCCTTGAATTCTATTACTCTATTAGTTTTCCCACTTTTCTTCTCTTATTATCATCTGCCTGCATTTATCTTTCTCCCTTTCTTTCAACATTTCTGTGTCATTTTATTTTACTTTTAACTCTTATGAACATTATAGCTGGATTTAATTTACTTATTTATTTGAGAGGTAGAGTTACAGACAGTGATGGATTTAATTTAAAAAAAAAATCTATTTGAAAGGCAAAGTGACTGCCATTAAAATTTTTTATTAAATATTTTTGATGACTAGGACCGCATACTTTCTCCTTTCCATCCAGAGAATATCTTCTTTTTTCTTTTTTAAAGATTTATTTAAAAAAAAAAGATTTATTTATTTATTTGAAAGTCAGAGTTACACAGAGAGAGGAGAGGCAGAGAGAGAGAGAGAGAGAGAGAGAGAGAGGTCTTCCGTCTGATGGTTCACTCTCCAGATGGTCGTAACGGCCAGTGCTGCGCTGATCCGAAGCCAGGAGCCAGGAACCTTCTTTCAGTATCCCACATGGGTGCAAGGGCCCAAGCACTTGGGCTGTCTTCTACTGCTTTCCCAGGCCATAGTAGAGAGCTGGATTGGAAGTAGAGCAGCCGGGTCTCGAACCGGTGCCCATATGGGATGCCAGCGCTTCAGGCCAGGGCATTAACCCACTGCGCCACAGCGCCGGCTCTGAGAATATCTTCTTATCTCATTGGCTGGTCCTGAGTCACTGCCCATTGCTGAAGAGATCACCTGAAAGGGACAGGAGATTTCACTTATACCAGAGTCTCACCCTTGAAGAAGAGAGAGTTAGTATCCACAAAGGCGTATGTAGTGTTTGGGGGAGCAAGAGAAGAAGTGGAGTTTTAACTAGGAAGAACAAATGAGCACTGGTAAGCGATCACTGCTGTTTATTACCTCCGCTGTTAGCAAATTATCAAGCTGATAGCTCAGAGCCTGCTCTTCTCCCGTGTCTGTTGTCTTTTATCTTGAGGTATTCCAGAGTTGTTTGGGGCAATTCATTTGAGGAGGGGGCTGTCCTTTCTTTTAGGCTTGGTAGGTTTCATTATCAATATGTGAAAGATCTTCAAATTATTTACAGCTTCAGGGAGTGTGGCAGCACCCACTTTTGCTTTCCATGCAAAGTTATTTCTATGCTGACATTTCTTCTGTCATCCTAATGGGACTCTGGGAGTGAGGGAAATACAAGCATCTGTTCAGCCATGTTGAACTGAAAGTCAACATGCCTCTAAGTGATTGGCATTTTCCTCTTTTATGCTTGACCTAATGATTTGACTTAGGTTCTCTATAGCAGTGCCTCTTCAGACTGGTGCTGGTTGGTGAACTGTTTGTTAATAGCCCACAACAAGGTAAGGATGGGAAAATTAGAAGACATCTAAAATATGTATTTATTTTTAAGATTTTTATGTGAGAGGTAGAGTTACAGGTAGAAGAAGGGAGAAACAGAGAAAGGTCTCCCATCCACTGGCTCACTCCCCAAATGGTCACAACTGCCAGAGTTGGGTTGATGTGAAGCAAGGAGCCAGGAGCTTCATCCAGGTCTCCCACGTGGGCACAGGGGCCCAAGGACTTGGGCCATCTTCTACTACTTTCCCAGCCCATAGCAGAGAGATGGATGGGAAGAGGAGCAGCCGGGACACAAACTGGCGGTATCCATAAGGGTTGCCAGCGCTTAGCCTACTATGCTGCTGTGCCAGCCCCTAGAATATTTTTTTTTTGACAGGCAGAGTTAGACAGTGAGAGAGAGAGACAAAGAGAAAGGTCTTCCCTCCGCTGGCTCACCCCCAGATGGCTGCCACGGCCAGTGCTGTGCCGATCCGAAACCAGGAGCCAGGTGCTTCTTCCCTGTCTCCCATGTGGGTGCAGGAGCCCAAGCACTTTGGCCATCCTCCACTGCCTTCCCGGGCCACAGCAGAGAGCTGGACTGGAAGAGGAGCAACCGGGACAGAACAGGAACCCCAACCGGGACTAGAACCCAGAGTATGAGCGCCACAGGCAGAGGATGAGCCTAGTGAGCCGTGGCGCCGGCCTAGAATATTTATTTTAAAAGTGACATTCAGGGGCTGGCTCACTTGGCTAATGAGTTGCTTGTGGCCTGGACCACATACTAGTCACATGCAGTAGAACCACATAATGACCCACAAATGTCTGGAAAAACAAAGTAACAAATAAATAGAATTTGGCCCTTCATCACAGAAAGTTCGAGAAATGTGGTCTTTACAATGAGATTAACCTCAATTTTGGTAAATAAGTCTATTTATCATATTCACATGTACCAATAGAGCTATATTTTCATATGATTATATGGAGTGAAGATTTCTAAAACTTATTCCATGAATTATTTTGGACTTTTCTCCCCCCTAAATGTCCTCTGATCCAATTTTGCCAACCTTAACGGTATGAAACGCCTCAGTGTACAAACATTGTCAGGATCCCAAAGCTCATGGAGTTCGGTACATTCAATAGCAGTAAGTACTGAGCTACTTCAGAGCTTCTTTGTCCATGGTCACTCTCTGCAATTTCAGTTACCTCTTGTCAACTGCAGTCAGAAAATAGTCAATGGCCCTTTCTCTCTGTCTCTCTCTCTCTCACTGTCCACTCTGCCTGTAAAAAAAACAATGGACATTTCCAGATATAGACAATTCATGCTTTAAATACTTTTATTATAACATGTTATAATTATTATTATTTACCATTGCTAATATTTTAGTGTGCCTAATTGACAAATTAAGCTTTATTAAAGGTGTTTTTGTAGAGAAAAACACCCCTAGAATATAAAGGTTCAATACTTTCTGTGGTTTCAGGCTTCCAGTGAGGGTCTTGAAATGTATCCCCTGCAGGTGAGTTGAGAGGGAGGAACTACTGTAGTAATTTCTTCCAGGGAAACCGTTTATCCTCCTCCAAGTAGATGCTGAGTCCCGACTACTTGGCTAACTGTGTTCTTACCTTTGGTTTCTGCTTTCAGCTTCCAACTTGTTCTTCAGCTTATCAGTTTCTAAAATCACCTTTTCTTTTCTGCTTTACTGTCTCCCTCTTTCTTCCAAAATTACATGGAACGGATCCAGTTTTTTTTCATTTTATTTCATTCTCTTCCCATGGAGACTTCAACTAATTCCTTTTCTTTTTAGCCACCTCACTTGCCCTTATCTGAATGACAAATAAAGCTATTTGTTCTCAGCCAGTTCCAGCCAGCTCTAACAGTACTGGTTGATAGTAAGTGTTTCTGAGCTCCTATGTGCCGAACTTCACGTTATGCCCTTGATGCATGACATCTTGCTCAGAAGTAGGTTTCTTTTGTTATTCTCACAGGGCAGGTTAGAGCTTGTACGTGGCAGTGCTAGGATTTGTACGTAGGTAGCTGGGCTCAAACCCAGACAGCCTGAGAATCCAGCTGTTAAGTTGCTTTGCTTGAGGTTTTGGAAGATGTATCATGTTTTTGAGAAAGGGTAAGGCTATGCTTTTTGTTGTATTTTCAGCACCTTTATGAAAACATCTTATTACAACTGTCTTTTCTACCTTTGTATTGGTCTCTTTGGTCTCAAAAGTGAGATGATGCAAACTTTTAGCTGAACTTTTTAAAAATCAAAGAGGTAAATCTTTTTTTTTTTTTTTTTTTGACAGGCAGAGTTAGTGAGAGAGAGAGACAGAGAGTTGTAGACAGTGAGAGAGAAACAGAGAGAAAGGTCTTCCTTCCATTGGTTCACTCCCCTAATGGCCACCATGCCAGCGCTGTGCCGATCCAAAGCCAGGAACCATCTAGGTGCTTCCTCCTGATCTCCCATGAGGGTGCAGGGGCCCAAGCACTTGGGCCATCCTCTGCTGCCTTCCCGGGCCACAGCAGAGAGCTGGACTGGAAGAGGAGCAACCGGGGCTAGTACCCAGTGCCCCAACCTGGACTAGAACCTGGGGTGCCGGCACTGCAGGTTGAGGATTAGCCAAGTGAGCCATGGTGCCGGCCAAATCCTTTTTTTTTTTTTTTTTTTTTTTTTTTTGTGAGGTTATAATTGCTTTGAGTCTACCATCTTATAAGCATACTTTCATCTCTGGCTTTGAAACACTTTGTGTAGTTTATCCCTGTGAAGTTAGTGTGTCATCATTTGGAAGAGTTTTATCTAACTAGTACATAAAATGTTAAGTAATCTAAGTCTTGTTACTGAGCCCTAAGATATAGCCAGTATTTAATCTCCACTCTCTACTGTAAAATCCAGTTCATTGTACTTTATATAACCTACTTCAGAATCCTAAGTGCTATTTATGAAAAAAATAGCTTTTGATATAGAATCTTATTTTTCAAAAGAGTAAATCCAAATGGCCAACAGACACATGAAAAAATGTTCAGGATCACTAGCCATCATGGAAATGCAAATCAAAACTATAATGAGGTTTCACCTCACCCTGGTTAGAATGGCTTTCATAGAGAAATCAACAAACAACAGATGCTGGTGAGGATGTGGGAGAAAAGGTACAATAATCCACTGTTGGTGGGAATGCAAACTGGTAAAGCCACTATGGAAGACAGTTTGAAGATATCTCAAAAATCTTGAGTTTTGCAGGCATGGAAAGCCAAGACACTGTGGGGAAAAAAAAAAAAAAACCTAAATGAAAGATCTCTGTGAGTGAGATCCCAGTGGAAAGAACGGGCCATCAAAGAAGGCAGTACCTTTCTCTGAAGGGAGGAGAGAACTTCCGCTTTGAATATGGCCTTGTTTAAATAAGATGGGAGTTGGTGAACTCAAGAGGCTTCCATAGCCCTGGAAGCTCATGACAAGAGCCTTGGGTGATTACTGACATCATAAAAGAGGGTGTCAATTGTTAAATCAATAATGGGAGTCACTGTGCACCTGCTCCCCACGTAGGACCTCTGTCCTTAATGTGTTGTACTATGTGAATTAATGGTAAAACTACTACCCAGACAGTACTCTATACTTTGTGTGTCTTTGTGGGTGCAGTCTGTTGAAATCTTTACTTAGTTTATACTAAGTTGATCTTCTGTATATAAAGATAATTGAAAATGAATCGTGTTGAAGAATGGGATGGGAGAGGGAGTGGGAGATGGGATGGTTGTGGGTGGGAGGGAGGTTATGGAAGGAAAAACTGCTGTAATTCAAAAGTTGTACTTTGGAATTTATATTTAATAATTAAAAGTTTAAAAAAATCTGAATATAGTTCTACCATATGACCCAGCCATATCACTTCTCGAAATTTACTCAAGGGAAATTAAATTGGCAAATAAAAGAGCTATCTGCACCTCCATGTTTATTGCAGCTCAGTTCATAATGGCTAAGACATGGAATCAACCTAAATGCTCATCAACAGAAGACTGGATAAAGAAATTATGGGATATGTACTCTATGGAACACTACACAGCGGTAAAAAAAAAAAATCCAGTCATGTCACTTGCAACAAAATTAAGGAATCTGGAAAACGTCATACTTAGTAAAATAAGCCAGTCCCAAAGGGACAAATATCATGTTTTCCCTGATGTGTGACAACTAAGCACCTAAAAGGAAACATGTAGAAGCAATACTGACACTATGAGAAGCAATGACTTGATCATCCCTTTTCTTGACTGTCAAGGAACAGCTTACTATTTTATTCTTTTTAGTATATTATTTTTCTACTTAATACCACTGGTTGAACTCTTTTTTTTTATAAAGATTTATTTATTTATTTGAAAGTCAGTGTTACACAGAGAGAGGAGAGGCAGAGAGAGAGAGTGGTCTTCCATCTGATGGTTCACTCCCCAGTTGGCCGCAATGGCCAAAATTGGGCCAATTTGAAGCCAGGAGCCTGGAGCTTCTTCTGGGTCTCCCAAATGGGTGCAGGGTCCCAAGGACTTGGGCCATCTTCTGCTGCTATCCAAGGCCACAGCAGAGAGCTAGATGGAAAGAGGAGCAGCCGGACTAGAACCAGCGCCCATATGGGATGCTGGAGCTTCAGGGCAGAGCATTAACCCATTGTGCCACAGCGCTGGCCCCATGGTTGAACTCTTAACTTAATACAGAATTATTCTTAGGTGTTTAAATCCAATTAAAAATTGATCCATGTAAAAAATAAGAGTAGGGGGGCCAGCACTGTGGCGTAACAGGTAAAGCCACTGCCTGCAGTGCTGGCATCCCATATGGGCTCCAGTTAGAGTCTTGGCTGCTCCACTGCTGATCCAGCTCTCTGCTATGGTATGGGAAATCAGTAAAAGATGGCCTAAGTCCCTGAGCCCCTGCTTCTGCGTGGGAGACCTGGAAGAAGCTCCTGGCTCCTGGCTTCAGACTGGTGCAGCTCCAGCTGTTGCAGCCATTTAAGGAGTGAACCAGCAGATGGAAGACCTCTCTCTCTCTCTCTCTCTCTCTCTCTCTCTCTCTCTCTAACTCTTGACTTTTCTTGACTTTTCAATAAAAAAATATTTATTTATTTGAAAGTCAGAGTTACATAGAGAGAGGAGAGGCAGAGAGAGAGGGGTCTTCCATCCAATGGTTCACTCCCTAATTGGCCACAATGGCCTGAGCTGCGTCAATCTGAAACCAGGAGCCAGGAGCCTTTTTCCAGGTCTCCGATGTGGGTGCAGTGGCCCGAGGGCTTGGGCCATCTTCTACTGCTTTCCCAGACCGTAGCAGAGAGCTGGATGGAAAATGGAGCAGCCGGGACTAGAACTGGCGCCCATATGAGATGCCGGCACTCGAGGCCAGGGCGTTAACCTGCTGTGCCACAGCACTGGCCCCATAAATAAATCTTTGAAAAAAGAAAGAGTGGGAATAAGAGAGGGAAGAGATGTATAGTTTGGCACTCAGTCCCACAAACTTACACCTAAGGGTAAAGCTAAAAATTTGCCATGGTCTTCCAAATCCCATTAAGTTGCCATCATACTAGTTAAAGTGATCATTTTAATTGCATAACTAATCATAAAGATATGAATAAGTGTCAAAGGGATCACATAAATAAGACCAAGTGTTTGCTAATAACACTAGATAGAATTAAAAAGGAGAGAATGATCCAACATAGGAAGCAGGCCACACAGCAGACTCATAGAATGACAAATGCCGTAAGCAGAGAGCTGGATCAGAAGAGGAGCAGCTGGGATACAAACTGGTGCCCATATGGGATGCTGGCACTACAGGTGGAGGCTTAGCTTAATACACCCCAGCTTTGGCCCATGAATATTAGTTTTTATGTCCCGCAAAGGGCAATTTGTTGCAGGCTTGGTCCTCAGAATCTCATGTAAATGGTACTAAGAGAGTGTAGAGTTAATCCAATTATGATATTTAGAGATGTGGCTGGGGTGAAGCTCCCATTATTGAAGCATAACAGCTTTATAAGAGACATAAGCAGAAGTACTCCCTCTTGTTACGGAATGCCCTGGGTTGCCTTGGGATTGTCAGCAAGAATGCCATCACCAGGTGCTATACCAGTAGGGTCCCCTGATCTTGCACTGTAAACCTCCAAATTTGTGGGCTGAAAAAAAACCTCCTCAGGTGTTTTATTGTGGTAACAAAGAGTTGACTGATATAGAAAACTGGTAATAAGGAGCAGGATCATTACTGTAACTATACATGAGGACATGGAGGAAGATGTGTGGCTTAATCTGCTGAGCCACAATGCCGGCACCAGCATCATGTGATTGACTGCTGTTAGTAAGTTTTTTTTAATAAAGAAAAGATTTATTTATTTATTTGAAAGACAGCGATACAGAGGGAGAAGGAGATAGAGAGAGAGGGAGAGAGGGAGGGTGGGAGAAAGAGAGAGAGAGATCTTTCATCTGCTGGTTCACTCCCCAAATGGCTGTAACAGGTGGGGCTGGGCCAGGCCTAAGCCAAGAGCCCGGAGATTCTTCCAGGTCTCCCACACAGATGCAGGGGCCCAAGTACTTGGGCCATCTTCCACTGCTTTCCTAGGTGCATAAGCAGTGAGCTGGATTGGAAGTGGAGCAACTGAGGCTTGAACTGTTCCCCCACATGGATGCTGGCACTACAGGTGGAGGCTTAGCCTTCTATACCACAGTGCTGGCCTATTAGTAAGTTTTACAGTGAGAATTGGGAGCAAAAGGGAGAAAGGTGGAAAGGTTTAGAAAATTTGCAGTCTGGCTAGAGAAGGAATGATGACAGGAGAGTATTGTAGAGAAACTGCATTTTAAAAAGGTGAGGGTGAGTAAAGAGTGCTATGTACTAATTGGCAAGATGATGGGAGAAAGCTCCCAAAGGCATTTCAGAAATCTTCAAGGTTTCTCCTATATCATAGGTTCATAGACCTGGAAGGGCAGAATTTATTTTGTGAAAGTCCAGGACATTTTACAAGAGCTTCCCAAGACCATCTTGAAATTCATTTCCCTGTGTTCAACTGACAAAGGAATACAAGGGCAGCAGTCATGGTTCGGGTGGGTCCAGGTACAGCTAATGCTTGAGGAAGACCTTGGCATTGGCATCCATGTGATACTCGTTTTGCAGGTGTGCAGCAAGAGTTATTGGGTCATGGTGGCTTTCACCATGACTTCAAAGGAAAGCCTGAGAGACCAGACAGAGTTTTGCCACAGGAGGCCCCTGATGGAGTGAAAACTATGAAGCTGTAGGATTAAAGCCTGTGTGGAGACCTCAGGAAGACAGTGTGTCCACTGGGGCAATCTGCGTGCCGCATGCCCTGCAAATATTGGAAAGTCAGAAATATCAGTGTGTGGCCTCAGACAGCAGCCAGATGAGCAGAACTCAAAGGAATCATGGAAACATGGAGGCCTCCACATAGATTTCAAAGGGTGAGTCAGGTAAGGTTGGGGCCCAAGCAGAGACCTGTTACAAAAGGAGAACTATTTTGGAGACCAGGACTCCTGGCTGGGCTAGGGGAGACCCCTAGCTAAATTCAGTGCAGTTCTTGTCCTCCCATATGTAGGAGTACAACTAGGAGATGTAGATAGAGGTAAACAGAAAAACACAATGTATTCAAAGGCAACAGAATAGTACATACTCAGACATAACTGTGGACAACCTCTTCTGGAAGAATTGTCTCCATGTAGGCTGGGGTCATCCTTTTATAGGAGAAAGGGTGGTGCTCAAAGGAGGCAGTGTTTGGAATGGGTCTGATTCTAGATATGACATTTAGTGCATATTGGAAAATGAGGCTGAACTACATGATGAGAAGTGGGTGTGCTGAGGCTTTAGCTATGTTGGACTGCAACCAAGGTGATGGGATTTGAGTGGTATGTGTGGCTTAGGTAGTGACAGTCCTCAGCTTCTTGCCACTCTAGCTCCCTGCCTACATGTGTCATTTACCCCCTGAGAGATTTTCATCCCTTAGTCATTTTGAAAGGTTGTGGGAAGGTGATCTGTGGTGGAATAAGGCCATGCCAAGATGGCGCTGGCAAGCGAGTGTCAGTTACTCAGGAATGGCTTTGGAAACCACGTGGCAATGGAGCCTGCCTGGCAACAGGCTGTGATTGGTTAGAGCATAAACCGCCCCTTGGCCGGATTAGCTGCCTTGGCTATATAAGCTGCTGTACCAACTGAAATAAATGATTCTGTGGACTGCTCACCTCTGGCCCACTTTCAACCGACTCCCGGTGTCTGTGTGGTGACTCTGCGCCTCTTGCCCCCACTGCCCCCACTTGCCCCCACTCCTCCTCTCAGAACGAATCCACAGCAACAGTGATCCATCTTCTATAACTTCGTACTGTGTTGTTGCATAATCCCTGCCTGGCCAGGAAATGAAAATATCTTGCTAACTGATCTAGAGATTTTTGTCTGAGGAGCTAGAGGTTTGCCAGCAGTCACTGGCAATGGCTGGAATCTTGCATGACTATAATTTTTGCATGGGACTGTTGAATTCTCTAAGAGAGAGTTTTAACAATTCAGATGAATATATTAGGGTCAAAAAGAAGGAACAAGGTAGGAATCATGTCAGAGAAGGGAGAGCACTTTTTACTGCTTCCCAAATAGTGGAAGCTGAGGGACTTCACTTACCAAAATCATGGAGCCACTTGGCTTGATCACAAATCCTTTTATATCTTTTTGTGTACAAGCCCATTATTATTAATGAAAATGCATCCAGTTTTATTAGTCATTGCACATATTCATGCTTGTCCTTCCAGTAGGCAATCTAGGGCTAGTTGGTCGTCCATGGCTACTTTAGCTAGGGAATCTACAGAATTGTGTACCTGTTGTAGGGTCTGGCCAGCAGCTGAGGCTAAATCACCCAAGAGAGTAGAAAGGTTTCGTAAAGCAACTTCATGGTTTTAACTTTATTTAGTCAGGTTTCCTCCCATTATGGTGAAAACATTTGCTGGGGTGGGGCTGGGGATGGAGTTAGGGTTCTGCCAATAGTAGTTTCCCAAGACAAATAGGAGAAATGAGAGGAAAAAACATGCTGGAAAGTGCAAGAGGCCTAGTGCTTATCTTTTTGCTTCTTGAAGATATATTTGAGGTCTTCATTTGGCTCATAAGAATGAGCAGAATAAATCCTCTGCCTTGCAGCACCGGCACACCGGGTTCTAGTCCTGGTTGGGGCGCTGGATTCTGTCCCGGTTGCCCCTCTTCCAGGCCAGCTCTCTGATGTGGCCAGGGAGTGCAGTGGAGGATGGCCCAAGTCCTTGGGCCCTGCACCTGCATGGGAGACCAGGAGAAGTACCTGGCTCCTGCCATCGGATCAGCATGGTGCGCTGGCCGCAGCACGCTGGCCGCGGCAGCCATTGGAGGGTGAACCAACAGCAAAAAGGAAGACCTTTCCCTCTGTCTCTCTCTCTCTCACCGTCCACTCTGCCTGTCAAAAAAAAAAAAAAAAAGAATGAGCAGAATAATCCTCTGGGTGTACCTGTGAAGAATCAAGGCATGGGGAGGATAGCAAATCCCTTCCAAATAAAGGAGTTTCACACTCTAGCATCACCAAAAATGGGAGGAAGATGAGGATATCTAATGTCTGGCAAACCAGAGGCAAAGCAAATTTTCAGGAGTGAGGCTTGCCGTCAACTCCTGTGATGACACAGCTCTTTGAGGTTAGAAGTCCTGTGTGGGAACTCGGTGCAGAGTAAATTGCTATTGTATCAATTAGGAAATCAATATTGTTACCTGCAGCATCCAAAGTCACCCAGGGCTCCTGGAGTGAGATGTTTATGGATTGTGGGAGCCATCTGAGTTCTTGGCCCATTCGGTTCCCATACAAGAACGTGAAGGAACTGGAAGAACTAGTTTCCCTTCAGAACTAAGAGTCAGTGAGGGAGTCAGAGCAAGCTTCCCATACATAAACTTAGATCATAGACCTAAACATGAAACTCAAAGCCATAAAACTATAAGAACACAGGAAATATTTTCAAATATTAAAATAAAAATTGGTGAATTAGAGTTAAAAAAAATTATGCTTATCCAAAGAGACCATTTAAAAATGAATAAACAAGCCAAGCTTAGAAAACAAGTTTAGGAAAAATATTTGCAGTGTATATATTGAGATTTGTAAGATTTATAAGGAATAATGAAAAGAACTATAAACAAACAATAAATACAAACAACTCCATGAAAAATGGTCAAGACATGGTCAGGTCTTTGCCAAGGAAGATGTATATGGGAATGGCCAATGAGCACATAAGAAGATGCTCAACTTCCTTAGTTACCAGGGTAAAACACACTTGAAAACCCATTAGAACTACTTAAAATAAAAATACTAGCAAGGCCAGCGCCGCAGCTCACTAGGCTAATCCTCCGCCTTGCAGCGCTGGCACACCAGGTTCTAGTCCCGGTTGGGGCGCCGGATTCTGTCCCGGTTGCCCCTCTTCCAGGCCAGCTCTCTGCTGTGGCCAGGGAGTGCAGTGGAGGATGGCCCAAGTCCTTGGGCCCTGCACCCCATGGGAGACCAGGATAAGTACCTGGCTCCTGCCATCGGATCAGTGCGGTGTGCCAGCCGCAGCGCGCCGGCAGCAGTGGCCATTGGAGGGTGAACCAACGGCAAAAGGAAGACCTTTCTCTCTGTCTCTCTCTCTCACTATCCACTCTGCCAGTCCAAAAAAAAAAAAAAAAAAAAATACTAGCAAAAACACTGGCAAACTATTGGAATTGCTGGAATTCTAATTATTTAGTATGAAATGGTATAACCATTTTAGAGAATTGTATAGCAGCTTGTTGTAAAGTTTAACATGCATTTACTTTAAAAAAATTTTTTTAAAGATTTATTTATTTATTTGAAAGTTGGAGTTACACAGAGAAAGGAGAGGCAGAGAGAAAGAGTCTTCCATCCGCTGGTTCACTCCCCAATTGGCCACAATGGCTGGAGCTGCGCCGATCCGAAGCCAGGAGCCAGGAGCTTCTTTTAGGTCTCCCATATGGGTGCAGGGGCCCAAGGACTTGGGCCATCTTCTACTGCTTTCCCAGGCCATAGCAGAGAGCTGGATCGGAAGAGGAGCAGCCGCGACTAGAACTGGCGTCCATATGGGACGCCAGCGCTTCAGGCCAAGGTGTTAACCCACTGCGCCACAGCACTGGCCCCGATATGCATTTACTTTTACTTTAAGTTCCAACAATTTCATTCTCAGATGTTTACAGAAAAGAAATGACCACATTTATCCACATAAAGACCTGTATGAAAATATTTATAGCAGGCTTATATATAATAGCCTCAAAATGGAAACAGTCCAAGTACCCTTCAAATGAGAGGGGATAAGCAAATTTTGGTGTATCTGTATATAAATGGATCTCAAATGCATTATGTTAAGCAAAAGGAGCCAGGATAATCAGTACATATTTTATGTATTTCATTTATATGAAATAGAAATATAGGCATAATAATCCTTGATGATAGGAATCAGATAGAGGTTCTGGGATTGTGAGGAGGACAGGGACATAGAAATGGTTTTACCTTGGTGTTGGATTAACACAGAATATATAAATGTGCCAAAACTTATCAAGCTGAGGATTTTACATGTATGCATTTTAAAAATATATTTATTTTATTTGTTTGAAAGGCAGAGAGGAAAGAAGGCTTCCACCCACTGGTTTTCTCCCTAAATGCACAATAGGTAGGTCTGGACCAGGTCAAAGCCAGGAGCCAGTAACTCCATCTGGATCTCCCATGTGGGTGGGAGACTTGGGTCATATTCTGCTGCTTTCACAGGTTCATGTACAGGGAGCTGGATAGGAAGCAGAACAGCCAGGACTTGAACCAGTGCTTCGATTTAGGATGTTGGCATCCCAGCTGACAGCTTTACCCATTGTGATACAACACCAGCTCCAGATGTGTGTATTTTACTATATGTTAATCATAACTTAATTAAAATGCAAAAGAAAAAAGGTTGTAGAATTGCTTTTCAAGTTCCTTTTTGTGTCACATTTGCTAGCATCCTATTGACTAAAGCAAGTCACATGGCCCAACCCAGTGTCGTAGTGGGAAGGCATTAAAAATGACCTGAGAAAGGGCACTGGTAGAGATAGGGATAAAGATCTGCGGTAAGTTACTTTGTATTCCACCATGGGATTCAAACAGGGAGGTCCAATAGAATATAATAATTAAGATATTGTGTGAGGAGTGTTCAAAAAAAAAAAGGAAAAAATAGTTCATGTATTATCATGAAAAAACTACACAAATGTATTTCATGGCTTTTTGCACCAAAATTAGCATCTTTCATTCCATTTTTTTCCCTGAACTTCTGGAAACCCCTTTGTTCTCTCCATTCCTCTGTCAGCCTGTAAAATAAATCTGAAGAAGCCAGTTCACCTTCCATGAAAACTGGTCTCCCAAAGAATTGTAGCTGAGAATATGATCTCTGAAGATGGTTTGGTGAGATGATTACCAACTGTGCTTTAGAGACTGATGTGCCTCTGTGTGGTTACTCCTCTTTCCATAGTACAGCTGACAGCTTCAGGAACAAGGCAGCTACCACTATCCCTTCCCTTTGTTTCTTTAATTATAAAGTAGCATCTTCCTTTAAACATTAAAATAAGATAGAAGTATGCAAATTTGAAGCAGCATGTCTGTCTCCTTTCCTTTAATTGTTTCAGCCCCTGAGGTATCCGCCATTGTAGTCTTGTGGGATTTCTTGTACAACTATCCCTTAAGTGTACAAAACACAGATACACACGACTCTTATAGTTTTATGGGTTTTTTTTTTCCTGAATGGCACCTACTTTTATAATTATGTGCATACCTGAGTGAGTGCAAACAAAGGAGCACCACACATTGATAAAATGTGACGGTCCTTTATTGCTGGTGGTGAGAGCGGGTTTATGCTCTAAAGAACTCTTGACCCTGAAGCCAAAAGCAACAGGGTTTTTAAAGGCTAAAACCACAAAATCGGGAGGGGAATACTTGGCTGCTAGGATCAGGGGGGAATACATGGTTATTGGGGTCAAGCTAACCTAAAAACCTATGCAAAACTAATATCAATTATAATGTTAACGATACCAGTTTTAATTTTTACATTAATCTGGATATTGGCCTACATCATATGTAGGACATAGACAAATTACAATTTTATCATTAACCCGGGTGCAGCCTGTCTGTTTTTAAGCTTAAGCGATCATGCTAGGGGGTTTATATGCTTTGCCAACTGTGATGCAGGTTGCCATGTGTGATGTAGTGGACTGCTATTGTCCAGGTGTTTTAGATCATAGTTTCAGACCAGAGTCTCACGGTGGGGAAGGGGTTGCCTTCCCAGGATGGGATCTCAGGTTTTCCAAAATGGAATCCCTACTGTCAAGGTGTTACTTCATATGCAACTTGCTTCCTGTCTGCCCTCCAGTGGACATTATCTTATTTTAGGGTTGCCCTAAACAGAGTTTGAGTAAATGTCTTGGGGGGACCAGTGTTTTTTGGGGTTAATTCCCAGAGGCTGGAAAGAAACATTAAACAGTACTACAGACAAGAGGAGAAAGCCAGTCAAAGGGATGCCAGTGAGCTGACTCAGGCAGTGAACTGAAGGATGGATGCCGGACACAAAAAGACTACATAAAAGTCCTCCCACTTCTCCCTCCAGAGGACAGGGTGGCCTCAAAAGACATTCTTCTGCACTTACAGTCCACTGTGGGAGGGTTGAGGAATCTCTTTTGCTTTGGAAAAAAGCTGAGACTGAGGCTGGCACTTGAGTTAGGAAGCCTTTCACAGGGGTGGTAACTGGACCTCACAGCTTTAGTTGGGGTGAGGTCTGAGGCATGTGGCACAGGACGCTATGAACATTTGTATTTTGTATTTCCACAAATCTGTAGCATACACACATATATACGTATACATACACACATGTATTTTTAATTTGTTTATTTTTTTTAAGATTTATTTATTTGAAAGACAGAATGATAGGAGAGACCAAGAGAGAAAGAAATCTTGTATATTCTGGTTCACTCTTCAAATGGCCCCAATGGTGGGGGCTGGACCAGACCAGAGTTAGGAGCCAGGAACTCTACTTGGACCATCCTCTGCCACTTTTCCAGGTACATTAGCTAGAATTCTGGGTCAGAAGTGGAGCAGCCAAGACATGAACCAGCACTCCAATATGGAGTGTAAGTATTACCAGAGGCCAGCACCACGGCTCCCTAGGCTAATCCTCCACCTTGCGGCGCCGGCACACCGGGTTCTAGTCCTGGTTGGGGCGCCAGATTCTGTCCCGGTTGCCCCTCTTCCAGGCCAGCTCTCTGCTGTAGCCAGGGAGTGCAGTGGAGGATGGCCCAAGTCCTTGGGCCCTGCACCCCATGGGAGACCAGGAGAAGCACCTGGCTCCTGCCTTTGGATCAGTGCAGTGTGTCGGCCACAGCATGCCAGCTGTGGCGGCCATTGGAGGGTGAACCAATGGCAAAGGAAGACCTTTCTCTCTCTCACTGTCCACTCTGCCTGTCAAAAAAAAAAAAAAAAGTATTACCAGAAATGACTTAGCCTGCTGTGCTACATCACCCCCAAAGAAAGACATTTTAACTGTTAGACTTAACACTCCCTCTGTCGTATTTTAAAGGCTGCATATCTTTGTGGGTTTGTGTGTGTGTGTGTGTTTGTTTTCTTTTTTAAATATTTTATTTATTTATTTGAGAGGTAGAGTTACAGACAGTGAGAGAGAGAGACAGAAAGGTCTTTCATCCGCTGGTTCACTCCCCAAATGGCTGCAATGGCCGGAGCTGAGCCAATCCGAAGCCAAGAGCCAGGAGCTTCTTTCAGGTCTCCTATGTGGGTGCAGGGGCTCAAGCATCTGGGTCATCTTCCACTGTTTTCCCAGGCCTTAGCAAAGAGCTGGATCAGTAGAAGAGTAACTGGAACTAGAGCTGGTGCCCATATGGGATGCTAGCACTGCAGGCAGAGGATTAACCTACTGTGTCATAGCACTGGCTCCTTGTTGGCTGTATACCTTTGGATATGCCAAAACTAAATGGCCCAGAACCCATTGATGGAAATGAGACTATTTTCTTTATTTTACTGTTACTGATGATGCTCTTTCATCACATTCTGAAAGTGCCAGGAAGCAGCTGAAATTGGTCTGTTGAAATACTTGGCATTTTTATTGAAGGAAGAATAAGATGTTTTCTTTGAATGCTCCAAACCTCTGCAAGGCAAGTTGTAAAACATGCTGGAATTTAGACCAGATACAAATTGTGGTGTAGCATAATGCTTGTACCAACAAACTTCCCATTTTATCTCTCTAATTACTTGTGTTTCCTTGGATAGCTACCTCATCTGTGTGCCACCTCCTTTGTCTGATACCTCTGGTAATGACATTCTAAAATCAGAGACATTTTCCTTCAATGCTCCTTCTTGTTGTTCCAGCCTTCTGGTTAGACCCATACAAGTATCCATTCCAGCTTTCCATTTGCAACCTGGTAATGTAGCTGTGCCCCTACTCATGCAATCTGCTTTGTGAAGGTCTGAATACCTTCTCTGTTAAGCACACACTGCAAGAACCTGAGCTCAGACCTTGCTTAAAGTCTGGATGAGTCAGACCTCTCTATCCCTGAGGATGCCTGCTGCTCCAAGCTCCAAAAAACAAAAGTAGTTAGTTTTTCATAGGCTTAGGGTTTTTTGAGCCATATTTCTTAAAAACTCAAATAATATGAAAATTGTCAGGATGGAGAACCAAAGCAAACCTTTTTAGAAAGCTATTTTTCTCTAACTTTGATTGTAATACATTTTCATTGTAGCAAATATAGAAATGTGTTAAAAAGAAGAAAAAAATCATCATCACACAACCCAAAGTTGAAGTATTTCTTCATGCTTGATATCTTTTTTTTGTTTTTGTTTTTTTGTACTTCATGAGCATCTACTTGCTGATTTGATAATTCTAAGAGCTGTAATTAATTTATCTGGTTTAGCAAGGTTTTGTTAAGCCTTAGATACAGGGGAAAGATTGTACTCCTGTTGCCACTGTTATGCCTTAATCAAAAATCAATTTGCCAGACAGCTTTACCTGTGCAGTCATTTCTGCTTTTGCTAGGTGACAGCCTGTGGGCCAAGAGTTGGGGGTGGGATAGGGGAGGTTATGTGATTATCATCTCTGATCAAGACACAAGCATTATTAGTTCTTCTTTGATATTTGAGATACAGTTAATTCTCATTTTTTGCAGTAGTTATGTTCTATAATGGCACTGTGAACACTGAATTAGCAAATATAGATGTCTGTTGGTATCCATGGGGATTGATTCTAGGACTCCCAAGAGATATCAAAATCCACAGGTGTTCAAGTCCATTATATAAAATGGTATTAGTATTTGCATAGAACTCAGGCATATCCTCATATACTTTAAATCATTTCTAGACACTTGTAAGACCTCATATGCTGTAAGTGCTGTGTAAATAGTTGTTATACTATATTGTTTAAATAATAAGAAAAAGTCAGCACACATTAAGTATAGAAATGATTTTTGAAGAATATTTTCAATCTGGAGTTCATTGACTCCACAGATGTGGTACTTGACAGTGAGGGCCGACTGTATAGAATCATTGCCCCTGGTGGAAATGCAGGGTGAAATTCCTGGAAGTCTCTGGAAAGATTAAGGTACCAGGAGAAGCCACGGACCACCCAAAGCACTTCCATTCCTGTTCAGAATTAATTCCAATTCTGATAAGTCACTCAATTGTCTCAGATTAGTTCTTCTTTACAACCTCTTAATAAATTAGAGCTCTGCATCCCTCTCAAATCTCAGAATTATCCTTTTTTTTTTTTTTTTGACAGGTAGAGTGGACAGTGAGAAAGAGAGACAGAGAGAAAGGTCTTCCTTTGCTGTTGGTTCACCCAACAACGGCCGCCGAGGCCGGCGCGCTGCAGCCGGTGCACCGCGTTGATCCGAAGCCAGGAGCCAGGTGCTTCTCATGGTCTCCCATGGGGTGCAGGGCCCAAGCACTTGGGCCATCCTCCACTGCACTCCTGGGCCATAGCAGAGAGCTGGCCTGGAAGAGGGGCAACCGGGACAGAATCCAGCGCCCCGACCAGGACTAGAACCTGGTGTGCCAGCACTGCTAGGCGGAGGATTAGCCTGTTGAGCCGTGGCACCGGCCGCCTTTTCCTTTGAAGACTCTCTTCAGCTCCTGCTCAAAGTGCTAATTTTTTTTTACATAAAATTTTTTTTATTTAGTAAATATAAATTTCCAAAGTACAGTTAATGGATTACAATGGCTTCCCAGCCGTCATAATTTCCCTCCCACTCGCACCCCTCCCATCTCCCGCTCCTTCTCCCATTCCATTCACATCAAGATTCATTTTCAATTATCTTTATATACAGAAGATCGATTTAGTATATATTAAGTAAAGATTTCATCAGTTTACACTCACACAGAAACACAAAGTGTAAAATACTGTTTCAATACTAGTTATAGTATTACTTCACATTGGACAATACATTAAGGACAGATCCCACATGAGAAGTAAGTACACAGTGACTCCTGTTGTTGACTTAACAATTTGACACTCTTCTTATGGTGTCAGTAATCTCTCTAGGCTCTAGTCATGAGTTGCCAAGGCTATGGAAGCCTTTTGAGTTCGCCAACTTCGATCTTATTCCAACAGGGTCATAGTCAAAGTGGAAGTTCTCTCCTCCTTTCAGAGAAAGGTACCTCCTTCTTTGATGGCCCCGTTCTTTCCACTGGGATCTCACTTGCAGAGATCTTTCATTTAGGTCTTCTTTCTTTTTTTTTTTTTCCAGGGTGTCTTGGCTTTCCATACCTAAAATACTCTCATGGGCTCTTTAGCCAGATCCACATGCCTTAAGGGCTGATTCTGAGGCCAGAGTGCTATTTAGGACATCTGCCATTCTATGAGTCTGCTGTGTTCACGCTTCTGATGATGGATCGTTCTCTCCCTTTTTGATTCTATCAGTTAGTATTCGCAGACACTAGTCTTGTTTGTGTGATCCTTTTGACTCTTAGACCTATCAGTGAGATCAATTGTGAACTGAAATTGATCACTTGGACTAGTGAGATGGCATTGGTACATGCCACCTTGATGGAATTGTATTGGAATCCCCTGGCACGTTTCTAACTCCAACATTTGGGGCAAGTCTGATTGAGCATGTCCCAAATTGTACATCTCCTCCCTCTCTTATTCCCACTCTTATATTAAACAGGGACCACTTTTCACTTAAAATTTAAACACCTAAGAATAATTGTGTGTTAATTACAGAGTTCAACCAATAGTACTAGAACAAAAAAAAAATACTAAAATGGATAAAGTATTACATTGTACATCAACAGTCAGGACAAGAGCTGATCAAGTCACTGTTTCTCATAGTGTCCATTTCACTTCAACAAGTTTCCCCTTTGGTGCTCAGTTAGTTGTCACCGATCAGGGAGAACATATGATATTTGTCCCTCTGGGACTGGCTTAATTCACTCAGCATAATGTTTTCCAGATTCCTCCATCTTGTTGCAAATGATCGGATTTCATTGTTTTTGACTGCTGTATAGTATTCTATAGAGTACATGTCCCAGAATTTCTTTATCCAGTCTACTGTTGATGGGCATTTGGGTTGGTTCCAGGTCTTAGCTATTGTGAATTGAGCTGCAATAAACATTAAGGTGCAGACAGCTTTTTTGTTTGCCAATTTCATTTCCTTTGGGTAAATTCCAAGGAGTGGGATGGCTGGGTCGAATGGTAGGGTTATCTTCAGGTTTCTGAGGAATCTCCAGACTGACTTCCATAGTGGCTTGACCAGTTTGCATTCCCACCAACAGTGGGTTAATGTCCCTTTTTCCCCACATCCTCTCCAGCATCTGTTGTTGGTAGATTTCTGAATGTGAGCCATTCTAACCGGGGTGAGGTGAAACCTCATTGTGCTTTTGATTTGCATTTCCCTGATTGCTAGTGATCTTGAACATTTTTTTATGTGTCTGCTGGCCATTTGGATTTCCTCTTTTGAAAAATGTCTATTGAGGTCCTTGGCCCATCTCTTAAGTGGGTTGTTTGTTTTGTTTTTGTGGAGTTTCTTGATTTCTTTGTAGATTCTGGTTATTAATCCTTTATCTGTTGCGTAGTTTGCAAATATATTTTCCCATTCTGTCGGTTGCCTCTTCACTTTCCTGACTGTTTCTTTTGCAGTACAGAAACTTCTCAAACAATCCCAAATATATTTGCTTTGACTGCCTGTGCTTCTGGGGTCTTTTTCAAGAAGTCTTTGCCGGTGCCAATATCTTGAAGGGTTTCTCCAATGTTCTCTAATAATTTGATGGTGTCGGGTCGTAAATTTAAGTCTTTAATCCATGTTGAGTGGATTTTTGTGTAAGGTGAAAGGTAGGGGTCTTGCTTCATGATTCTGAACGTGGAAATCTGATTTTCCCAGCACCATTTATTTAATAGACTGTCCTTACTGCAGGGATTTTTTTTGGATCCTTGATCAAATATAAGTTGGCTGTAGATGTTTGGATTGATTTCTGGTGTTTCAATTCTGTTCCATTGGTCTATCCATCTGTTTCTGTACCAGTACCATGCTGTTTTGATTACAACTGCCCTGTAGTATGTCCTGAAATCTGGTATTGTGATGCCTCCAGCTTTGTTTTTGTTGTACAAGATTGCTTTAGCTATTCGAGGTCTCCTGTGTCTCCATATGAATTTCAGCATCATATTTCCAGATCTGAGAAGAATATCTTTGGTATTTTGATTGGTATTGCATTGAATGTATAAATTGCTTTTGGGAGAATGGACATTTTGCTGATATTAATTCTTCCAATCCATGAGCATGGAAGATTTTTCCATTTTTTTGGTATTATCTTCTATTTCTTTTTTAAGGTTTTGTAATTTTCATCGCAGAGATCTTTAATGTCCTTGGTTAAGTTTATTCCAAGGTATTTGATTGTTTTTGTAGCTATTGTGAATGGGATTGATCTTAGAAGTTCTTCCTCAGCCGTGGCATTGTCTGTGTATACAAAGGCTGTTGTTTTTTGTGCATGGATTTTATATCCTGCTACTTTGCCAAAATCTTCTATGAGTTCCAATAGTCTCTTAGTAGAGTTCTTTGGATCCCCTAAATAAAGAATCATATCATCTGCAAAGAGGGATAGTTTGAGTTCTTCCTTCCCAATTTGTACCCTTTAACTTCTTTTTCTTGCCTAATAGCTCTGGCTAAAACTTCCAGAACTATATTGAATAGCAGTGGTGAGAGTGGGCATCCCTGTCTGGTACCAGATCTCAGTGGAAATGCTTCCAGCTTTTCCCCATTCAATAGGATGTTGGCCGTGGGTTTTTCATAAATTGCTTTGATTGTATTGAGGAATGTTCCTTCCATACCATTTGCTTAGAGTTTGCATCATGAAAGGGTGTTGTATTTTATCAATTGCTTTCTCTGCGTCTATTGAGATAATCATATGGTTTTTCTTCTGCAGTCTGTTAATGTGGTGTATCACATTTATTGATTTGCAAACATTGAATCATCCCTGCATACCAGGGATAAATCCCACTTGGTCTTTGTGGATGATCTTTCTGATGTGTTGTTGCATTCTATTGGCCAGAATTTTATTGAGGATTTTTGTATCTGTGTTCATCAGGGATATTGGTCTGTAATTCTCTTTCAATGCTGCATCTTTTTCCGGCTTAGGAATTAAGGTGATGCTGGCTTCATAGAAAGAATTTGGGAGGATTCCCTCTTTTTCGATTTCCACTGTATTTTTTGGGTAACGCATTTGCTTTTTCTAAGTCTCACTTTATCTGTAATTTGAAGTTGTTTGACTGGACAACTTATTTTAAGATTTTATAACTTTTTGTGGCCCTTTGTACTGTACTGAGTCTATCTTTAAATAGAGACACTCAGGACAACTATCAGTATGCTCTGTAAGAGTTTAGAACTTTTAAAACACATTGCGTGTCCCAAAGATATTCTTGGAGACAGGGGTCAAAAAATTCTTACTCTGTGTTCCAATTTCTTAAGGAATTTGCATGCATTATTATCTCTTGCAGTTTTATCAAAACAGCTCTGAGTTCACTTCTTGTATCATGCTCATTTTTTAAGTCATAGAAACTAACACTGGAAGAGAACAAGTGATTTGCCCAAGATCACACAGCAAATAGTTGCCAAAATTAGTCTAGGCCTGCTGAATCCCGGACCCAAATTTTTTTTTAAGAATTCCTTTTTTTTAAAAAAAAAAAAAGATTTACTTTATTTATTTGAAGGACAGAGTTACAGAGAGAGGTAGAGACAGAGAGGTCTTCCTTCCACTGGTTCACTCCCCAGATGGCTGCAATGGCCGGAGCTGTGCCGATCCGAAGCCAGCAGCCAGAAGCTTCCACCGGGTCTCCCACGTGGGTGCAGGGGCCCAAGGACCCAGGCCATAACAGAGAGCTGGATGGGAAGAGGAGCAGCCAGGACTAGAACCGATGCCCATATGGGATGGTGGCACTTCAGGCCAGAGCTTTAACCTGATACGCCACAGTGCCAGCCCCCGAAATCCTTAACTTCTGTATTGAACTGCATTCCAAATCCAACTTTAGACCAAAGTTTAAAGTGGTCATCTTCCAGTGATAGTTGTTTCTGAATAGAGAGACTTTTGGAGATGCAAATAATGAGAATGATGGAATTTCAGACTAGTAGATATTTTTGTTTCTAAACCAAATTTGATAATCTTCTCCTTTTTCCACTCTTCTCTACTTTGTAGATCTTCTGTACTGCATTTGTAGTATTTTAAAATGAGAACAGGAGTCACTGTGCACGTACTCCTCATGTGGGATCTCTGTCCTTAATGTGCTGTACATTGTGATTTAATGCTATAACTAGTACTCAAACAGTATTTTACACTATGTGTTTCTGTGTGGGTGCAAACTTTTGAAAGCTTTACTTAATATATGCTAAATTGACCTTCTTATAGAAAGATAATTGAAAATGAATCTTGATGTGAATGGAAGGGGAGAAGGAGTAGGAGAGGTGAGGGTTGCGTGTGGGAGGGAAGTTATGGGGGGGAAAGCCATTGTAATCCATAAGCTGTACTTTGGAAATTTATATTCATTAAATAAAAGTTAAAAAATAAAATGAGAAAATATGTGATACATTTAATTTTGAATTACACTAATTTAGGTGGCTGTTCTCCCTCTGAGACAAGCATTGCTTTGATTTTTTAAAAAAAGATTTATTTATTTATTTATTTATTTGAAAGTCAGAGTTACACACAGAGAGAAGGCGAGGCAGAGAGAGAGAGAGAATGACAGAGAGAGAGAGAGAGAGTCTTCCATCCGCTGGTTCACTCCCCAGTTGGCTGCAAGACAAAAGACCTGTCAAATTAGAGCTGAACCATAAGGGCAACTCCCCTCTGAAAGAAGTTTGGAAAATGTTGTTGTGGGAAGAAATCAAGACAGAGGGGAAATCACACCTGTTGGTAAATGAGAAGGAGTGTGTAATCAAGCTAACATCAGAAGATTTGTTTTTAGAACAGCTCATGCCTCTTGGGAAAGCTGAGTGAATGGTGATGTTTTCCTGAGAATACTAACAAAACCAGCAAGACAGGAGCCTGGGGGAAAGAATTCTAGTACTCTTAGAGTCTCTGGCAAGTCACATGGTACACTCTGAGCATGATACTTTGTAGCAGTTACACTCTGATATATTGTGGCAGTTGCAATATAGTTATCTTGAGCTCCTTCAGAAGGCCCCAGGTGATGAATTGTTGTGTTATACCTCCTGTGGTCTTTTTATAGGCAGTTGAGTTGGGTCAGGCAAAAGGAGGAAGACATTTAGGTATTCCTTTGTTCCCTTCCAAGTTCTTCCAAGGAACTAGAAATTAACTCAGTTTGTCATGTGGCTGGAATCCCTTTGAGTTTCTAGACCCAGTTTCTAGTTCAGTGGCTTGCATTTTTGACCACTTGGCCTGCGGACTCCCAGGCTCTCTTGTGTTATCTTGTCTCTCTCAAGGCCCTCTTCAACCCTCAGTCTTGTCTGTCTCCCTCCACTCCTTATCCCGCACACAGGGGTGGTGTGTGCTTTTATCTTATCGCCACCCCCAGCAGAAGGAATTATCTTATCAGACAATGTTTGAGGTACCTCCTGCTGGTTATTGATCGCTGAACCTCAAAGTTAAAGTCTAGAAAAAGAGTTTTTCAATTTTTCTAATAAAAAATTGGGGTTGAGACACTAACAGATAGAATAAGACACAAAAAGATATGTTAATATCAGAAAAGTTCTTAGATTCCCCTGAATTGTATTTTGCTTACTGTGGTTTGCAGAAAAGCAGTGGTTCTCACTGAGGGGAAGTTTTGCCTCCCAGGGAATGTTTGACAATGTTTGGAGACATGTTTCACTATTAGAACTGTAACTAAAGGGAGTGCCATGGGTGTCGAATGGGTAGACAAGGGATACTGCTCAACATTCTACAGTGTGCAAGAGCCTGCCACTTTTTTTTTTTTTTTAAGATTATTTATTTTTTATTTGAAAGTCAGAGTTACACAGAGAGAGGAGAGGAGAGGGAGAGAGAGAGAGGTCTTCCATCCGATGGTTCACTCCCCAGATGGCCACAACGGCCGGAGCTGTTCTGATCTGAAGCCAGGAGCTTCTTCTGGGTCTCCCACGTGGGTGCAGGGACCTAAGGACTTGGGCCATCTTCTACTGCTATCCCAGGCCATAGCAGAGAGCTGGATCAGAAGAGGAACAGCTGGGTCTCGAACCAGCATCTGTATGGGATGCCGGTGCCTCAGGCCAGGGCGTTGACCCTCTGGGCCACAGCGCCGGCCCAAGCCTGCCACTTTCAATAAAGAAGTAACCAGCTCCAAAAGAGTGAACCTGACTTAAATAAACCCGAGAAAGCTGAAATTACACAAATAGAATTTGGGAGTTTGAAACAATTAGAGATGAGTTGAGGGATTCTTTTTTTTTTTTTTTTTTTTTGACAGGCAGAGTGGACAGTGAGAGAGAGAGACAGAGAAAAAGGTCTTCCTTTGCCATTAGTTCACCTTCCAATGGCCGCCACGGCCGGCGCGCTGTGGCCAGTGTACCGCGCTGATCCGAAGGCAGGAGCCAGGTGCTTTTCCTGGTCTCCCATGGGGTTCAGGGCCCAAGCACTTGGGCCATCCTCCATTGCACTCCCTGGCCACAGCAGAGAGCTGGCCTGGAAGAGGGGCAACCAGGACAGAATCCGGCACCCCGACCGAGACTAGAACCTGGTGTGCCGGCACCGCAAATGGAGGATTAGCCTAGTGAGCCGCGGCACCCGCCAAGTTGAATGATTCTTAACTTTGGCTGCCCATGGGATCACCTGGGTAACTTTAAAATACTAATGTGTAGATCCCATCCTTGGAGATTCTAATTTGATTTTATTTTTGATTTGGGGTATGATCTGGCCATTAGAAGCAATTCTAATCTGTATCTCCCTAGGCGATTTTTAGACTTAGCCAAAATTGAGAACAACTGATACAGTCCAAAGCTTAGTTTTTTCACTTGGGGAATCAGGCCTGGGAGATACAGTCTCATAGTGACAAAGTGGCAGAGCTGGGGCTGATACATGATTTCTTGAAGAAAAGACATCTATGGCCCTTGCCTGATTATACACCACATTTCAAAAGCAAAACCTGTGCGGTTATCTTCTTATGACTTGTTTTTAGAGAAAACTCTGAATTTATCTTCATGTTATGCTCTTTATTGAAGTAATCATCTCAATAATTTCTTCTTGAAAAATGACACTTTAAAAGTACTCAAGCATAGGGAAATGCAAATTAAAACCACAAGGTTTTATTACACATCTATTAGTACAGCTAAATGAATTTTTTTTTTTTTGACAGGCAGAGTGGACAGTGAAAGAGAGAGACAGAGAGAAAGGTCTTCCTTTGCCGTTGGTTCACCCTCCAATGGCCGCCACGGCCGGTGCACCGCGCTGATCCGAAGGCAGGAGCCAGGTACTTATCCTGGTCTCCCATGCAGGTGCAGGGCCCAAGCACTTGGGCCATCCTACACTGCACTCCTGGGCCACAGCAGAGAGCTGGCCTGGAAAAGGGGCAACTGGGACAGAATCCGGCACCCCGACCCGGACTAGAACCCGATGTGCCGGCACCGCTAGGTGGAGGATTAGCCTATTGAGCTGCGGCACCGGCCAGCTAAATGAATTTTTTAAAACTGCCAACATTGGGGCCAGTGCTGTGGCTCAGTGGGTTAACGCCCTGGCCTGAAGCGCCAGCATCTCATATGGGCGCTGGTTCTAGTCCTGGCTGCTCCTCTTCTGATCCAGCTCTCTGCTATGGCCTGGGATAGCAGTAGAAGATGGCCCAAGTCCTTCGGCCCTGCACCCACGTGGGAGACCCGAAAGAAACTCCTGGCTCCTGGCTTCAGATCGGTGCAGTTCTGGCCATTGCAGCCATCTGGGGAGTGAACCATCGGATGGAAGACCTCTCTCTCTCTGTCTCGCTCTCGCTCTCGCTCTCTGCCTCTCTTTTCTCTGTGCAACTCTGACTTTCAAATAAATAAATCTTTAAAATAAAAAAAATTTAAAAAACAAAAAAGCCTGACAATACTAAGTGATGATGAGGGTGCAGGGCAACTGGAAATCTCATGCATTGTTAATGAGAGTGCAAAATAGTACAGCCACTTTGGCAGTTTCTTACAGTATTAAACATACACTTATTATATGAATTAGCAATCCCACTTAGGGTATTTATTCAAAAGAAATGAAAAAAATATTCACACAATATCCTGTATACAAATATTTGCAGTATCTCCCTTTGTAATCACAAAAGTGGAAACACGTATATCTTTGAATTGGTGAATTTACTAAAAGACTGTGGAACATTGAGAACAAACTATACACAAAACACAAATTATTTCAAATAGATTATGCTAAGTGAAAGAAGCCAGATTCAAAAGACTACAAACTGGAATGGGCATTTAGCCTAGTGGTTAAGACTTCATCCCACTTAGGAAGACCTGTTTTCAGTTCTTGACTCTGGTTCCTAACTCCAGCTTCCTATGAAGATCCTGGGAGGCAGTGTTGATGGCTCAATAAATTGGGTTCCTGCCACACACGTGGGGATACTTGGATTGCGTTCCCAGCTCAGCTTCTGGCTACCCCAGCCCCAGCCATGGTGGGTATTTGGGGGAGGGAACCAATGGATGGGGTGTTTCTCTCTCTCCCTCTCTCTTTCCTTCTCAAATAAATTTTAAAAGTTTAAAATTCATCTAGTGTGGAAAATAATCAAGAAAAGACTACATACTATATTATTATGTAATAATAATAGGTACACTATATTATTCTGTTTTCGATATATGAAATTCTGAAAAAGGTCAAATGATAGGAAGAGAAAATGAATGATGCTTTGGAAGTGGGTAGAGGGACTGAGTACAAAGGAGCAGCATTGGGGAAGTTTGTGAGGTGATGAAACTGGCTTTTGGTGGTAGTTACATCACTGTGCATTTGTCAGCTTCATAACAAAATGAGTGAATTTTATTATATGGAAATTTTAAAAGTGACTAAAATAATATATGAAGATTTAAGAAATACTTTTTAAAAACAAGAGAAGAAAGCAACAAACAATAACCCAAAGCCCCATAACCCAAAATAATGATATTTGATTTATATACTGACAGATACCTCTGTATACATGCAAAGAGATTAACAAAATGGATATATAGAAATAAAGATCGTATTCTGGGGTTTAACTATAAATAGAATTGTGTTGTATTATAGATATTACTATTATATTTAATTTTACTCAAATTTATTTGTAAAATCACACCTAAATTTTATTTTTAAATTTGCTTGTGTTTAGATTTAACAAAATAAATAGAAACTGAAGAAAAAGGGAAGGGGCTGGTGAACTTCAAATAATGGTAGAGTTACAAAGGTAGAGTTACAGAGAGAGAGATCGATCTTCCGTCCACTGGTTCACTCACCAGTGGCAGGAGTTGGGACAATCCGAAGCCAGGAGCCAGGAGCATCTTCTGGGTCTTCCTCATGGGTACAGGGACCCAAGTTCTTGGGCAATCTTCTGCTGCATTCTCAGGCAATTAGCAGGGAGTTGGATCAGAAGTGGAGCAGCCAGGACTTGAACAGGTACCCATATGGGATGCTGGGGCCACAGGTGGCAGTTTTATCCGCTATACCACAGCGCTGGTCACATGAGATATTTTCTAAAATATCCTTCTAGGGAGAAGAAAATATATTATCAAATTCAGAAATTGGTAACTTTTAAAAGAAAATACATTTAACTTGGAACAATGCAAGATTGACTCCCTTTTAGAAAAAAGAAAGTTAACATGAATTCTTCCCTTTGTTTCCACATCTCTTTGCATTCATTTTCTGCCTTTTTATTTCAACTTTTTCTTTAATTGTAGCATTCGAATATCAGGCTACAATTATAATTCTTCCAGTTTAGTTTTAATTCAGTATATGAAAGATTTCATTACTTACCATTAGCACTTTAACTTGACTTTTCCAATTCCTGAGCTTAATGTGATTCAGTTTGGTTGGCTGGATTATTACATAGTTGGATAGTTTTCCCAAGAAGGATTTCGTGGGTGCTTGCTATGGTGTAAATAAGATTTGGCTCCTGGACTCTTGCAAATGTGAAATCCCCAAGTCTTAAGTTAATGGTATTAAGACAGTGGAAACAATCCAATTACATTGTGTAGGCGGTGGTAGGTCGGGAGGTCATTGGAGACATGCCTTTGGAAGGTAGTTCTTGTAGAGGGTTGATTATAAAAGCCTGAATCGGGACCAGTGGTTCTATCTCTGCTTCCTGCTCGCTTCCTATGTGGTCCACCATCACCGTGTACCATCCTTTTCGGATGCCAGACCAGTGGGGCTGCCTGATCTTGGACTGAAAACCATGAGCCTAGTGGCTATCATGGTGGTGTAGCAGGTAAAGCCACTGCCTGCAACACCAGTATTCGATACAGGCACTGGTTTGTGTTCCCACTGCTTCACTTCTGATCCAGCTGTCTGCTAATGTGTCTGGGAAAGCAGCAGAAAATGGTACTACCCACGTGGGAGCCCCAGAAGAAACTCCCGACTCCTGGCTTCCACCTGGCTCAGCCCTGGCCGTTGCAGCCATGTGAGGAGTGAACCAGTGGATGGAAGAACTCTAGCTCTCTCTGTCTCTCTGTCTGTTTCTCTCTCTGTAACTCTGCCTTTCAAATAAATAAATAAATAAATAAATGTTTTTTTTTTTATCAGAAAACCATGAGCTAAAATAAACTGTCTTCTTTTGTAAGTAGCTTCTTTTGGGTAGTTTGTCATTGTTATGAGAAGCTGATTTACATAGTGCTATAAGACCTAAGTTCACTACAGTTTTGGGAAAAAATATCTGCCTGAAGGATTTACACATCCACTGCACATTCTGCAATATTTCAGCAACATGGTTTTTCTGAGAATATCATAAGATGTTCTAGCATTCAGTGTTGCTTAGGAGTTACTTAAGGCTAACTTGATTATTCCTCTTTGTAGATATGTTTTTTTTTTTTCTGTCTATATGTTTGAAACATTCCTTATTTATACTGGAAGTCAAATAACTTAGAATATAAACCACATGTTTCTCTTGTATGTTAAACCTTCTTGAAACACAAGCACTATGGGTGCCCTTTTAAAAAAGGTTGTATTTATTTATTTCAAAGGCAGAGTGACAGAGAGAAAGATCTTCCATCCACTAGTTCACTCCTGAAATACACACAAGAGCTGAGGCTAGGCAAGGCTAAAGCCAGGAGTCTGAGACTCAATCCGTGTCTCTCACTTGGGTGCCAGAGACCCAGGTACTGGAACCATCGCCTGCTGCTCCCAGGGTGTGCATTCGCCGGGATGCTGGAGCAGAGGTGAAACAGAAACTCAGATTCAGACACTCAGTCTGGGACGTGGGTGTCCTACGTGGCATCTTCACCACCACACAACACTGGCCTCAGTATGTATGCTTTTTTATTTTTTTAATTTATTTTAATTTATTTTTTATTTTTATTTTTTGACAGGCAGAGTGGACAGTGAGAGAGAGAGACAGAGAGAAAGGTCTTCCTTTGCCATTGATTCACCCTCCAATGGCTGCCGCGGCCGGAGTGCTGCAGCCAGCACACCGCGCCTATCCGAAGGCAGGAGCCAGGTGCTTATCCTGGTCTCCCATGGGGTGCAGGGCCAAGGACTTGGGCCATCCTCCACTGCACTCCCTGTCCACAGCAGAGAGCTGGCCTGGAAGAGGGGCAACAGGGATAGAATCCGGCGCCCCGACCAGGACTAGAACCTGGTGTGCCGGCACCGCAAAGCAGAGGATTAGCCTATTGAGCTGCGGCGCCGGCCAGTATGTATGCTTTTTAATCAGTTCTTCCATCTTTTATAGGAAATCTTTTTGTGCTATGTTTCTGAGTATTTTATTCCATCAGCTTTTCCAAGGGCACAATAATTTTTATATGGAACTGCTTTCAGTTTTTTCTTCATCCACCCTTTCCTATTAACTGCCTTAACTTCCATGTCTTTTTAAATCTGATCACCACCTACATTTTTCTTCAGGCCAGCAATTGGAATTGTCATTGTTTCCACCTTCACTGGGACTAGGTCATCTACTTCCATTTTACCTCTATAAAGACCTTGCTTTCTATCCACTTTCTACAAAGTGTCCCATTGTGGGTGAGGGAGGAAGACAGGCCGGGCAGAGTGCAGTCTTCAGTTGGGTTCTGCTGTATCTGCTGAGATTTTTGTGGCACCTGAGAAGAGGGAGATCAAGGAGCTCACTCTGCACAGCCAGTGGAATATCCCATTTCCAAGGGCTTTTAATCATTCTTGCAACTCAGCACAGTCCTTCCCGCCTCTGTATATCCTCACTTCAGACTTGCCTGAGGACTCCATACCCATCTCTCTCCACTTAGAAACTGAGGATAATTAATTAGAGTCATTGTTGACCTACTTTTTCTCAGTGCTGCTTCTGGTTTTCCTTTGGTTAGATTCCAAGTTTTGAAATTCGATCTTTCCCCTATTTGGTAAATTTTTGGATTTTCTCTTATTGTTTGTTTATTTCAATAACATTAAGAGTAGAGAGCCTGCAATCCTGCCTTGTTATACCATGTTTACCTAGAAGTCTGTTTGTACCACCACTTAGATCTGTGGTCAGTTTTCTCATCTGTAAGAGTAGATGTAAAACTTATCTTTGAATGTTAAAAGATTAAATGAAGGGGCCAGCACTATGGTGCAGGGGGTTAACGCCCTGGCCTGAAGCGCCAGCATCTCATATAGGCGCTGGTTTGTCCAGCTCTCTGCTGTGGCCTGGGAAAGCAGTAGAAGATGGCCCAAGTCCTTGGGCCTCTGCACCCATGTGGGAGACCCAGAAGAAACTCCTGGCTCCTGGCTTCGGATCGGTGCAGCTCCGGCTATTGCAGCCATTTGGGGAGGGAACCATCGGATAGAAGACCTCTCTCTCTCTCTCTCTCTCTCTCTCTGCCTTTCCTCTCTCTGTGTAACTCTGACTTTCAAATGAATAAATAAATCTTTTAAAAAAAAGATTAAATGAGACTTCCTAAAGGAAATTCTGGTACCTTCTGTAAATTATGTTGGGCCTAGGAATTTCAGAGTGGCTTCCAGTAGGAAGTCCTGTTGTTTGCTTATCTAATTCCAAAAACTGTTGATCAGCCATATATTCCTTATATTGGCAGATGTTTGCTGTAAGGGGCCACACAGTAAATATTTTAGACTTCATAAGCCATACTGTCTCTGTTGCTGCTATCTCACTTTATGTTATGGTATGAAAACATTCATAGACAACATAAAAATGACTAGGTGTAGCTGTGTTCCACTGAACTGCATTTACATGGAAATTTGAATTTCACATAATTTGTACATGTTACAAAAATATTCTTTTTTTTAACCATTTACAAAAATATTTTTTTTAAAATTTCTACCTCGTGGGGTCCATAAAACAGGCAATGGGCTAGATTTGGTCTCCAGGATATAGTTTACCAACTCTTGGTATGTACTATCAGTACACCAGGCCCTTTCTGTGAGAATAATCTGAACCTTTATTGCTCCTGTTAACATTCCATTTGAGAAAAATAAATTTGGTGACCATAATTCAGAGGATATCATTCTATACATTCCTCTACTGATGATAGGATTAAACTACTGGATGACTGTTAGCTTGGACCTACTTAGTCCAACTCTGGACAGAATCTGCCTTACTGAATTATAGTTCAATGTGTACTTTCTGTTTTTATCAATGGTCTGTACAAGATAAAACAATTTTATTTCAATGTTTGCACTTGCAAAACAACTGCTATTGAAAACATTTTTCCATAACATCAAGGATCCTGCATAGGTGACCTATAAGGACTTTCAATGAGAATTCAGTACTAGGAAAGCCTATTTATTTAGACATGTTCATAGATCTTTCTCTCAGCTAACTACAAACAATTCTTTAAAAAACATTTATTTATTTATTTGAAAGTCAGAATTACAGAGAGAAAGAGGGGAAGGGGGTCTTCTATCTACTGGTTCATTCCACAAATGGCTTCAATGTCCAGGACTGGGCCAGGCCAAAGCCAGGAGCCAGAAGCTTCTTCCAGGTCTCCTACATGGGTGACAGAGGCCCAAGCACTTGGGCCATCCTCTGCGGCTTTCCCACATGCATTAGCAGGGAGCTGGACTGGAGGTGAGGCAACTGGGACATGAACTGGCACCCAAGAAGGATGCTGGCTTCACAGGTGGCAGCTTTACCCACTACATCACAATGCTTGCCCCCTACTTACAATTCTTAACACGTTTTCCTGTTTACACTGGCAGCTTACTGGGAATCTGTGAGTTAAATTTTATTCTCAATCACAGCAGCAATATTCACTTGTGGCCACTGTGTGGTGTGACCCCAGAGGCACCAATTGAGAACAATTTTCTAGACCTATGGATGATGAAATGTAACTCTGGAAATACAAGGTCCTCTGTCTGTATCTGAGTCCAGGCTTACTTGGTGACCTCCATCCCAGACTATTCTTGAAATGGATTATTGGGGATGGCACCGCTGCACAGCAGATTAATGCCAATGATTCCCTTAGAAGAGACTAAGGTAGTTCTCATGGGACCCTAATTAGCTCTTTTGAGAGTGAGTTGTTGAAAGGGTGAGCCTGACCCTCAGTCACTCTTTGGCTCCTTGTCTTGTGATGTGATCTCTCACTTTGCAAACACTGCCACTGTTGTGGGACTGTCTGTTGTGAGGTCCTCACCAGAGCCAAACTAATGCTGGTTCCATACCTTTGAACCTCCAGAACTCTGAGCTAGATATATCTCTTTTCTTTAAAACTTACCCAGTCTGTGGTATTGTGCTATTAGTAAGAGAAAATAGACTAACATGAGGGGACTTCAAAAAGTTCATGGAGAATTCACATTATTATTATTATTATTATTATTTGTTTATTTGACAGGTAGAATTACAGACAGTAAGAGAGAGAGAGAGAGAGAGAGAGAAAGGTCTTCCTTCTGTTGGTTCACTCCCCAAATCACCACAACAGACAGAACTGTGCTGATCTGAAGCCAGGAGCCAGGTGCTTCTTCCTGGTCTCCCACGCAGACGCAGGGGCCCAGGTACCTGGGCCATGCTCCACTGCCTTCCCAGGCCACAGCAGAAAGCTGGACTGGAAGAGGAGCACCCAGGATTAGAACCAGTGCTACAGGTGGAGGATTAACCTAGTGTGCTATGGTGCCAGCCCCAAATTCACATTATTTTTTATTCCGTTTTTTTTCCACGGCATTTTTTGAAGCCACTTTGTATACATAAATAGAAATTTGATTGGTCTTTGCATCTCTGGAATTTGTTTAGTAACACTTGTAACATCTGAGTATTTTTGTTGTAAGTCTCCCTAGTTTGACCCCAAGAATCAAATATATTGGGGACAAGTTTAGATCTGAAGGCCTTTCCCTTTATTTAGAGTCAGGGTCAATGTTCATTCTTGTGTGAAATATCTGCTCTTTTGAATCAAGGTTTTTCTTGAGCTGTTGGCATTCATTTGCTTCACTCAGTCCATTTTTAACTCCCTGATCTTGGTGGCCTGTCCTACATGTCATTGCACTGAAAAGGGCAAGAACCTTCACTTGGCAGTAAGCATACCCTACACCTACCATTAGAAAATAAATGGGAAGGACAGGTGTTTGGCTTAGTGGCTTCGATGCTGTTTGGGATGTCTGCATCACATATTGGAATGCTTGGGTTCAAGTCTTAAGCTTCTCTCCCAAGTTCAGCTTCCTGCTGATTCAGACCCTTGGAGGTGATAGCTCAAATAGTTGGGACCCTGCCACCCACATGGGGAACTCAGATTAAGTTCTAGGTTTCTAGCTTCGACCTGGGCCAGCCCTGGTTATTGCAGGGATTTAGAGAGTGAATCAGCAGATGGAAGATCTCTCTCTATCTCTGTTGTCTGTCTCTCTACCTTTCAAATAAAGAAAATAAACAAATAAAGTTTTTTTTTTTTTTAAAGAACCAAACAGGAATAAGAGCAAAGAGGCCTTTGCACCGAAGGGTTTCTGAAAAATCCTTTTTCTTCCCTCTACCTCTTTTTCCTGGGTTATTATCCATCCTTTTCATGAGTATAGGGCCAAGGGAATGGGGTCAGGAAGATGGCTTTGCCAAGGTTGCTTCAAGTCAATCAACTTGCTTCTAGCCTAGGGTAAGTGGAATGCTTTCAATTCGCATACCACGTGGTCCAGGTCTCCAAGTACAAGGGTACTTCAAAGAGCTACTGGAAAATTCAATTAAAAGATGTTTATTTTGGTGGAGATTTTCTTTGAAATCCATGTGTATGATGAGTTTTTTGAAAAGTTCATGGGAAGTGGCTTATTATGAAACATGCATGAATTTAAAAAATTTTGCATCAAGACAAACTTACCTTTTTAAAAAAAGAAAGTATTTGCAAGGCAGTGAGAGAGAGAGAGAGAGAGAGAGAGAGAACCTCTGTCTGCTCATTCACTCCCCAGATTGTTACAATAGCCATGACTGGGCCAGAGGAAGCTGTGAGCTGGAAATTCAGTCCAGGTCTTGCACCTGGACACCAGGGATCCGAATTACCTGTATCATCACCACTGACTCCCAGGGTTTGCATAAGCAGGAAGCTGAAACCAGGAGCTGGAGGCAGAGAGTGAGCCCAGGTGGTCTGATGTGGGAGGGGGGCATCTTAACCAGCCTCTCACTTGCCAGACTAACATCTCTCTGCTTTTTGAAGTATCTCTCGTAAGAGTGTAGAGTCAGTACATAGTTAGTAGGCAAGGCAAGTGCAAGTGTGGAGTCATCTTAATCCTTCCTTCCTGCCTCTGTTGTTAGTGGAGATGTCAGGAGTCTCAAAATTATCAGTCTTCAACTACTCCCCCCCTTTTTTTTTTCTTTTCCTTCTCTCTATCCCTCTCTTCTTCTCTCTCCTCTGTCCCTTGGAAACATAACTAACTGCACATATGCCATATTCTCTCCCAGGCCGGCTGGTCCTTCTCCTCCACTTCCTGTCACAGTGAATGGCACCCTCGTTCTGCCAAAACAAGAACCCGGCCTTTTCCCCACTCTCACTTGGCACTTCAGCCATCAAGTCCTGTTGGCTTCAGCTCATCCTTTACTCCTGTGCCCGCCCACCTCTCTGACATCCAGGCCTGGTGTCCTCTGGCACTCAAAGCAGCTGCTGCTTCTGTCCTGCCTGGTTCATCGTTCAGATTTCACTCAGGGAATGCATCCCATTCCTGCGAGACGGACAGCTCGGACAGCTCTTGTCTGTGCTTGTACTTCCTCAGGATGCTGTTTTTCTCAGTGTGATTGCCTCTCCCACTAATTGGACGACCGCTCTTTATTCCTCACCTTCACTCTTGTGTCCCTATCGCCCGGTACAGACTTGACACAGATCAGGCTTCAGGGAGTGGTTGATGAGTGAATGAATGAGATACACAAAAGAAATTTGGGAATTTGGGCCTGTAATTTAGGAGAGGTATTGAGACTAACTTGTAATATTTTCTTTGCATTGATTTTGAGGTACTATAAACATTTCCATGTCTTTTTGTGTAAGTTTATAGCACTGATAAAATAGATGATTTTTTGTAATTATTTTCTGATTGTTTTTCATTTTGTGATCTTCATCATATTGAAAGAAGTCATGTGTTTTAAATTTCCTTGATTCTCATGTATTTTCATGGTGTCTTCCAGGGTGCTAGGACCAAAGCAGGCCCTGTCAGATCTGGGCATTGGAGGAGAGTTGGCTCTTGGAGAATGAGCTTGCTGGTTTATCTAATGAGAATACTTTTTTAGCAGGGATGCCAGTAAATGTTGGAAAAGGATTAGAACTGGGGAAGCCAAAGAGGAGATAGGTGAGCCAGGAACTGGGACAGAGAAGGGACCCAGGGACATGAGGCTTGTCAGAGGCACTGAGGCAAACTGGCCTGGCTGAGATCACATGACAGAGCTGGTCAAAAGATCTCACATCTGAATTGTCTGAATTAGGCTGTACATTTTAATGCTTATTTATGCAAATTATGGGGACTCTTTTAAAAGCCTGTGCTCAGGAATGCCTCCCTGGTCCTGTCCAAGCTTAAGGAAGCCCATCCTGGAGGTGGCCAGGAATTTCTCACAGGCCTGAACGCTTTCTTCTATCTTGTTAGGTGCTGTGTCACTGTGTTCAGATCCGCATTTGTGTGATTTATCTCATGATACACTTTAGAAAGGATTTTGAGATGGCTTAAAAATAAAAGCAGATATGCTAGAACCAACCGCCTATAATTTATACAGAAGTCCAAACAGAGAATTCAGATACTAAAAACCCTTGACTGAAGGAAGTGACATCAGTAGAGTAAGAGTGTGACTGTGGGGTTTTAGCAGCTTATACAAAGCAGGAGCTACATGAGCTTTTTATTTTGAATTCTTATGAAACGGTTCTATAGTCTTGTACAGCCTAGAAAGTGCCTACTAGAAGGTGAAATTCTTCCCTGGCTCTGAGCTCTGAGAGGAATTTTCCATGAAGATCTTTATGTAAGAGGCACTGAGCAGTGTAATAAATTATTCAGATATGTAGTATTCTTATTAATGCTTTATCATTTTTAATATATGGGTATTCTGAAAGCAGAGGTTTAAAATGTATTCATCATGGTTATAATTATCCTTTATTTCTGTAAATTTTTGTTTCATCTATGTATTGCTATATTTGGGACATAAACTCAAGATTTCTGCATTTTATATTATTTATTATGGCTTCTATTAATAGAGTGTCCATATTTATGCCTCTAAATGATTATCTCAGTGCTTTTTACTATAAAATTGACATTATTAGATATAATAATTGAGTCCTTACTTTGTCATCTTCAGTTTGCTTAAATTAGCCATATTTTGAGTCATCAGTAGCAAAAATTGTTAGCTCCTTTGGTTTCTCTTTTCTTCCTCCTTTCAATGAGTTCAGATTTTACACCATCTTTACAGGCACGTTGCTGTCATTAGTTACTGCTGCACATTGCAGGCTTGTGAAATTTTTTGTGGCTTCTGAGCCATATATTTTCCAAAAATGTCATGCTAAACTGGCCACCAGCATTGTACACACTAGTATAAAAATTAGTTTAGAATGAAGCCCTGAAATTTCTATTCTGTTCTCCTTGGTTTGTATTTAAAAAAAATTTTTTTTTTTGACAGGCAGAGTGGACAGTGAGAGAGAGAGAGAGAAAGGTCTTCCTTTTGCCGTTGGTTCACCCTCCAATGGCCGCCGCGGCCGGCGCACTGCGCTGATCCGATGGCAGGAGCCAGGTGCTTCTCCTGGTCTCCCATGGGGTGCAGGGCCCAAGAACTTGGGCCATCCTCCACTGCACTCCCGGGCCACAGCAGAGAGCTGGACTGGAAGAGGGGCAACCGGGAAAGATTCCGGCACCCAGACCGGGACTAGAACCTGGTGTGCCGGTGCCGCAAGGCGGAGGATTAGCCTAGTGAGCCATGGCGCCGGCCTGGTTTGTATTTAATCTGACAAGTTGATGCTGAAAATTAGAGGTCTTTTGTAATTGCATCCATTTACCAACCCTTTGAACTGC
This sequence comes from Oryctolagus cuniculus, assembly GCF_964237555.1. Lineage (NCBI taxonomy): Eukaryota > Metazoa > Chordata > Mammalia > Lagomorpha > Leporidae > Oryctolagus > Oryctolagus cuniculus. The sequence goes on from NC_091432.1 coordinate 167,615,483, forward strand.
CTCACCGATGAGTTTCTCAGACCTCTGGATATTAGTATTTAGATTCCTAATCACCATCACTACTGGAGACTGACTGTATCTGAAGACCCCTTGAAAGCTAAATTCTGTATCTTCTCTGTCAACAAAATGGTGTGTTGAATAACTTTATTTGCAAATAATCTTCATTTCATTTTGAAATTTATTTCCTTGGAGTCTTACATATATTTTTCAACTATATTATTGCTTAATTAATCTTTGGAAAAGGAATGGTTTGGCGAAACTGATGAGAAGTTGTATAATTTATTCCTGAATTATCTGGCAGAAAGTTCTACTGCAATGTTGATAAGTGTATTTTATGTACTGCAACCAGTATGTGACTCATTAAATGGATATTTCTGTATCTATACTTAGATCTACAGGAATATGTGAAATAACACAAAAGCAGAATTGACAATAAGAAATATTTAATAATCCAAAGTAGCTGATGGTAACATCTGAGCTTTGGAGGAAGGTCTTGAAAGAGCACTTTAATAGACTGAAGAAATATGAGTAATAATAATGTGGTTGGATATGAAGGTTTTCCTAATAAAGAAGGTTGTTAAATGTTGGAATCCTTTCTTAGTCACAGATGGAATTTTCATCCTGAGGAGCATAAAATGCAGAAATTATTCTAAAAGGACTGATCTATAGCTGGCCAAGAAAAACCTTAAGGTTTTGCTACTCAAAGTGTGAGGTACAGGTCACCAACATTAGTATCACCTGGGAGCTGATTGGAACTGCTGTGGTACCTCCAGAGAAGTGCCCATCAGCATTGGCATTTTAATGACACCTGGGTTATTTGTAGGCACCCTGAATTTTGAGCAGCAAACTGACTTGGAGCAGCATTCTGACACTTGCCTGCTTATTGGAATAGATTGGGGGGCTTTGGAGCTTTAAAAAAATACTGATGTCCTCTTCCAGAGCTCTGAAAATCCTTTCCTATTCTCCTTGGTTTATATTTGTTAAAAAAAAACGTATTCATTTGAATGACAGAGTCAAAAGGAGAGAGAAAAAAATCATCTATCTGACAGTTCACTTTCCAAATGCCCACAACAGCCAGGACAGGGCCAGACCAAAGCCAGGACTCTAGAACTCAGTCCAGGCCTCCCATGTGGGTGGCATGCACTCAACCATTGGAGCCATCACATGCTTCTTCCCAAGGTGTGCATAAGCAGGTACCTGGAATTGAAAGTGGAGCCAGAACTTGAACCCAGGCACACCAATATGGTACACAGGTGTCCCAAGCAGCACTTTAACTGCAGCGCCAAATGCCCACTTCCAGTGCTTGTCAATTTTTTGCTTGATTTCCGGTTTGGGGTGGCAGCAGTAGCAAGAAGTCCCGAGTCTGGAGCTGGGTCACTCAACTGTTTCCTTGAGGGAAAGCAGAGAGTAGACGATACCTGCCTCTGAATACATAGTTTGTCTGGCACAGGAAAGACTCATGAAAGAAATCCTGAAAATATAATTGTATAGAGTGAAGAATTTAAATATTAGTATTCAGGCATTTGAAAAACTCAATGTGGTATTTTAAAATGTCAATGAATAGATGCTATTACAAAAACTCACTGTACTATCAGTTTGTCAGATTAAATATGAACACAGGGGAGCTAGTGTTGTGGCACAGTGAGCTCAGCTTCTGCCTTTAATGTCTGCATCTCGTGTCAGGGTACCAGTTCAAGTCCCCTGCTTGGCTTTCTGGCTTTTTTTTTTTTTTTGGACAGGCAGAGTGGACAGTGAGAGAGAGAGACAGAGAGAAAGGTCTTCTGTTCGCCGTTGGTTCACCCTCCAATGGCCGTTGCGGCAGGCCAGTGCAACCGGACAGAATCCAGCGCCCCGACCAGGACCAGAACCCGGTGTGCTGGTGCTGCAAGGCGGAGGATTAGCCTATTGAGCCGTGGCACCGGCCTGCTTGGCTTTCAATCCAGCTTCCTGCTAATGTGCCTGGGAAAACAGCAGAGGATACCCAACTACTTGGGCCCCTGCAACCCATGTGGGAGACCTGGATGGAGCTCTGGGCTCCTGGCTCCAGCCTGAATCAGCCTTGGCCATTGCACCATTTGGGGGAGTGAGCCAGCAGATGTAAGATTTTCTCTCTCTCTGACTCTGCTGTTTAAATAAATAAATAAATCTTAAAAAAAAAAAAAAAAAAGAAGAGGCCAAGGAGAATAGGAGAAGAATTTCAGAGCTTCATTCTTTTTTATTTGTTTTAAAGATTTATATTTATTTATTTGAAAGGCAGAATTACAGAAAGAGAGAAAGAAACAGAGTGGAAGAGAAAAAGAGAGATCTTTCATCCAAATGACCACAATGTCCAGGACTGTGCCAGGCATTTTGGGCCATCTTCCGCTGCTTTCCCAGGTACATTAGCCAGGAACTGGATCAGAAGTGGAGCAGTCGGGTCTCAAACCAGCACCCATATGAAAAGCCAGTGTTGTAGGTGGTGACTTAACCTGCCACACCATAATGCTGGCCCCCAGAACTTCATTCTAAATTAAATTTACCTGATATGAGTAAATTTGAGGTGTCTTTAAAAAGTTCATGGCTAATGTATATTATGAGAAAACTATGCATGGATTTCAAAAAAATTTTTGCACTGGAATAAACTTACACTTAATTCCATTTTTCTATGAGCTTGGAAGTGCCCTTTTCCAAGGCTGATGTCCAGTGTAACTGGTAGAACCCATTTGGAAAGTATATGTATGGTTCAGAAGTCACAAAGCCTGCAATGTGCAGTGGTAGCGAGTGATAGCAATGTACTTATAAATATGGTGGAATATCTAAAAATGTCGAAGACAGGAAGAAAGAAAATCAAGTCATAGAGCAATGAATTTATAGTAATGATTTCTTAAGATAAACCAGTACTCTCTAACTAATGTATGACCTCTTTCCACCACTCAATCCATCTCCTTGTTCTTGGTTGTCTTATAAATAAGCTCAGCAGGATAGTGTTTGGCCAAGAGACGTAGGGAAGGGCCCACAGCTCCCCAGAGTGATTCATTTCACTAGCTATGAATTCCATTTACTTCTAACTTCAGCAGACCTTGGTTTTCTCAGGGATGACTTGGAGGTGGGTCATGTAACACCTGTCAGTCTCCACAGTCTCCTGGTGAATTTGTGGTGCTTCCAGAAGAAAGCACCAGGTTGGTGTTGAAATAAGTAGGAGCAAACTCAGAACCAGAACCAACTGTTTAGTTTTGATTTGTAAAAGTCTGAAGGAGGGAAATGTGGATTGGAAGCATTGATTGTAAGGCAGAGAATGACAGATGATTCATTTCATGTGTAATGTAATTTGGAAAGTAGAAATAATAGAATGGAAACTATTTTTATTTCTGGGAAATGAAACAGAAAGAGATAAAAGCCGAGTAACAAGCAGCAAGAAGGACCACAACAAAGCCAAGCCCATTACCCACAAAAGCTGAAATTGTCTTTTTTTGGGTTGTTGAATCATTATTCTCCAAAACAAAAAAAAAAACTTAATTGAGTTTTAAGTTCCCTTGGAGTTGCACAAGTTGTTTACACTATTAAATTCAGTTTTTAGTTCTTTTAATATTTATATTAGCAATATAAATATATATATAACTTATCTATGAGGGAATATTCAGAAAGTTCATGAGAAATACATATTATGGAAAAACTAAACATGGATTTTGAAAATTTTTATACCTAAGGGGCTGGCACTGTGGCGCACTAGGCTAATCCTCCACCTGCGGCGCCGGCATCCCTTATGGGTGCCGGGTTCTAGTCGTAGTTGCTCCTCTTCTAGTCCAGCTCTCTGCCGTGGCCTGGGAAGGCAGTGGAGGATGGCCCGAATACTTGGGCTCCTGCACCTGCATGGGAGACCGGGAGGAAACACCTGGCTCCTGGCTTCGGATTGGCATAGCTCCGGCTGTGGCGGCTATTTGTGGGGGTGAACCAATGGAAGAAGACCTTTCTCTGTCTCTCTCTCTCACTAACTCTATCTGTAAAAAAAAAAAAAAAAAAAAAAAAAAAAAGAAAATTTTTATACCTAAGTAAATATCTCGTAATTGCATTTTCCATGGACTTGTTGAAGTATTCTTGTTTACTCTCCAACATCTGATTGTTTTTTAAAGCTTATTTATTTACTTTTAATGATTAAAATTTATCTATCTATCTATCTGCTGATTCACTTGGTAAATCCCCTAACAGCCAAGGCTGGGCCAAACAAACGCCAAGAGCCAGAAATTCTATCTGGGTGGCAGGGACCCAAGTACCTGAACCACCATCTGCTGCCTTCCAGGGTGTGCATTAGCAAGAAGCTGGATGGGAAGCAGAGGCAGGACTTGATCGCAGGCACTCTGATATGGGAAGTAGGCATCCCTACTTCAATAGTCTAAGAAAATATTTTGGATTCTTAAAGTCAGGGTTTTTTTTTTTTTTTTTTAAAGATTTTATTTATTTGTTCTTATAGCTTGTCAGTGAGCACTTAGTCCATCTACTGGTAAGATGGACTCTGGGTAATGCTGTAACTTATTGTTAGAAATGAAGGAGGGTGACCACCTGACTCAGCTTTTCTAGAAGTCCCTGTTTTAGCACCTTACGTTCCAACCCTTGAGAAACCTCCTGTCCTGGGCAAACTAGAGCATCTGGTCACCCCTTAAGACCCCAGTGCTGGATCATGAGCCCTTAACTTTCACATCATTTCATCTGCTAATGTCCAGTATTTGTAATAAAAAGAAAGTTTTTAAATATGTAAACAACCTGCCCAGCTTGGAAAGATGTCAGCTCTGCTATCGTATTAAGATAAGGCAATCTTAGAATCAGCAGAGAACTCCCAAATGTAGCTAGAAAAATAGCAACAGTTACAGAATTAAACTTCCTTTGCTTAAACCACTAATAAGACATTGTAAAAAAGACTGATTTATTTATTTGAAAGTTAGAGTTACAGAGAGGGAGCGATAGAGAGAGAGAGTGAGAGATCCTCCATCCACTAGTTCACTCCCTAAATGGCCATAATGGCCAGGGCAGGGCCAGGCCAAAGCCAGGAGCCAGGTGCTTCATCTGGGTCTCCCATGTAAGTGTAGGGGCCCAAAGACTTGGGCCATCTTCCACTGCTTTCCTAGGTGCATTATCAGGGAACTAAATCAGAAGGGAGGCAGCCGGGGCTCAACCTGGCTCCCACATGGGATGCCAGTGTAGCAGGTGGCAGCTTTACTCACTACATCCAAACGCTGGCCTCACATTACAAATTTTAGCTTACTGTGTCACAATAAATGTATTATATGGGAATACACACACACAAATTTTTTACTTTTCTTGCTTACTTTGCTTTAATTACAAATTACATCACTTTTCACATGAACATGAATTACCATGAATATGGATCCATGTATATGGATACTATGAATATGGATATGGATGTATATGGAAACCATTGCCATGGTTTACTGGAAGTATATATATATATATATATATATTATTTTTAATGAAAGAGAAGAATCAATTTCTCTCTCTTATTTTTTAAAAATATTTATTTGAAAGGCAAAATTAGAGAGAGAGAAAGAGAGAGCTTTCATCTGCTGGTTCACTCCCCAAATGGCTGCAACAGCCAGAGCTGGGCCCACCCAAAGCTAGGAGCCAGGAGCTTCTTCTGAGTCTCCCAATGGGTGCAGGAGCCCAAGGACTCGGGCTGTCTTCCACTGATTTTGAAGGCACACCAGCAGGATGTTGTATTGAAGAGGAGCAGCTAGGACTTGAACCGATGCCCATATGGGACGCTGGCACTGCAGGCAATGGCTTAACCCACTACACCACAGCACTAGCCTCTATATATAATATTTTAAAAATATGCTTCATAAGCATCTTTTCATTTACTTGCACTGCATATAAACTTTTTTTTAAAGATTTATTTATTTGAAAGTCAGAGTTACAAAGAGAGAAGGAGAAGCAGAGAGAGAGAGAGAGAGAGAGAGGTCTTCCATCCACTGGTTCACTCCCCAATTGGCTGCAACAGCTGGAGCTGCACCCATTCGAATCCAGGAGACTTTTCCAGGTTTCCCACATGGGCACAGGGGCCCAAGGACTTGGGCCATCTTCTACTGCTTTCTCAGGCCCTAGCAGAGAACGGGATCCGAAGTAGAGCAGCCGGGACATGAATGTGCGCTTATATGGGATGCTGACACTGCATGCGGTGGCTTTACCTGCTAGGCCATAGCATCAGCCCCACACATAAACTTTTGAGAGTGAACGTCATTATGGAGATAAAGAAGAGAGAGACTTTGCTGTCACTGTATGGTTGCTGGCCTTCTAATGCCTAACATGCTACATTTATTTGTTATAAGCATATAGAGATAAGAAAATTGTTCATGAGTTACAAACCCATGATGATATCCACTTAACATCATATATTTGAATAAGATTAAAAACACATTACTGGCCAGTGCCATGGCTCAATAGGCTAATCCTCCGCCTGCAGCGCTGGCACACCAGGTTCTAGTCCTGGTCGGGGCACCAGATTCTGTCCCGGTTGCCCCTCTTCCAGTCCAGCTCTCTGCTGTGGCCCGGGAGTGCAGTGGAGGATGGCCCAAGTGCTTGGGCCCTGCACCCCATGGGAGACCAGGAGAAGCACCTGGCTCCTGCCTTCGGATCAGCGCAGTGCACCGGCCATAGCACGCCGGCCGCAGTGGCCATTGGAGGGTGAACCAACGGCAAAGGAAGACCTTTCTCTGTCTCTCTCTCTCTCACTGTCCACTCTGCCTGTCAAAAAAAAACACAAAAAAACAAAAACAAAAAACCACACATTACTGGGGCTGGTGCTGTGGCATAGTGGCTTAAAGCCCCGGCCTGCAGTGCCAGCATCCCATATGGGAGCAGCCGGTTCAAGTCCTGGCTGCTCCTGTTCTAGTCCAGCTCTCTGCCATGGCCTGGGAAAGCAGTGGAAGATGGCCCAAGTGTTTTGACCTCTGCACCTGCGTGAGAGACTTGGAAGAAGCTCCTGGCTCCTGGCTTCAGATTGGCCCAGCTGCAGTAGTTGTGGTCATTTGGGGGAGAGAAGTAGTGGTGGAAGACCTTTCTCTCGGTCTCTTCCTCTCTAGGTAACTCTGCCTCTCAAATAAATAAATAAATAAATGTTTAAAAAAACCACATTACTAAGTAACTCTTGGATCAAAGGAAAATCAGTTGGAAACTGTAAAGTGTGTAAGGATGAATGAACACAGAAGCATTAACTTTACACAGTTTGTGGGTTCTAATCAACATGTTCTTCAGAGGCAACCCAGAGTGCTAATATTAGAAAGAGACGCTGGAAATAAGTTAGCCAAACTTTCTTTTTTTTTTTTTAAGATTTATTTTATTTATTTGAAAGATAGAGTTACAGAGAGAGGTAGAGATGGAGAGAGAGGTCTTCTATCCGCTGTTTCACTGCCCAATTGGCTGCAACTGCCAGAGCGCGCCAATCCAAAGCCAGGAGCCAGGAGCTTCTTCTGGTCTCTCACATTGGTGCAGGGGTCCAAGAACTTGGGCCATCTTTTACTGCTATCCCAGGCCATAGCAGAGAGCTAGATTGGAAGTGGAGTAGCCGGGACTAGAACCAGTGGCCATATGGGATGCCCACACTTCATGCCAGGGCTTTACCTGCTGAGCCACAGTGCTGGCCCCAAGTTAACAAACTTTCAAATAAAAATTTAACCCTTCAGTTCAACAATCAACCAAGCAAAAAAATAAAATGAACACAAAGAAAAGTGAAGGAAAACTGTAGTAGAAAAAAATAGCACAGTCAAAAAAGCAGAAGGGCAACTGAACTTGAGGAAATGTATAAGGATCTTAGTTGCCCAGACCTTGAGTCGGCTGCTTGTATCTCAGCACAGGGAAGTTGAAGTAGAGACAGAGAAGAGAGCATGAAATCTGTGATTACGCCTTGAGGGAAGGACTGCAGAGGGGAGAGCAACATTTACTAAGATCTATGTGTCAAGCATTCTAAGCAGGTTATATAATTTCTCTGGTTTAATTATATAACTTTTCATTATTTATAGATGAGAATATTGAAACAGATGGCTTAGGAATTGTCTCCAGATCACCAGACAGTAATTAGTGGGGCTGGACTTGAACTTCAGAAAGGCTATTGGAGTTTAATTTACCACATGTTGTTAAAGTGGCATTGCTTTTAGAAACATGTTGTTTTGAAACTTCATTTTTGTCTGAGAAGGTCATGAGCTATCAGGCATTCACGTTTTAGAGTGAAATGGTCCAAACAGATGCCTTGTTCACAACACCAAGCTGAGATTGGCTGTATTGAAGGAGGGAGAGTTTTGAAGTGGTTCGAGAGAAAGGCATAATGCAGTAGGAGAGACACTGCCTGAAGTTAGGGCCCCTACCAAAATACAGGGCAGCTGAGGCCTCGAGGAGATGACAGCTAAAAGTAGAGAAAGGGAAGTGGGAAGATGCCAAAGATAAACTCTATTTCAACATTCTAACTATGGCCAGCCCCACTCTCCAGAAGAGAGGGACACTTCTTCCTGTTTCTCTCTTCTTTGCAAAGCATTCCCCCATTCCTGGAACCAAGAAGTTCAGGTTCAAAGGCTACTGTAGGGAAAATAGGGTTGGAAGGGTCTATAGAGACCATCCATCCCGCTCTCTGCTAGATTCCCCCACCCCACCCCACACACTGATCTTCCGAACTACTCCTAACCATCCCCGCATCTTTGCTGCTTCTTCACAGGACAGATGTCCATTTTGGACTTGAGCTAATTGAAAGTCCTTTCTGGGGCTGGTATTATGGTACAGCAGGTTAAGTTTCCACTGTGATGGATGCCAGCATCCCATATAAGCACTGATTGAAGTCCCAGCTGCTTCACTTGCCATCCAGCTCCCTGCTAATGAGCCTGAGAAAGCAGCAGATGGCCCAAGTCTTTGGGCTCTGGCCATCCACGTCAGAGACCCAGATGAAGGTCCAGGCTTCTGGCTTCTACCTGCCTGGCCCAGTCCTGGCCTTTGCAGCCATTTGGGAAGTGAGCCTGAGGATGGATGATTTCTCTCACTCTGTCTGCCTCTCCCCCTCTAACTCTGCCTTTCCAGTAGAATAAATAAATAAATCTTTAAAAAAAGAAAGTCCTTATCACAGGCAAAGGTCTTGTCTCCCTTCACCTTCCTCCCTCTGGAATTAGCCTGTATGGCATTTGTCTAAATGAAATTTTATGTGTCACAGACAGTTGTTTTTGGCTGACTTCCTCAATTGTTGAGATCCCTCTATAAACTCAATGCTTTTAGGTCAAGATAAATGCTGATGAAATGTTCTAGCAATATTTTTTTCAGAAAGATTTTTGCCATTGTTCTGATTTTGTTTTGTTTGTTTTTTTGTATAAAGGAATGTCCCCATGTAACAGACTTATATTGTAGGAGTAGATTCATATACAGATCCATAGTATGACTCACATAAAACCAGAAACAGTATGTGTGTTTTCTTATTGGAAGGCACTGTTTGAAAGGTATTTTGATTTCTCTCATGGTATAGTAAAGTAAATACATATTGAGAAGAGATCATTTAGACTACCAATTTGGAAAAGTGTTCCATCTCAGTTTTAATTTTAAAAAATTAAAGATTAAAATGATAACAAGGAACTGTTTTTCTTCCATTAATTTAGCTGAAAATAAATCATATTTGATGTTTGTTAGTACTTCCATACATTATTGGTGGAATTTAAAAAATCTTTTAGCAATCAATTTGGCAATATCTATCATGAGATTTTAGAATATCTCTATCCTTGTTCTAAGTAAATAATCAAAAGATTGAAAATATGTGATTAAAGTTTGTGCTTCATTATAGGAAAGTTCTTTATAATAGTGAAAAAATATTCATAGCCTAAAATTCAACAACAGGAAATGGTTAATTGAGCTTCTAATAATTCTCTCTTAATGGGAGATTATGCAGTCATTGTGAATAATGATTATGAAAAAAAGATGCTACCATCTAGATGGCCTTGATGGAAATACCTTAAATAAGTCAGTGGGGTAGAAGCAGAAAAATGTTGAGACTCACTAGTTTGTAACTGTATGAAAAATTCTTAGAGTATGCAAGAAGTGATGTATACAAAAAATACACCAAAATTATTCTTGGGAAAGAGGATAGGAGGAATATTTTATAATGAAGACATTAACCTGATACCTCACTTTTAGCCAAACAGTGCTATATAAATTAATTATCCTCTGGACTATCACCAAGAACTGCATCACTAATTTCTTTTTCTTTCTTTCTTTCTTTCTTTCTTTCTTTCTTTCTTTCTTTCTTTCTTTCTTTCTTTCTTTCTTTCTTTCATTTCTTTATTTGACAGGTAGAGTTACAGACAGTGAGAGAGAGAGAGACAGAGAAAAAGGTCTTCCTTCCGTTGGTTCACCCCTTGAAATGGCCTCTACTGCCTGCGCTGTGCCAATCCGAAGCCAGGAATCAGGTGCTTCTTCCTGGTCTCCCATGCGGGTGCAGGGCCCACACACTTGGGCTATCCTCCACTGCCTTCCCAGGCCACAGCAGAGAGCTGGACTGGAAGAGGCGCAACTGGGACTAGAACCCAGCGCCCATATGGGATGTGGGCAGCACAGGCAGAGGATTAACCTAGTGTGCCATGGCACTGGGCCCTGCATTACCACAGAAATATCACTGTAATCTTGTTGAGGGACTTAAAAAATGAAAATATAAAACCTTCTTTCCAGAAATAAGCATTTCAGGATTATATCCTACATTGGTCATATTCCTTTCTGTTCTGTTCCTCTAACAAAACTGGATAGAGACCACAGAAAAGAGTTTTCCACAAGTAGATTTGTGAAGTATGCACACTGTGCCAACAGGAAACCCCCACCTCTTCTCTAGGATAGCTTGTGCACCTTATCCTGAGATCTGGGAGGAAGAACTAGAGCTGACAGAGTGACACCCTCCAAGATTTCTGAAACCCAGAGGAGAATTCAGGGCTGGATTAAATCGCTGAATCTTTCATCGAGGCAGATTGTTTGGTTAAATACTAACCTTCTTCCCCATTCCAGGTGTTTCTATTAGACTCTTTTCAGTGTTATAATTTCCTTTTATGTTGATTTCTTTACTTTGTTTTTCTTTTCCAATTTCATTATGGCAGATTTTCTAGTGTTTTCAATTTTGGGAGGGTCCTCATTGATAGTAGCAAGAAATACTGGTTATTGGGATGTGCTTGGTTACTTTAATCTTCAAAGCTCCTAGTCATTTCATCTCATGGACCTAAGAGTTACTTTGAGCCTATGACTCTACTAGTCAGTTTTCATACAGATGGATATCACTGAACATAAAGTGAAATATAAGATATACTTGTCAGTTATTGTTACACTAATGAGGAAATAAATGGATCCAAAACTGAATGGCTCATTTAAAAAAAAACATTTATTGTCCATGTTTGTGGATGATTGGATGATTTGGAATTGCTCTACTGTTATTTTAGGGCGGCTGTGCTGGTATCAGAGCTTCAGATTGGATTGTGTCTGCTTCACACTCCCATTATGCACATGAGGCACATTCTCTTGGTGGATCATCAAGTCATCAAGCATAAAAGGGCAAGTCAAATCATTTATTTAATGATCTCACGCCTGTGTCATTCAAATGGCCAAAGCAAGTCATATAGGAGAGATTTTCAAAAAGTTTGTAGGAAAATGGAATTAAAGGATACATTTGTTTTTATGAAAAACAAAATTTAAACCCATGCATTGTTTCAGCATAATACATATATTCCGCAACCTTTGAAATACCCTCACACATGATCATGCCATCCAGAGAGTAGGGAAATAACTCCCTATAGAAGTTCATATGGCAGAAGGAGGGGGTCAAGAATTGCAAATATTGATTTAATCTACCATGGAGACAATGTGCAAAAAGATTAATTCAAATAATTCAAAAGAAATACCTACTGACTTGTGAAATAAGTAGCATTATATCCATGTGTAAAAAAAATCCGATTTTTTCCAATTAAACCAGTGAAAAATTAATAAATTAGGTTCAGTTACCATATAGTGTTTTTAAAGGATATCACTATATTGATAGTTACTGGTTTTGACTATGCTGGAGATCTATCCAATTAGTATAGAGTTGTACATAAATTTATAATATGAGGTTACAAATACTTGTTTTTTGAATTTGTAACCAGGAAGTAAAATGTACCCCAAAAGGAAATCAACCGGTATGGTCGGAACTACTATTTTGTAAGAAAAGGTGACTCAACAAAAGAAGTTCCTTGTGGTTTTAAAGTTTATTATGTGTAAGCCTCTAAAAAAAAGCTTATTTAAGAAAAAGGAGAAGTTGACATAAAGCAAAAGTTTTAAACCAGAGGTTTCTGTTTTCAATTTTTCAAAATGAGAACACTTCTCTGGAACATTTTATATTTCTTTGTTTTAGTTAAGAAACAAAATCAAGGAATAAAGTATGAGTTCAAGAGAGGTTTCGCGGGCAGGCGCCCAGTGGCTGCTGAGGAGCGGCGTGAGGGAGCTGCTCCGGCCACCACTTGAGAGGAGCCCTTCCGGCCCGAAGCGTGACTGCAGCCTTTCTCGCTGCCTGGCACGCTCATCACGGTCATCACGGAATGCTGGTGCAAGGTGCCGCCGCCGCTGGCCAAGGCCCGAAGCCACGCCTGCACCGCTGGCACTGTGTCTGCAGGCTAGTGGAGGACGGACATGACGCGACGTTCCGGCTGGAGCTCATCCCTGTCAGTCTTGGAAGACCTCGGAGTCCGGGTGACCGATCTCAGTGTGGGAGTCTCTGGGTCTCACGGACTCCTCCCTCGGGGACTGGCTGTGTGTGCCTCTCCTGAAAACAAGAAACTGTTTGAAGAGAAGAAATTGCTAAGAAGGAAAACTAGAGAAGATCCAGACCAAGGCCCATGAGGCGACAGTGAAATTTCTGCGGGTGGGGATGAAGAACAACGTCAAATGGGAGCTGAACTCTGAAATAGTTGCCCGCCACTTCCTCAGCACTCTTGGTGCTGTGGTTCCCCCACACGCATTAAAGTTACCAGAAGAACCTATCACATGGTGTGTGAGGTGAAGGTAAATGGGCTTGACACTGTGAACTTTGAGAAGCCCAAGTCCAAAAGATATAAGTACTGGTTAGCCCAGCAAGCTGCCAAGAGCCTGGCCCCCACCAGCAACCAGATGTGAACCTGGCCTTCCTCCAAGGCAGCAAGGCCAACGGTGAGGAGCAGTGGAACAAAAATAAGCCAGCACCCTGATCTCACTCCTAACTCTGCCCAAATATGGTATTCAAGAGAATATATAGAGACCTCAGACTAAATAAACCACATACACATATTGAATTTTCCGTATATGCCATTGCTGGAGATGGGTGTTAGTAAACTGCATGGAGCAGTACAGATTCTGGTCTTCTTCCCCCTTTGGAGTTTATTGGAACAAATGGAAGAGTTAGCCATTGCAATTACTACTTGGCTCAGTTATCATCATCAGAATGAACATTTGTATCTCAAGCAGAAATAAAGAGGTGTGTTCTTTAAAAAAAAGATATAGGTTTGTTTACATTGGAACAACTAACTGTAAACTCTAGGAAAGGAGCTGGTAGCTTGGGAAAAAAGGCAAGTCATGAGTTCAAGGAAAGTTGGTTGGGGAGTTTTGTTTGTTTGATTTTTAAAGCCCTGGCCTGAGGTGCCGACATCCCATGTGGACGCCAGTTCTAGTCCTAGCTGCTCATCTTCCGATCCAGCTCTCTGCTGTGGACTGTGAAAGCAGTAGAGGATGGTCCAAGTCCTTGGGCCCCTGCACCCATGTGGGAGACCTGGAAGAAGCTCCTGGCTTCTGGCTTCGGATCGGCACAGCTCCAGCTGTTGTGGCCATCTGGGGAGTGAACCAGTGGATGGAAGACCTCTCTTTCTGTCTCTACCTCTCTCTGTAATTCTTCAAATAAGTCAAATAAATAAATAAATAAATAGGAACCCTTTCCAAAATTCTTGTTTTTAAGATACAGGTTAGGGCCAGCGCTGTGGCTCACTGGGCTAATCTTCTGCCTGCGACACCGGCACACCAGGTTCTAGTCCCGGTTGGGGCGCTGGATTCTGTCCCGGTTGCCCCTCTTCCAGGCCAGCTCTCTGCTGTGGCCAGGGAGTGCAGTGGAGGATGGCCCAAGTGCTTGGGCCCTGCACCCGCATGGGAGACCAGGAGAGGCACCTGGCTCCTGCCTTCGGATCAGCACAGTGCGCCAGCCGCAGCGGCCATTGGGGGGTGAACCAACGGCAAAGGAAGACCTTTCTCTCCGTCTCTCTCTCTCTCACTGTCCACTCTGCCTGTCAAAAAAAAAAAAAAAAAGATTCAGGTTAATCCTAGGCTCTAGCCCCCGCTGCCATTACTGGAAGCCAGATGAGCACATGGCCCAGCCACCCTAATGGGATTCACTGCTCCTGCTTCCCTGCCCGCCTCCCAGCAAAGATTTAACAGAACCCAGAACCTGTTCCTGAACATGTGGCGCTCTCTCTCTCTCTCTCTCTCTCTCTCTCTTTCCCTCCCTCTCTTATGCTCTCCTTCTCCCTCTTTTCCTTCTTTGCCCCTTCCCTCCTGTCTGTCAGGCTTCCCCACCAATAAACCCTTTCCCTTCAAAAAAAAAAAAAAAAGATTCAGGTTAAAATTTGGATAGGTATAAGATATCAGAGAAAAATGGGATAACTTAACAATTATTCCTTTTTTTTAACTTTTATTTAATGAATATAAATTTCCAAAGTACGACTTATGGATTACAATGGCTTCCCCCCCATACTGTCCCTCCCACCCACAACCCTCCCCTTTCCCACTCCCTCTCCCCTTCCATTCACATCAAGATTCATTTTCGATTATCTTAATATACAGAAGATCAGCTTAGTATACATTAAGTAAGGATTTCAACAGTTTGCTCCCACACAGAAACATAAAGTGAAAAATAATAGATGATTTTTTTTTAAATGATGATGGAATCAGATCAGACCTATTGTCATGTTTAATCCCAGTGAGAGTCAAGTTGGGAATTGATAATTTCTTTTTTTTTTTTTTTTTTTTTTTTTTTTTTTTTTTTACAGAAGATCAGTTTAGTATGCATTAAGTAAAGATTTCAACAGTTTGCACCCCCATAGAAACACAAAGTGAAATATATTGTTTGAGTACTCGTTATAGCATTAAATCTCAATGCACAGCACATTAAGGACAGAGATCCTACATGAGGAGTAAGTGCACAGTGACTCCTGTTGTTGACTTTACCAATTGACACTCCTGTCTATGGCATCAGTAAACTCCCTATGCTCCAGTCATGAGTTTCCAAGGCTATGGAAGCCCTCTGAGTTCTCCGACTCTTATCTTGTTTAGACAAGGTCATAGTCAAAGTGGAGGTTCTCTCCTCCCTTCAGAGAAAGGTACCTCCTTCTTTGAAGACCTGTCCTTTCCACTGGGATCTCAGTCACAGAGATCTTTTGCCAGAGTGTCTTGGCTTTCCATGCCTGAAATACTCTCATGGGCTTTTCAGCCAGATCCGAATGCTTTTAGGGCTGATTCTGAGGCCAGAGTGCTGTTTAGGACATCTGCCATTCTATGAGTCTGCTGAGTATCTCGCTTCCCATGTTGGATCACTTTCCCCTTTATTTATTCTATCGGTTAGTATTAGCAGGTACTAGACTTGTTTATGTGCTCCCTTTGACTCTTAGTCCTTTCATTATGATCAATTGTGAACTGAAATTGATCACTTGGAATAGTGAGATGGCATTGGTACATGCCACCTCGATGGGATTGAATTGGAATCCCCTGCTATGTTTCTAACTCTACCATTTGGGGCAAGTCAGCTTGAGCATGTCCCAAATTATACATCTCTTCCCTCTCTTATTCCCACTCTTATGTTTAACAGGGATCACATTTCAGTTAATTTTCAACACTTAAGAATAACTGTGTATTAATTACAGAACTAAACCAGTCATATTAAGTAGAACAGACAAAAAAACTACTAAGAGGGATAATATATTAAGTTGTTCATTAACAGTCAGGGCTATGCTGATCAAGTCACCGTTTCCCATAGTGTCCATTTCACTTCAACAGGTTTCCTTTTTGGTGTTCAGTCAGTTGTCACTGATCAGGGCGAACATATGGTATTTGTCCCTTTGGGACTGGCTTACTTCACTCAGCATGATGTGTTCCAGATTCCTCCATTTTGTTGCAAATGACTGGATTTCATTGTTTCTTACTGCGGTATAGTATTCTAAAGAGTACATATCCCATAATTTCTTTATCCAGTCTACCGTTGAGGGGCATTTAGGTTGGAATTTAAATTGGCAAACAAAAAAGCGGTCTGCACCCTAATGTTTATTGCAGCTCAATTCACAATAGCTAAGACCTGGAACCAACCAATTATTCCTTTTTTTTTTTTTAAGATTTATTTATTTGAAAGTCAGAGTTACACAGGGAGAGGAGAGGCAGAGACAGAAAGAGAGAGTTCTTCCATCTGATGGTTCACTCCCCAATTGGCTGTAATGGATGGAGTTGTGCCCATCCAAAGCCAGGAGACAGGAGCTTCTTCATGGTCCCCCATGTGGGTGCAGGGGCCCAAGGACTTGGGCCATCTTCTACCACTTTTCCAGGCCATAGCAGAGAGCTGAATTGAAAGTGGAGCAGCCAGGTCTTGAATCAGTGCCCACATGGGATGCTGGCTATGCAGGCGGTAGCTTTACCCGGTCCACCACAGCACAGCCCTAACAATTATTCCTAATTAATGAATGAAAGCAAAGTTTTTCAACCCTATTATTTCTTTGCACTGTAGATTCAATCAAGTGAGGCAAAGAACCTGTACTAATATGAGCTTTTATCATTGAACAGACAAAAGTAGGGGAATTAAATAATTTATAAGCAATAATTTTTCCAATCAAAAAGAATGCAGCAGATTTAATTAATCCTTTGATATGTGCATACAAGTAATATTTATGATTTTCTAAAGGGCAGTGTTTAACATGAGCTAAGAGTTAAATGTTTTAATACCATCTTAACAGAGTTTGAATCACAACTTTAATTTTCAATGGCATGACATGTTTCCCGTCAAGATGGCAGACACTCTCCCTTTGGAGTTTGATGTGGTCATAATAGGGATGGGTTTGCCTGAGTCCATCATTGCAGCTGCATGTTCAAGAAGTAGACAGAGAGTTCTGCTGGTTGATTTGCAGAGTGACAGGGATAGACATCTCCTATCCACTGATTTACTCCCCAAATGGCCAGAGCAGCCAGCTGTGGGCCAGATTGAAGCCAGGAACGAAGAACTCTATCCTGGTCTCCAACATGAGTTGGACCCCAAGTACTTGATGAAGACATCTTCCACTGCTTTCCTAGGTGCATTAAGCAGAAATTGGATTGGAAGTGAAGCAGCCAGGACTCCAGCGAGCATTCAGCTGTGGGATGCTGGCACTGTAAGTGGTGGCTTAACTCACTGTGCCACAGCAACAGTCCCAGATTTTCTTTAAAAAAGTTATATCATGGGGAATGAATGTTTTTCACTGTTTTTTAAATGGTTTAAGATAGTCTCAATTATATAATGTGGCACAGTGATGATTACATTCCAGAGAAGAATTAACAAACTATGATTCATTGTACATCTGCCTGTTTTTCTGAATAAAGTTTTATTAGAACAGACATGCCCACTCATTTTTGCATATCTGTGTCTACTTTTGTAATACAATAGTAGTGCTGAGTAGTTCCAATACACAAGTGTATGGCCTAACAAAGCCAAAAATATTTACCATGAGACTCTTGATAGAAAGTTTGATGACCCTGCCACTAGAGAATATTTTTAGGCCATATAAATGTATACATTTATAACTGTCTGTGCAATATCTGTCTTCTGTATTAAAGGAAGACATTAAGGAATAATCAATAATGATTTATATTTTTAAAATTATTAAAACCCTGACATTTTTGGAAGAGCATTGTAGCATAGTAGGTAAAGCCAGTATCCCATATGGATGCTGGTTCATGTCCCAGTTCCTCTACTTTGAATCCAACTCCCTGCTAATGGCCTGGGAAAAGCAGTAGAAGATGGCCCAAGTGCTTGAGCCCCTACACCCAATGGAAGACATGGAAGAAGCTCCTGCCTCCTGGCTTCGATTGGCCCAGCTCCTGCTGTTGCGACCATTTGGAGAGTGAACCAGCAGATGGAAGACCTCTTTCTCTCTGTAGCTCTGCCTTTCAAAATAATAAGTCTTTAGATTAAAAAAAATCCTGACTTTAAGTTTTCTTTATTATACAATAATACATGAGCACTAAACCATGAAGACAAAACCAAGAATGCATACAGCTTTCACTTTCTTACACTCATCAGTACCATGAACATTAGTTATGACACTTTTCTGTGGCATAACTATATTACCTATAATATCATCTATATTAGGATGAAAGAATGAAGGGATTTCATAAAAAGGCCCCAAACACAGAGACTTGAAGAACAGTTACTAAAAGTACTGTCTGATTAAATCAGAGAATTCAAGGATGGTAAGGGCACAGCTCTGCCCTCTGAGGACTCTGCTTCTGCCTTCTTATTTCCTTATCCTCCCCCTATTTGATGTTTGTTTGGACAATTTAAATTGCCTCACTAGTTTGTCCAGGCTGAAGTTTCCAAGAAGGAGATAGTGTGGAGAGACTTTTGTCCTTTTAGGGTCTGGGCATATGTTACCTCTGCTCATATTACCTTGACAAAAGTCGCACCGTGTGTGAACATCCAGTTGTGTGGAGGTATAAGCCCTTCTTTACTCTGAAGGCCACACAAGTCTGTACTCAGCTATGAAAGAAGGGAAGGGGTGATTTAGGTAGCCAGATAGTGAGATCTATAGTTTTTTATAAAATTTGTTTTTAACATTTTAGTGTCTCAAAAATAGGGTTTTTCAATTAATTAAAATGCGTGTATAGTTTTTTAAAAGATTTATTTATTTATTTGAGAAGTGGAGTTACAGAGAGGCAGAGGCAGAGAGAGAGAGAGGGAGAGAGAGAGAGAGAGGTCTTCCATCTAGCTGGTTCACTCCCCAATTGGCCACAATGGCCGGAGCTGAGCCTATTTTTTGAAATGAGGAGTCAGGAACTTCTTCCGGGTCTCCCACGTTGAGGCAGGGGCCCAAGCATTTGGGCCATCTTCTGCTGCTTTACCAGGCCATAGCAGAGAGCTGGGTCGAAAGTGGAGCAGCCAGGTTTCCAAACTGTGCCCATATGGGATGCTGGCACTGCAGGTGGCTGCTTTACCCATTACGCCATAGCACAGCACCAACTTGTTTAGATTTTTAATGCAAAAATAATTCCATTCATTTAACTGGTCTCTAGTGTTGCATATTGAATTTCCAGTTGCTTGTTATAAGCAAAATGTGAACATCCCATATATATATGTGTGTGTGTGTGTGTATATATATATATAGTTTCTTTTATAAAATACAATATTTTGGAAAAGAAGCATTGTCCCAGTATTTTACCACGTTTGTGTATTTGTAAAATAATCTTAGATCTTTTTCTTTAATTTGAACAATTGTCCCAAAGTCAGTTTGGATTATTGAGCTTGTATAATTCCTGTGCCTCTATAAAGCAGAAAGTTATATAAGGAATTAGGTAAATCTACTTTTTTTTTGGCAGGAAGATTTACTTAGGTAGACAGTACAATAGGAATCAGAACATGAAATATAATTTTGTTCTGGTGAAATAATAAGTAGTGCTATTCTTCTTAATTTGTTTAAAGTATATCTTACATTAAAATATTGATAATTAAATGACACAAAAGCTATTGGAATAACTACCAGCAAAATGAATTTTTTGCATTTTATGTACATGCTTTGCATTTGTGGCTTTGTGGAGATTAACTTAGTACTTTTAATCAGACATTGTATTTCTATTTCTTTCAAATAATGATGGTGGATGGTTCTGTGATGTGTGTATCTGTTTCTGGGGTGAGTTTCTCTTTGGTGTGACAAATAAAATTTTTCTCTAGTCAGGAACTGTGGTAAACAGAAATGACTGAGGAGGAATGCCTTTGTATCCATCATTATAGCCATGCATCTCTTACCAGCCAGCCATGTTCTAAGAAATGCATCATGGGACAGCTTCATCAGTGTGCAAATATCACAGAGTACACTCATCTAAACCAAGAATGGCTACTCTGTCCCTTGGCAATAAAATCATATGACACCACCGTTGTACATGCACTGTTTTATTTGACAATACTTTGTAAAGTGAATCAAGCATTTTAATGTACATTTTAAGGATATTTCTAACAGAAAGGCTGTGTTTTCTAAATAAACATATAACTATTTACTTAGTACCTATGATATAATTAGACTGTGAAGCTTTTGAGAACATCTAAATGTCAACTTGTGAAATCCTTATAATGCCCTATAAATACTAAAAGAAACATCCTTCAAGTAATTTATCCATATTAAAATGATTTTACTATGGGATGGTGCTGTTAATTTGCTATGTATTTAATATATAGTTTGCATTAAAATGGATTCATGAGGCCAGTGCTGTGGCATAGTGAGTAAGGCTTCCACTTGCAGTGCCTGCATCCCATATGACTGCTGGTTCAAGTCCCAGCTGCTCCATTTCGGATCCAGCTCTCTGCTATGACCTGGGAGAGCAGTAGAAGATGGTCCAGGTTGGGACCCTGTACCCACAAGGGAGACCTTGAGGAAGCTCCTGGCTCTTGGATTAGGATTCATGCAGTTCCAGCTGTTGCAGCCATCTAGAGAGTGAACCAGCGGCTGGAAGACCTCTCTTTCTCTCTGCCTCTGCCTCTCTGTAACTCTGCCTTTCAAATAAATAAATCTTTTATTTAAAAAATTGGTTCACTATTTACCTAAAAAGCTATATTCCCTTGGTTAGTAGACGATGAAAACAAACAAAAAGACAACCTATTTGCTCCTGTCCCATGGAAATTGTAGGGAATTTTAAAAATATAAAGTAAATTTTCCTTTATAAAATTAACACGTGCCATTATAAATAACTTGAAAAATCTTCCAAAGTTCCAGTTTCTAAAGTCAGCTGTATATTTTCTTTCAGGCTTATTTTATACTTAGTTTTTTCTTCAGTATTTTATGATAAGAATTGTCAATTATACTGACAAATTGAAATATTTGCAAAATGAATTGGTAGATAACCACCAGTTAGATTCTACAATTAGAAATTAATTTGCTTTGTCATATGTTTATCCAACCATATATTTATTGGTCCTTTTATCCATCCATCAATCCATCTTACTTTTTAAGACATTTCAAGGCAAGTTATAGACATCAGTTATCTTCATCCATTACTTCAGTTTGCATGCTACTAGCTAGAGTCTAGTATTTATGGGATTTGGGGATAAGAGTTCATGTATAATGAATGTACAATCTGTTCACTGAATTATGTACCATTCAGTGAATTTAGCAAACACATCCATTGAGTAGGCCAGACTTCCATCAAGGTACAGAATATTCTTACCCTCCTGAAAAGTGTTCATACTCCCCCAAACAACCTTCACACATCCATCTCTCAAACAGAAGCTGATATATGTTTCACTCAGCTTGGTTTAGTACAGTGTCAAAGAGTTTCAATTTTTTCCGTATCATTAATGATTTTTGGTGTTATTAGTCTCTTCATTTTATCTATTCTAATATGTTTGTAGTATTATCTCTTTGACTAATGATTATGAGTATTTAATCATGTGTTTGTAGCATTCCTATATCTTTCTTTGTGAAATCCTAAGATAAATCTTTTGCCTTTTTTTTTTTTTTGAGGAGGCAGAAGAATTTGTGTTATGGCTAAACTCTAAAACAAATTAATAGAATTTGATGACATGATTTGAATTCGTGTGAAGATGGTGATACGTGATTCCAGGCCTCAGTGTGGGTTTCAGAATTCTTATCTCTCCATATGTGCAAGTTTATTTCTTTTACAGCATCAATACATAGGCTTTGTATTAGTTTCTTTAAAATTATCATTTACCTATAAATGCAGCAATCTTTAAATAAAAAATACCAAAGCCGGTGCCACGGCTCACTAGGCTAATCCTCCGCCTTGCGGCGCCAGCACACCGGGTTCTAGTCCAGGTCAGGGTGCCGGATTCTGTCCCAGTTGCCCCTCTTCCAGGCCAGCTCTTTGCTGTGGACAGGGAGTGCAGTGGAGGATGGCCCAAGACCTTGGGCCCTGCACCCGCATGGGAGACCAGGATAAGCACCTGGCTTCTGCCATCGGATCAGCGTGGTTATCTGGCCGCAGCACGCTGGCCGCAGCACGCCGGCCACGGCGGCCATTGGAGGGTGAACCAATGGCAAAAGGAAGACCTTTCTCTCTGTTTCTCTCTCTCACTCTCCACTTTGCCTGTCCAAAAAAAAAAAAAAAAAAAAAAAAAATTAGAAGAGTTGGAGTAGTGAATCTCCAAACTGGGTTTGGATTGGTTATCTCAAATCCCTCTAATCTAATTTTTAAAAATTTCTTATTTCAGAATATTTTAAATAAATAAAACAAAAACTGTGAAGTAGTACAAGGGTTCCCATATACCCCACACTCAGCTTTTCTATTTTCAGTACCTTCTATTAGTATGATATATCTCTTACAATCTATAAATCACATCCAACTGCCCCTGTTTTTTTTTTTTTTAATTCAACTCCTTTTTTTCTTGTTACCCTCTGGCCTCTACTAATTACCATTCTTTGCTCAGATTAAGAACATGTGTTATTTGTCTTTTCTGTGACTGGCTTATTTTACTTAATGTGATGTACTCCTGTTCCATTCATTTTGCTGCAAGCGGAAAGATTTCATTGTTTTTATGACTGAATAATATTCATTTATGTATATATGCCACATTTTCTTTATCCATTCATCTGATGATGTACACCTTGATTGATTCCCTGTTTTGGCTGTTGTGAACAGTGCTGCAATAACCATTGTAGAGCAGGTATCTTTTTGATGCAATGACTTTATGTTTTTTGGATAAATTCTCACTTGGGGGATGGCAGTTCTATTTCTGCTTTTTAAAGAAATCTTCATTATGTTTTCCATAGAAAGTGTACTAATTTGTATTTCCACCCACAATGCCAACATTTGTTTCTTTTTGTCTTTTATTTAAAATTTTGTTTAAGGAATATAACTTCATGCATTTAGTATATACAAATTTGGGAACATTATGATTCTTCCCCCTGTTCCTTCCTTCCCTCCCACAATACCACCTTTCTTCCTCCTCCCTCTTTTTTTTCCCAATTCTTATTTTTTTACAGAGGTCAATGTTCAGTTAATTATATACTCATAAGATTAAGCTTACTCGATGTAGAGAGTTCACTGAATAGTATGAAGAAAAAAGAAAAAGAGAATAAAAACAAACGAGAAAAACATTATTCCTTGACAGTAAAGGCAAGGGCTATTCAAAATCATTGTATCTCAGGGTATCAGTTTCACTCCTATAGATTACCTCTAAGTACTCCATTAGATACCACAGATTAAAGAGACCATATGGTATTTGTTTTTTTGTTACTGGCTTATTTCACTAAGTATATTGGTTTCCAGCTGTATCCATTTTGTTGTAAATGACAGGATTTCATTTTTTCCCACTGTGTAGTATTCCATGGTGTGTGTGTGTATACCATATACCATAATTTCCTTATCTGGTCTTCAGTTAATGGACATATGGGTTGATTCTGTATCTTGGCTATTGTAAATTGAGCTGAAATGAACATGGGGGTACAGATCACTCTTTCATATGCTGAGTTCATTTCCTTTGGATAAATTCCCAGGACTGGGATGGCTGGGTCATACAGTAGGCCTATATTCAGCTTTCTGAGATATCTCCATACTGTGTTCCATAGTGGCCGTACCAGTTTACATTTCCACCAACAGTGGATACCCTTCTCCCAGATCCTCGCCAGCATTTGTTGTTCATTGATTTCTGTATGAGAGCCATTCTAATGGGAGGGAGGTGAAACTTCCTCATGGTTTTGATTGGCATTTCCCTGGTGGCTAATGATCCTGAGCATTTTTTCATGTCTCTATTGGGCATTTGAATTTCATCTCTTGAAAAATGTCAGCTCAGGTCCTTTGCCCATTTCTTGACTAGGTTGTTTGTTTTGTAGTTGTTGAGTTTCTTGAGCTATTTATGGATTCTGGAGGTTAATCCTTTATCAGTTGCATAGTTTACAAATATTTTCTCCCATTCTGTCTGTTGCTGGTTAACTTTGCTGAGTGTTTCTTTTGCAGTGCTGTTTGATGTAATCCCACTTGTTAATTTGGGCTATGATTGCCTGTGCCTCTGGGGTCTTTTCCAAGAAGTCTTTCTCTATGCCAATGTCTTGTAAGTTTCCCCTATGTTCTCTAGTAATTTAATGGTATCACATTGTAGATTTAGGTCTCTGATCCATTTTGAGTGGATTTTTATGTAAGGTGTAAGGTAGGAGTCCTGTTTTATACTTCCACATGTGGAGATCCAGTTTTCCCAGCACCATTTGTTGAAGAAACTGTCTTGGCTCCAGGGGTTCATTTTTGCTCCTTTGTCAAAGATTAGTTGGTTGTAGATACATGGGTTAATTTCTGTATTTTCCATTCTGCTCTATTGGTTTACATTTCTGTTTTGGTGTCAGTACCAGGCTGTTTTGATTATGAGTGCCCTTTAGTATGTCTTGAGGTCTGGTATTGCGATGCCTTCAGTATTTTTTTTTAAAGATTTTACTGTTAATTATTTGAAAGAGTTAGAAAGAGAGGTAGAGACAGAGAGAGAGGTCTTCCATCCGCTGGTTCACTCCCCAGATAGCCACAATGACTGGAACTGCACCAATCCAAAGTCAGGAGCCAGGAGCTTCTTCCAGGTCTCCCACATGGGTGCAGGGGCCTACGGACTTGGGCCATCTTCTACTGCTCTCCCAAGCCATAGCAGAGAGCTGGATTGGAAGTGGAGCAGCCAGGACTCAAACCAGCACCCATATGGGATGTCAGCACTTCAGGCCAGAGCTTGAACCCACTGTGCCACAATGCCAGCCCCTCCAGTTTTGTTTTTATTGTTTAAGACTGCTTTAGCTATTCAGGGTCTCTTACATTTCCATATGAATTTTAGCATCATTTTTTCTATATCTGAGAATATCCTTGGTATTTTGATTGGTATTGCATTGAATCTATAAATTGCTTTTGGTAATATGAACATTTTGATGTTCTTGATTTTTCCAATCCATGAACATGGAAGATTTTTCCACTTTTTAATGTATTCACTATTTCTTTCTTTAGTGCTTTGTAATTTTTATTGTAGAGATCTTTGACATCCTTCATTAAATTTCTTCCAGTGGCCACAATAGCTGGAGCTGTGCTGATCCAAAGCCAGGAGCCTGGAGCTTCCTCTGGGTCTCCCACAAGGGTGCAGGGGCCCAAGGAAATTGAGCCATCTTCCTCTGCCTTCCCAACCCATAGCAGAGATCTGGATCAGAAGTGAAGTAGCAGGGACTCAAACCAGTTCCCACATGAGATGCCAGCACTGCAGGCAGTGGTTTCACCTACCACATTGCTAGCCCCAATTTCTTGAGATTCTTGTGTTGTTGATTTTGAGCTTCAATCCATTGTGATCAGAGAAAGTGCATGGTATGATTTTGATTTTTTTGAATTTGCTGAGACTTGCTTTATGGCCTAGTATATGGTCTATCCTAGAGAAAGTTCTGTGCATTGCTGAGAATTATGTGTATTCTGCCACTGTAGTGTGAAAAGTTCTGTAGATATCGGTTAGGTCCATTTGGTTTATAGTATCAGTTAGCTCTGTTGTTTCTTTGTTGATTTTCTGTCTGGTTGATCTATTCATTGATGAAAGTGGGGTGTTGAAGTCCCCCCTTACTATTATATTGGAGTCTATGTCTCCATTTAGATTCATTAACAGTTCTTTTAAATAAGCAAGAGCCCTGTAATTGGGTGCATATACATTTATTATAGTCACATCTGCCTGTTGTATTAATTCCTTAGTCATTACATAGTGTTCTTCTCTATTTCTTTTAACAGTTTTTGTGTTAAAGTCTATTATGTCTGATATTAGGGTGGCTACACCTGCCCTTTTTTTCTTTCTGTTAGTGCGGAATATCTTTCTCCATTCTTTCACTTTCAGGCTGCATGTATCTCTGTTGGTGAGTTGTGTTTCTGTAGGCAGCAAATAGATGGGTCCTGTTTTTTAATCCATTCAGTCAGTCTGTATCTTTTAACTGGAGAGTTGAGGCCATTTACATTCAAGGTGACTAATGATAAGTAACTACTTGGCCCTGTCATTTTTCTGTTTATGTTTCTGTTTTTCACTTTGGATATATTTTGTACTTTTGCTGGGGGATTTTCTGTATTCACATTATTTCATGATGATCCTTTCTTTTGTAACACTGGATGAGTGGTGATGGATTCTTTGAATCTCTATTTATTTCACCTTCATTCATATACAAGAGCTTTGCAGGACACAGTATTCTGGGTTGACAGTTTTTTCTATTAAGATTTGGAATATATCATGCCATTCTCTCCTAGCCTGTAGGGTCTCTGATGAGTGTCAGCTGAGAGTCTAATTGGAGATCCTGTGAAAGTAACCCAGCATTTCTCTCATGCATATTTTAGAATATTTTCTTTATGTTTTACTGTGGAGAGTTTGACTATAATGTTTTGTGGAGAAGATCTTTTATAGTCATGTCTACTAGGAGTTTTATGTGCTTTCTAATCTTGGACATTCCTTTCTTTCTGCAAATTTGGGAAGTTTTCTGTAATTGTTTCAATAAAAAGGCCTTCTATTCAATTCTCTCTTCCATGCCTTCAGGAACTCCTAAGACCAGTACATCATTGGGTCATTTGATAGTAGCCTGTAAATCTCCAACACTGTTTTTAAGTTTTGTAATTTCTTCTTCTCCTCCTCCTCCCCCTCCTTTCCCTCCCCCTCCCCCTCCTTCTCCTTCTCCTCCTTCCCCCTCCTTCTTCTTCTTCTTCTTTTGGTCTGACTATAAAATTTCCAGAGATTTGTGTTCTAGCTTAGATATTCTTCCCTCTGTTCATCAACTGTTGTTGAGGCTTCCCACTGCATTTTTTATTTGATCTATAAATTCTTCATTTCTAATATTTCATTTTGATTTCTCTTTAAAACCTCAAGTTCACAGAAAAAATTTTCATTCATGTCATATATAGTTTTCTTTAGTTCATGGATTTGCTTCTGATTGCTTTTTTTATAACTTTTATTTAATGAATGCAAAATTTCATAGGTACAACTTTAGGAATACAATGGTTCTTCCTCCCATACCCACCCTCACACCCCCACTCCCTTCCTACCTACTATTCCCTCTCCCATCCCATTCTTCATTAAGATTCATTTTTAATTAATTTTATTTACAGAAGATCTACTCTATCCTAAGTAAAGATTTTTTTTTTTTGGACAGGCAGAGTTAGACAGAGAGAGAGACAGAGAGAAAGGTCTTCCTTTTCCATTGGTTCACCCCCCAAATGGCCGCTGCACCGATCCAAAGCCAGGAGCCAGGTGCTTCCTCCTGGTCTCCCATGCGGGTGCAGGGCCCACACACTTGGGCCATCCTCCACTGCCTTCCTGGGCCACAGCAGAGAGCTGGACTGGAAGAGGAGCAGCAGGGACTAGAACCTGGGGTGCTGGTGCTGCAGGCAGAGGATTAGCCTCGTGAGCTGTGGCACCAGCCCTAAGTAAAGATTTCAACAGTTTGCACACACACACACACAGTATAAAGTATTGTTTGAGAACAAGTTTTGCAGTTAATTCTCATAATACAACTTATTAAGGGCAGAGGTCCTACATGGGGAGTAAGTGCACAGTGACTTCTGTTGTTAATTTAATAATTAACACTCTCATTTTTGACGTCAGTGATCACCCGAAGGTGTTGGCATGAGCTGCCAAGGCTGTAGAAGCCTTTTGTGACCACAAACTCCATCAGTATTTAGACAAGGCCATAAACAAAGTGGAAATTCTCTCCTCTCTTCTCCTTCTGATTGCTTTTGAGTAATCCTATGATTAATTTTTTGAATTCCATTTCTTGCATTTCCTCAATCTCGTCATCTTCACATTCTAAAATAGAAACGCTGTTGTTTCTTTGGGGGATCATAGTGTCTACCTTATTCTTGCTTCTTAAATTTCTTTTTTTTAAAGATTTATTTATTTTTATTTGAAAACCAGAGTTACACAGAGAGTGGAGAGGCAGAGAGAGAGAGAGGTCTTCCATCCGATGGTTCACTCTTCAATTGGCCGCAACTGCCGGAGCTGTGCTAATCTGAAGCCAGGAGCCAGGAGCTTCTTCCAAGTCTTCTACTTGGGTACAGGGGCCCAAGGACTTGGGCCATCTTCTATTGTTTTCCCAGGCCATAGCAAAGAACTGGATCGGAAGTAGAGCAGCTGAGACTCGAACCAGCGCCCATATGGGATGCTGGCACTTCAGGCCAGGGTGTTAACCCGCTGTGCCACAGTGCCAGCCCCTGCTTCTTGAATTTCTGCATTTATTTCTAGGCATTTGTAGAATGTTGTTTTTTGTTTTTTGTTTTCCTCTGATGGCTTTTATCTTTGAGCTAAGCCTCTGTGACTTAGTGGAATGTCTACACTTTCAGTGAATACCAAGAGATGTATGGTGGGTGTGACCAGGGAGCTCTGGTCCGTGCTCTAGGTGGGGTGAATATCCAGGATAACACCCAAGTTGGTTGTGGTAGCTCTCCTCCTGTAACTGGATGGAGAAGAAATGTCACCTCTGTACGACCACCCCTTCTCCTCCAAGCTGCAGACTTCCCAGGTGTTAGCCCCCAGTGTGTTCAACACTCATCCACACCACTGTACGAACTGCATATGTGATCTGCGCAGTCTTTCCTGTGAGCACGGTTCCTTCTGCTATGAGCTCATCTAGGTAACCAAGGAGCTCTGAGAGTGTGCAGCAGCACTCTGTGATTGCCCAGAACCCAGCTACACTCTGCCTCCTCTCATACAGTCAGTGTGTTTGCATTCTCACCGTCAAGGAGTGCAAGAGGGGCCACTCCACCCTGTTAGCCTGTCCTGTCTGCAGGGAGCCCGAGGCGTTCCAAAGCCACTGTCTGCATCTGTTCCAGCCCACTGGATCAGGTCCTGTCCCCCCAACCAGATTCTAAGTCTGTGGGAAACGTGGGTTTTTCTCTCTGGTAAGATTTCTGGGTCACAGGTGCGCTCTATACCTGCCAGACACAGCCCAGCTCACTTCACAATTGTGCCGGGCACATAGAAAAGTCCTGCAGGCATCACTTCCCTTCCATAGGGATGGATCCTCCTCCACTTTAGTCTTTACATAGCCATTCTGATAGGGGTGAGGCGATCCCTTATTGTGGTTTTGATTTGTATTTCCCCATAGCTAGTGATATTGAGAATTTTTAAATATATTTGTTGGCTATTTGTATTTATTTTTTTGATTGCTATCTAGCCAATTCCTCTGCCCATTTCTTAACTAGATTGGTTGTTTTTTGTTTTTTGATGCTGAATTTTTTGAGTTTCTGATATGTTCTGGCTATTAATCCTTTGTTAGATAAGTAGCTTGCAGATATTTTCACCTGTTCTGTAGAATGTCTCTACTGTATCGACTGTGTCTTTTGCTGTACAGAAGATTCTGACTTTGGATATTCCATTTTCTAGTTTTGCTTTTGTTGCCTACACTTTTGTGATCTTATCTAAGAAGTTATTGTTTACACCAATGTCTTGAAGTATTTCTCCTGTGTTTTCTTCTAGTAATTTGTTGCTTCAGATTTTACATTTAGGTCTTTGGTGCATCTTGATTTGATTTTTATTTATGGTGAAAGGCAAGGAACTTTATTTTTCATTCTTCTACATATGTGTCTCCAGTTTTGCCAGCAGCATTTATTGAAAAGACTATCCTCTCTCCAGTATATGTTCTTGGCAGCTTTGTAAAACATCAGTTGATTGTATGTATGAAATTAATATGGATTAATTTCTGGGCTCTCTATTCTTTTCCTTTGATCTATGTGTCAGTTTTTAGGCCAATATCATGCTGTTTTAGTTACTATAGCTCTTTAGTAAGCTTTAAAATCAGATATTATGATGCAGCCAGCTTTATTTTAGTATATTTTATCTTTTGGCTTAGGATCACATTAGCCATTCTGGATCTTTTGTGGTTTCATATGAATTTTAGGATTTTCCCCCCTAATTCTGTGAAGAATGCCATTGGCATTTTAATAGAGAATGCATTGAATTTATAGACTTCTTCAGGCCTTCCTGGAATAAGGCAAATTTAGTGCAGTGATTATCATGACTAGAAGCAGAAGATTTCAAGACCATTTGTCCATTTTATAGTTCAGTAATTCCTAGAACAAGCAGATGCTATTAAAAAATTAAAATTCAAGGACAGACTCATGATGAACTTTCAGGGGATGTTTCTTTATGTCTCTTATTGAACTCAGGACATGGTAAGTAAGCTTCTGGTGTCCTTTTGCTGATCTGTAGATGTTTTCTAATTCTGGTTGTTCCCTGAAGTTGTAGTCCTTCAAAGTTCCTGTTGTGTGTGTGTGTGTGTGTGTGTGTGTGTGTTTAACATTTATTTATTTATTTGAAAGTTAGAGTTACAGGGGTGAAGGGGGGAGAGATAGATTCTCCATCTGCTTGTTCACTCCCCAGATGACCTCAGCAGCCAGGGCTGGGCCAAGCCAAAGTCTGGAGCCAGGAGCTAGGAGCTTTATATGGATTTCCCATGTGAGTGCAGGGGCTCAAACACTTGGGCCATATTCTGCTGCTTTCCCAGGTCATTATCAGGGAGCTGGATCAGAAGTGAACCATCTAGACATGACCCAGTGCCCATACAGGATGCTGATGTCACAGGCAGTGGCTTTATATGCTGCACCACAATGCTGACCCAAAGTTCCTGGTTTTATATAAGCAACCTAATTCAAATATTCAGAGTAACAATAGCTATAATGTCTCATTTTAGCTTGTCCTCTCTTGTTTTCAACCTCTAGGGATTTTCTTTACTTTATTCAGTGCTTAGCTAGCACTTAAAAGGTTTCTTTTATTTTCACTTTTAAATGACTTTTAATATGTAGTCAAATTGTCTTAGATTTTTAGTTGGTCTAATTAGTTATAATGTCAGAAGTGAAGACATATTATGTTATTCATTTTTTTTTCATGCAGGTATATAGCAAGTCATTACTACTATTAATGACTCTAACAACATTCCAAAATTGATCTAATCACATGGCCCTGCTTCACTGTTTAGCCTTTAAGGTGTTTGTGTCATTTTTACTATTATAACTACTTGTATTTGAAGTGTGTTTTATACAATGAATTTTTCCCCCTCAGTAGACTAATGAATAAAAACTGAAAGTGAATTCAGACTAAATAACACCTGGATATTGGTTTTCCAGTTTACATTTTTAGTGAATAATACAAGAAACTAAAATAATTCCTGAAAAAGGTAGTTCTTAGTAGTCTAGTGATATATCTAATACAAAGAAAACATATTATAACAAATCTCCAAATAGTATCATTGTAAAAATAGAGCTGCTGTTTATATGCAATCCTGTTATGCCTGGAAAGTGTGTATGTGGCGGGGAGGGTGTCCCTAACATTAGCAGTTCTCGCTAATATTTTTAATTGAAAAATGATAACTGTATGAATTTATGGAGTATAATGTGATATTTTAATATATGTATACAATGTAGAATGATTGAAACTATTTTTAAAGATGTATTTATTTATTTGAAAAGTGGAATTACAGAGAGACAGAGAGAACTTACATCTGCTGCTTCACTCCCGAAACGGCCTTAACAGCCAGAGCTGAGCCAAGCCAAAGCCAGGATCCAAGAGCTTCATCTAGTTCTTCCATGTGGGTGCAGAACCCAAACACTTGAGCCATTCTCTGCTGCTCTCCAAGGCCATAGCAGGTAGCTGGATAGGAAGTGGAGGAGCTAGGACATAAACTGGTGGCCACATTGGGTGCCAGTGCTGCAGGCAGTGACTTTACATGCTATGCCACAGCACTGGCCCCTAATTAAAGCTATTTTAATTTGAGAGACAAAAACGGATAGAGTCTAAGAGAGGGAGAGAAAGAGAGTGCTCCTATCTGCTGGTTCATTCCCCGGGTGCCCACAGCACCTAGGGCTGGACCATGAACTGGGAGCTGGGAACTCAATTCTCATATCCCACGTGGGTAGCAAGGACCCAAACAGCCATCACCTGCTGCATTCGAGGGTGCACATTAGTAGAAGACTGGGGACACCAGTGGAACCAGGACATGAGTCCAGGTACTCCAGGAAAGGATGTGGGCACCCCAAGTGGTATGTAGGTTCTTGCAGAAAATACCTACCCCAAATCTCTTTTTTTTCATGATTCTTTTTCTTTTTAAAGATTTATTTTATTTATATGAAAGACAGAGTTATAGAGAGAGGTAGAGCCAGAGAGAGAGAGAGAGAGAGAGAGAGAGAGAGGTCTTCCATCTGCTGGTTCACCCCGAACGACCACAATTGCCAGAGCTGAGCTGATTCAAAGCCAGGAGCCAGGAGCTTCCTCCAGGTCTCCCACGTGGGTGCAGAGGCCCAAGGACTCAGATCATCATCTTCTACTTTTTTTTTTTTTTTTGACAGGCAGAGTGGACAGTAAGAGAGAGACAGAGAGAAAGGTCTTCCTTTTCCGTTGGTTCACCCCTCAATGGCCGCTGTGGCCCCGCGCTGATCCGAAGCCAGGAGCCAGGTGCTTCTCCTGATCTCCCATGCGGGTACAGGGCCCAAGGACTTGGGCCATCCTCCACTGCCTTCCTGGGCCACAGCAGAGAGCTGGACTGGAAGAGGAGCAACCTGGACAGAACCGGCGCCCCCGCCGGGACTAGAACCTGGTGTGCAGAGGATTAGCCTATTGAGCCAGCGCCAGCCAGACCATCTTCTACTGATTTCCCAGGTCATAGCAAAGAGCTGGGTTGCAAGTGGAGCAACCGGGACTTGATCTGGCACCTATATAGGATGTCATCCCTTGTAGCTGGGGCTTTAATCTACTGTGCCACAGTGCCAGCACCCCTACCCCATATTTCTATCTCTTCTTTGAGAAATGTCTGTTCAGGTCCTTTGACTATTTTTCAAGGATTTATTTATTTATTATTACCTACTTGAAAGGAGAAAAGAGAATCTTCCATCCACTGGTTCACTCTCCAAATGCCTGCAACAGCCAGAGGTAGGCCAAGCTGAAGCCAGGAGCCAGGAGCCAGGAGCCAGGAGCCAGGAGCCAGGAGCCAGGAGCCAGGAGCCAGGAGCCAGGAACTACATCTGGGTCTCCCACACAGGTATCATTTTTTGCATCCCAGGATTCATTAACAGAAAGCTAGATTGGAAGTGGAGGATCCATAGAATAGAACTGGCACTCTGATATAGGACATAGAATTATTTGTTAAGCCCAGGGTTGGCTTAACCAGCTGTGAAATTATTTGTTTTCTTGAGTTATTTGAGTTCCTTAAGTATTTTGGGTATTGATACTTTATCAGATGTATACTTTGAAAATATTTCTCCTACTCTATAGGTTTTCTCTGTACTTTGTTAATTCTTTCCTTTGTTGGTCAGAGCTTTTTCATTTGTCTTTGCTTTTTTGTCTATGTTCTGGCGTCATATCTAAAAAAATCATATATAGATAAAAGTCATGGTTATGTGTTATTCTTATATTTTTACAGGTTCTGATTCTTTATGTAAAGTCTTTATTCTTTATGTAAGTCTTTATTCTACTTTAAGTTGAGTTTTGCCTATGATGTGATAAGGAGACACATTCATTTTTATGCATGTCCCTATCCAGTTTTCCCAATACCATTTATTGAAGAGACTGTCCTCTCTCCTTTTGTGTGTTCTTGACACCTTTTTCAAAAGTAATTGACCCAAATTAACTGAAAATTGATCTGTGTAAAAAATAAGGATGGGAAAGGAAGAGGGGGGAGGGAGAAAGGCAGGATTATGGGTGGGAGGGAGGTTGGGGGGGAAGAGTCATCATTTTCCCACATCTGTATATGTTGAATTCATGGAGTCGTATTCCTTAAGCAAAATTTTGAAAATGCAAACAAAAAAAGTAATTGGCCAAAACACATGGACTTATTTCCGGGCTTTATATCCTGTTCCATTGGTTGATGTGTGTGTTTTTATGCTAGTACCATTATGTTTTGAATATTGTGTTTTCATGATGGGTTTTGAAATCAGGGAATATGATGTTTCCATCTTTGTTCTTTTTGCTCAAGATTGTTTTGACTCTTCAAAGTTTTTTGTGGTTCCATATAAATTTGAGGATTTTTTTTTCTATTTTTGTGGAAAATGTCATTGGAATTTTGAGAGGGTTGCATTAAATCCGTAGATCACTGTGGGTAATGTGGACATTTAACAATAGGAAATGGGGTTGTGGTGTTGCAGGTTAGGCCGCTGCTTGTGATATGAGCATTCCGCATGGGTGCAGTTATGTCCCGACCGCTCCACTTCCAGTCTAGCTCCCAGCTAATGGCCTAGGGAAAGCACTGAAAGGTGGCCCAAGTGCTTATGCCCATAACAACCACATGGGAGACCTGGATGGAACTCCTGGCTCCTAGCCTCAGCCTGACCCAGTACTGACTATTGCAGCTATCTGGGGGAGTGAACCAGTGGATGGAAGATTCTCTCTCTCTCTCTCTCTCTCTCTCTGCCTCTCCTTCTCTCTGTATGTAACTCTGACTTTCAAATAAATAAATAAATCTTTTTAAAAAATAATAAAAATTATTAAATCATCTAATCCATGAACACAGGATATCTTTCCACTTACGTGTGGTTTTTTTTTTTTTCACCGTCTCTCAGTGTTTCATTATTTAAGTGTATGAGTCTTCCACATACTTAGTTAATTTTACCACTAAGTACTTTATTATATTTTTATGTTAAAAATTAGTTTTAATTTCCTTTTTTAGATAAATAATTATTAGCATATTGAAATGCTGCTATTTTTTGTATGTTGATTCTCTATTCCCTAACATTACTGAATTTTTTTGATCAGTTCTGAAAGTTTTGGTGGCATCTTTAGGGTTTTCTACGTAGAGATGCTCCTTGACTTATTATGAGTTATGTCCTGTTAAGTCTATCATAAGTTGAAAATATTACCAGTCAGACATATTGAATACACCCAGCCTTTTCACATCATAGTTTAGCAGCATAGTACACTACAGCAGGTTGTGTGTTTCCCTTGGTGCCTGGGAGTTGCGGCTGGCAGCTGCTGTTCAGGAGTGTCAGAGGATATCATCATACACATTGCTTGCCCAAATTTAAAAGATGGTTTCTATTGAAGGCACATTCTAGTATCCTTTCCTTTCACCCTGGAGGAATTCTTTTAGCTTTTTTTTTGTAAATTTTTAAAAATATTTATTTTATTTATTTGAAAGACTGTTTTACTGTACAGAGAGATGTAGAGATAGAGAGAATCTCCCATCAGCTGGTTCACTCCCCAAATGGCTGCAAGGGCCGGAGCTGCACCCATCTGAAGCCGGGAGCCCAGGGCTTCTTCTTGGTGTCCCACGTGGGTGCAGGGGCCCAATCTTTATTTCTGCTTAGTTCCTTTTTGTAGTTTCTGGATGTTTTTTGTAGTTGTTGATGGTCTTTAATTGGTGAGAAGTCATTCTCCTGGTTTTCTTTAGCTTTTCAACAGTAAAACAATTAATTAGGGGCTGGCGCTGTGGTGCAGCAGGTTAATGCCCTGGCCTGCAATGCCGGCATCCCCTATGGGCTCCAGGTTGAGACCCGGCTGCTCCACTTCCAATCCAGCTCTGCTATGGCTTGGGAAAGCAATAGAAGATGGCCCAAGTCTTTGGGCCCCTGCACCTGCGTGGGAGATCTGGAAGAAGCTCCTGGCTCCTGGCTTTGGATTGGCGCAGCTTCGGCCATTGCGGCCAATTGGGGAGTGAACCATCGGATGGAGAACCTCTCTCTCTCCCTCTCTGCCTCTTCTCTTTCTCTGTAACTCTTTCAAATAAATTTTAAAAAATCTTAAAAAAAAAACCACAATGAATAAAATCTTTGTTTAGTAAATCCAATGCCTGAGCTTCCTCATGAACAATTTCTGTTGATTTCTTTTTTCCTTTAATGGGCCAAACTTACTTTTTTCTTGTGTGCCTCACACATTTTTTTTAATGTTGGCTATTTTGAGTACTATAATGTAGCAACTCTGAAAATATGATTCTAACCCTCCTCCAGGGTTTGTTATTGTTCCTTGTGGGCTGTTCTTTGTTTATTGACTCTTCTAAGCTACTCTTTCAAAAGTATTTATTTATTTGAGAGGTGACATTACAGAGAGTTGGGTTGGGGGAGACAGAGAGAGTGAGAGATCTTCCATCTTTACTCCTTAAGTGGCCACAAAGGCCAGGGCTGGACCAAGCTGAAAGCAGGAGCCTGAAACCACCTGGGTCTCCCATGTAAGCAGCAGATAACAAGCACTCAGACCACCTTCCACTGCCTTTTTAGGTGCATTAGAGGGAGCTGGATGGCAAGGAGAGCAGCGGGAACTCTGTCAGTGCTCATAACAATGCCAGCTTAATTCACTGCGCCGCAGTGAGCTTTTTAACGTGTGTATGAGTGAACTTTTTAATGTGTGTGTGCTTTATCGTGTGGCCACTGAAGCCTGCGTTCGTTCTGTTACCTAGCAGTCGGGGGTTTTGACAGAGCTGCCTCTCCCTGTCTTGGCAGAGCAGTGGTGTGTTAGGGACCTCCTTCAGTTTAGCCTTCTTCACTTTTTGCTGAGCAGACACTTCAGGCCAGCGAGAGGTAAAACGTTAGGGCCTTCTCAGGCTTCTTAGCATCGCTCTGCTTTGGGTGTGCCTATGGCATTCTGATTCGTCTTCATACATGGAAATTTCTAAAATCCTTATTCTCCCATGCATCTCCTTGTCTAATTTCTTTCTTTTTCTTTCTTTTTTTCTTGAGAGTAGAACAAGGGAAGTTTCATTTAAGTTAGAAGAGAAGTTGGGAACAGTACTGAGGGGCTGGTATAAAGAGAGACCAAGTCCCTGTGGTCTCACAATCTAGAAGTATCTGTGTGTCTTTAACAGGCTATCTCCAAGGAACAAAGGTTATACATTAGTTATGGGGTGGGGGTGGAGAGGGAGCAGTCTTAATGGAGCCCTTTTTAGCTTGTTTTAATTGAAAACTAGATCTTGTCACCATTGATAAGTATTTGTTACAAGGGGCTGCCATCCTGCTCTGTTAAGTGTGCACGTGCTGGGAAGGCACTGTAGTTTGTACTGCTGGCAAGGAGCTGTGGGATGGCGTTAGTCTGGCCTGCTTTTAGTCTTGAGCTCCCTCACTGGGAAAGAAGTTGCTTGTCATCCATGTGAGAGTGGCCCCCAGGGTGTGTGCGAGCCTGAAAGGTTCACAAAGTTAGTAAGCTCCTTGTCTAATTTCTTTCCAGGCTTCTCTATCTGTATCTTATCCAAGTCTTGTCATTTGCCCCATGCTGCTGTGGCCAGTACATGTGCTTTTAAATGCTTTTAAGAGAAGCCACTTGGGAAGCTGCTGTAGCCCTAACAGTACCGAGGCAGGTGTCTTCAAGGGAGCTGTCAGAGAGGACAAAATTCAGCCACAGAGGCCCGCACTGTGGCATAATGGATTAAGCCCCCGCCTGCAATGCTGTATCCTTTATGGATGTCCCTGCTGCTCCACTTCCAATCCAGCTCCCTGCTAATGTGCCTGGGAAAGCAGGAGAGGATGGCCTAAGTGCCTGGGTCCCTGCACCCACGTTGGAGACCCAGATGAAGCTTTGTGATCCTGGCTTCTATTGTGGCCATCTGGGGAGTGAACCAGCAGATGGAAGACCTCTCTCTCTCTCTCTCTCTCTGGGTGTGTGTGTGTGTTTGTGTATGTATGTGGTATGTTACACTGCTTTTCAAATAAATTAAATGTCTTTAAAAAAACAAACACTCAATCACAGTACTTTGAGAATAAGGTCTGTGTTCTTCCGTCTTCAGTGGTCAATCACCACTAGGAGTGCAGGCCCACATTCTTGTTACCACTGCCCACATTTGGTGTGAGGGATGGGAGGTGGGCAGTTTAGTACAAAGCAGTGCTCTTTTATTTATTTATTTTTAAACTTTATTTATGAGAAAGACAGAGCTACAAAGAAAGAGGAAGAGAAAGAGAAAGATAGAAAGAGAGAGAGACTGATATCTTCCGTACACTGCTGGTTCACTTCCCAAATCCCACAACAGCTACATCCTGGCCAGGCAGAAGCTAGGAGCCAGGAACTCCATCCTAATCAGCCATATGGGTGACAGGGTCTCAGGGACTTGGGCCATGTTCAGCTGCCTTCCTAGGTGCATTAGCAGGGAACTGGATCAGAACTGAGCAGCCAGAACGCCAATATGAAAAGCAGGTGTCAAAAGCAGCATCTAAACCTGCTGCGCCACAATGCCAGGTGCTTCTAGCACAAAGCAGAAACTTCCTTCTTCACCAAGTCATCTTCTATTTATTGTAAGCTCTGAAGGAGACTGCAGAGTTCTGCCAAAGTTCATTTGTACAGTTTTAGCCAGCTCAGTGGCTGCTTTTGCAGAGGGACAGATTTCTGGAATTCTCTACTTCACCATTTTCAGTACATGTTATTATATATTTTTGCGAATATAATTTTGGTGTTGAATAACATTTTATCCAGTAGATAAAATTGCTTATTGTTTCTCCAGTGTTGAATGTTTAGTTTGTTTCTAAATTCTTTGCTATTTAGATAAAGTTACAGTGAACATCTTTGTACATAAATCTTTTACCATTTTATTGAATTCTTTCTTTAGGATACACTTCCAGAAATGTAATTACCAGATGGAGGTTATGAAAATTTAATGATTTCTGATACTATTTCCACCTTGTCAAAAGGGGTGTTCCGATTTTTACTCCAACCTCAGAAGTAATCTTAAACTTTGGATTTTTCTGAAATGGTCTATCATTGGCAGAAGTCTTGATAAGAAGTAATATGTATTTGACTTTTTCTCTTAATATCTTAAAAAAGTGCTTCTCAAATAGCAATGTGCATAACTTGTTACCCCTGGATGTTGTTAAAATGTAGAATCTAATTCTGCACATCTGGGGTGGAGCCCAAGACCCTGATTTTCTAACAAGCTTGCAAATAGCTCTGATAGTGATGGTCTACAGACCTCACTGTGATCAGCTAGGCTGGGAGATTAGGCTGTGGCAGGGTATGAAGTAGGGAAGCATTTCCTGAGCTTTAGGAAAGAAAGAAAGTTTTAAAAAATTCCACTTACAAAATGTTCCAAAGAAAGTAAGGCAAACTTGTTATTAATATTAATGAAAGCAAAACAAAAAAAAGAAAAAGAAAAAGAATTAAAACTAGTGGTAGTGACTGAGGTTTTGACCTAAAAAAACTCAGCGTGATCAACCCTATCCTGTAAGGGATATATTAAAGCTTAAAAGTCTTATATTAAAATTAGTGTGAATGATAATCTTTTATCTAGGCAGGCAACATTTTCAGTTTTGTCATTTAAATGCATCGGTCTCTTTAGTATCATAGATTTCTCTGTAGAATATCACATAATATACAAATATGTCCAGCTAGCAGAAGCTGGAAGCTGGAACTCAATCCAGGTCTTCTTGTGGGTGGCAGAGACCCAACTACTAAAACATCACCTACTCTCCCAGAATCTGTGTGACCAGGAAGCTGGAATCAGGAGCTATGGCTGCATATCAAACCCAGATACTCTGATATGGGCCCTGGTTGTCTTAATCATTAGGCCAAAGCCTTCCCAGGACCATGGTATTTTTTAACACTCTCCAGATAATCATGATAATATGCCCAGGTTTCAGAACCATTTGTTAGCATCTCTTCTCGCCAGCTAAACTAAATCATAGTGAATAAAAGCATTTGCCTCTTGCCATGAATGAATTATATTAGTGCTTCTCAAAGGTAAATGTTCCCATGGGATCTTGTTAGAATGCAAATTGTGATTTATTTAGCAGCAATGGCCCTGGGATTCTGGATCTCTAACAAGTTCCCAAGGGCTGCTGCTGGTGGTGGTAAAACCATACTTTGAGTAGCAGTGAATTTTGACTCTGTGAATGGCATCTGGATGAACCTTCAACTAGCAAAATTTTACAAAGGGGGAAGATTGGCCTGCGCTGTGATGTAGAGGGTAAAGCTGCCATCTGCGGTGCTGGCATTCCATATGGGCCCCAGTTCAAGTCCAGGCTGCTCCACTTCAGATCCAGCTCTCTGCTATAACCTGGGAAAGCAGTAGAGGATGGCCCAGGTACTTGGGCCCCTGCACCCATGAGGGAAGACCTGGAAGAAGCTCCTGGCTACTGGCTTTAGATTGGTGCATTTTCGGCCATTGTAGCCAGCTGGGGAGTGAACCATCAGATGGAAGACCTCTCTCTCTCTCTTTCTCTCTGCCTCTCTTTCTCTCTATGTAACTCTGACATTCAAATAAATAAATAAATCTTTAAAAAAGATATATAAATTCCTTGGTGGGGTGTGGCACCAACCTTACACCTTGATTGTCCCTCTTTTTATTTATTTATTTATTTATTTATTTATTTATTTTTTGACAGGCAGAGTGGACAGTGAGAGAGAGAGAGACGGAGAGAAAGGTCTTCCTTTTGCCATTGGTTCACCCTCCAATGGCTGCCACGGCCGGCTGGCGCACCGCGCTGATCTGAAGGCAGGAGCCAGGTGCTTCTCCTGGTCTCCCATGGGGTGCAGGGCCCAAGCACTTGGGGCATCCTCCACTGCACTCCCTGGCCA
This sequence comes from Oryctolagus cuniculus, assembly GCF_964237555.1. Lineage (NCBI taxonomy): Eukaryota > Metazoa > Chordata > Mammalia > Lagomorpha > Leporidae > Oryctolagus > Oryctolagus cuniculus. Next base: position 167,656,143 of record NC_091432.1, read on the forward strand.
CAGCAGAGAGCTGGCTGGAAGAAGGACAACCGGGACAGAATCCGGTGCCCCGACCGGGACTAGAACCTGGTGTGCCGGCGCTGCAGGGCGGAGGATTAGTCTAGTGAGCCGCAGCGCCGGCCTATTGTCCCTCTTAAACCCTTTCCACAGAGCCATCTGTGCCAGTCCCAAATAAACTTGGCTAACCTGTGTGGGCTTAGGCACACAATTCAAAACTTCTACTGTTTCTCACACCTCAGTTGTTCTTCGGAGGTTTCTTTCCTATCATTCTTTTCATATATATATACATATATATATGTATACATACACAACCTTAAATACATATGCACTCACACAAGGGATTTTCAGAAAATTCATTTTCTAAAATGTTGAAAAAACTATGTATGGATTTAACTTATTTGCACCAAAATGAATTTATCCTTTAATTCAAATGAGATTTTTTCCCCCACCCACTTAAATAATCCAACTACCTTCCCCATCCCAGCCCATGCATTGACAAAGCTCACAGGAAAGTGGGAGTGAATTAGGTTTGGCCTTTCCTAGCCTCTCTGTCTCATGAAGTCATCCAGACAGTGATGTGGATACAAGAAGTTGCTTTCTTGAATCTTAAAGGAATATTGAAGCATAGAGGGAATTGTATTGAAAAGTATATAAAAAATCACCAATGTGTTTTTTTATTTAAAAAAAATGTTGGAAGAAAGTTTTCCTTTTCCTTGGGACAAGGTTGCCCTCACCTACCTCCTTATTTCACTTTCCTTGCATACCCATTTTATATTCCACGATCAGTTATTGCATAAGTTGAGCATTGTAATTTAAAAATCCGAAAATGCTCCAAAATCTAAAACTGTTGGAGTGCCAATTTGGAACTATAGGTGAAAAATTCCACACCTGACCTCATGGGACAAGTTGCAAAGTATATGAAATAAAAATACTCTACAAAGTTATCTTCAGGCCATATATCTAAGGTATATGTGAAACATAAAACAACTTTGTGTGTAGACTCTTGTCCCATCCCCAAGGTATCTCATTATGCATATGCAAATGTTCCAGAATTGGGAAAATGTGAAATCCAAAAACACATCTAGTCCCAAACATTTCTGGTAAGAATTACTCAACCTGTGTGATTATTTGCATGCATGCTCATCTTTCTTTCCCTTTTTTCACTTCCTGTTACTTACGTGGGAAAATTTTAGCTCTGCTTTAACTGAACTTTTTTTTTTTTTTTTTGACAGGCAGAGTGGACAGTGAGAGAGAGAGACAGAGAGAAAGGTCTTCCTTTACCGTTGGTTCACCCTCCAATGGCCGGTGCGGCGGCCGGTGCACCGCGCTGATCCGATGGCAGGAGCCAGGTGCTTCTCCTGGTCTCCCATGGAGTGCAGGGCCCAAGCACTTGGGCCATCCTCCACTGCCTTCCTGGCCACAGCAGAGAGTTGGCCTGGAAGAGGGGCAACCGGGACAGAATCCGGTGCCCCGACCGGGACTAGAACCCGGTGTGCCGGCGCCGCAAGGCGGATTAGCCTAGTGAGCCGTGGCGCCGGCCTGAACTTTTTATCCATTCTAAGCTTTGACCTGAGTGGCTGAGTGCAGGAGGAGGAAAACCCACACCCATGCTACAGAGTCTCACTTCAAATACTTGATATCTAGTGGCTTCTTAAAGCTGCCTGGTAATCAAATTACATTTCCTTGTTCCTCTCACCCTCATACTCTTCTAGATGACTTCTTCATGCTTTCACATTTTGTCTTCAAACCCTAACATTTCTATCTTTTAAAAAAAATTCATTTATTTATTTTAAAGATTTACAGAGAGGCAGAAAAGAGAGAGAGAGAGAGAGAGTCTTCCCTCCCCCAAATGGCCACAACAGCCAAGCCAGAAGCCAGGAGCTAGGAGGTTCTTCCAGGTCTCCCACGCAGGGCAGGAGCCTAAGGACTTGGGCCATCTTCCACTGCTTTCGAAGGCTATAGCAGAGAGCTGGATCAGAAGAGGTGCAGCCGGGACTCAAACCGGTGCCCATATAGGATGCCACAGCACCAGCCCCCAAACCCTAACATTTTTACTTACTGTCCCCTCCATTCACTGTCAGCTGATGACTTTGCCTCATATGTATAGAAAACTGAAAACAAAGAATAAGTCAGTAAATAAAACAAATCAGCTGTGTGTTTTGTACTCCACGACCAACCTTCTTTTACTTTTGGGCAGTGGTAGAAGCTCTCTGCTCCAGAGACTCTGCTCTGAGGTGCATAGTTGACCATCAGCCTCCAGCTGACCCACTTTTGATTTTGCTGCGGAGTTTGCATTGAGAACCCTCTGTTTCTCCTCTTGCACCCTCTGTGGGCTCTTCCAGGATGCTGACTGAGCATGGTGAGAATACTACACCTGGGTTTCATCTCGTGTTGCCCAGCTCCAATTCCTCTAGCAGGCAATCTGTTCTGGTAATCCTTATTGTTCTGACCAAGACTTTATCTTAGAGTAGCACTGTCGTCTGAATCTATTACCCAGTATTCCCTCACCCTTCATTTCACTGTTTGTAAGCTTTCTTGAGATACAATTCATGTATCATTACAACTCACATATTTACAGCATCGTACACTGAATATAGTCACAGAATTGTGCAACCATCAGCATCATCAATCTTAGCACTTTTTTTTATCACCCAAAAAAGAACCTAAATCCCTTAGCCATTACTATCTAACTCCTTGCCCTTGCTCCCTGCTCCAAACCCCCTTAACCCTAAATAGCCGCTAATCTGCCTTCTGCATAAATTTTGCCCCTCTGGACAATTCCTATAAAGGCATTATACAATAGTGGTCTTTTGTACAAGGCTTCTTTTACTTGGCATAATTTTTTTAAAAGATTTATTTCTTTTATTTGAAAGGCAGAATTACAGAGAAAGGGAAAGAGGGAAATCTCCCATCTGCTAGTTCACTCCCCAAATGGCCGCAACAGCTGGAGTTGAGCCAGTCTGAAGCCAAGAGCCAGGAGTTTCTTCTAGGTCTATGACGTGGGTGGAGGGGCCCGAGGACTTGGGCCATCTTCCACTGCTTTCCCAGGCACCCCTGGGGTGCTGGCATTGCAGGCAGCAGCTTTACCTGCTACACCACAAAGCTGGCAAGCCAGTCCCTGGCATAATGTTTTGAAGGTGAATCCACGTTGTAGCATGTATCAGCACTTTGTTCCTCCTTATGAGGGAATGATAGTTCATTGTATGGAAGTATCAAATCATATCTATCTATTCATCAGTAGATGCACATTTTTGGCTGTTAATAATACTACGCATTTGTGAACAAGTTTTTAAGTGGATATTTATTTCAGGTATGTAACTAGGAGTAGAATTGCTGACCCTTATGATAATTCTGTTTGATCTTTTGAGGCACCATCCAAACCTCTTTTAGTCTTTCTTCTTTTTTCTTTTTTGTACAGGTCTCAGATCTGCATGATAGTCTGAAGGATCTCCCCACCTATACTCCCTTTCCTTTCTCTTTCGCAGGTATTTCTCCCAGTTGCACATCTAGTTCCATCCTGGCATCTACTTCTCACAGACCCCATGACTATGCTAACTGAGTAAATACTGTGTACTCCCATCTAGGGCCAGACTCTCTGTTCATGGTCTAGATTCTGTTTCCTCTATTCTTGGAACAGTTCCCCTTCTCATCAGTAGTTGTTTCCTTTCCTTTTTTTTAAAAAAAAATAAGATTTATTTATTTATTTATTTTAAAGGCAGAGTGATAGAGAGAGAGAGACAGAGGGAGAGAGAGAGCGAGAGTGAGAGAGAGCGAGCTCTTCCATCCTCTTCCAAATGGCCACAACAGCCAAGGCTGGCCAGGCCAAAGCCAGAAGATTGGAACTTCATCTGAGTTTCCCAAGGGGGAGGCAGAAGCCCATGAACTTGGGCTGTCTTCTGCAGGTTTCCCTGGAGAATTAGCAGGGAGCTGGATTAGAAGCAGATCAGCCAGGACTTGAATCAGCGCTCATATGTGAGATGCTGGCATCACAGGTGACTTAACCTGCTGCACCATAATGCCAGCTCCTGGTTGTTGCCCTTCTATTGGACCATGTCATTGATATACATACATGTTGTGATTTTTCAAAATTAATTGCTTAAACATTTTTTCTTTTGGTTCCATGTCCCCTTCCAACATTTTTCCATTTATCTCTTTTCCTTTGATTAAAAACTCCTCCTTAATATAGTTGTCTCTGATACCAGTACTCTCTTGCACTTATTTGATCTGGATTTTGCCCCACTAGTTTGTACTTGCTTTTGTCAAGGTCATCATCAGTTACCTTCACAGTGCTAAATATAATGGACAATCCTCAGTCCTTATCTTTTTTTTTTTTTTTTTTTTACAGGCAGAGTTAGACAGTGAGAGAGAGAGACAAGAGAAAGGTCTTCTTTCCGTTGGTTCACCCCCCAGATGGCTGCTACGGCCGGAGTGCTGCGCCAATCCAAAGCCAGGAGCCAGGTGCTTCCTCCTGGTCTCCAATGCGGTGCAGGGCCCAAGGACTTGGGCCATCCTCCACTGCCTTCCTGGGCCACAGCAGAGAGCTGGCCTCAGTCATTATTTTATTTGACATAGCAAGATTCAGTGCAGCTAATTGTCCCTCCTCTTTAGAATATTTGGATTCAGAGTATCACACTGTACCTTATCAATTTCATTTCCTGGTTCTTTCTAACATCTCCAAACTCTGAACATTGGACTATCTCAGGTTTCTGCCCTCAAACCTCTTTTTTCTTTTCTTTTCTTTTCTTTAAGATTTATTTATTTATTTTAAAGTCAGAGTTATGCACAGAGAGAGAAGAGGCAGAGAGAAAGAGAGAGAGGTCTTCCATCTGCTGGTTCACTGCCCAGTTGGCCACAATGGCCGGAGCTTTGCCAATCCGAAGCCAGGAGCCAGGAGCCAGGAGCCAGGAGCCTCCTCCGGGTCTCCCACGAGAACCTCTTCACTTCTCAATCTCTATCTACATTTCTTCTCTAAGTGATTTTACCCAGTCCTGTGGTTTTAAATAGCATATATATGACAATAGCCACAAAATTTATATCTCCAGCTCAGTCAGGTATCTCTCTGAACTTCAGACTCATATATTTAGCTGCTTATTGTCTTCTCTTTCCCACTAGTAAGCGTCTCATACTCATAATGAACAAAATAAAATTTTTATTTTCTTTAAAGATTTATTTTATTGATTTGAAAGACAGAGTTACAGAGAGAGTGGAGACACAGAGAGAGGTCTTCCATCCACTGGTTCACTCCCCACATGGCCGCCTCGGCCGGAGCTGAGACTATCCGAAGTCAGGAGCCAGGAGCTTCTTCCGGGTCTCCCACGCGGGTGCAGGGGCCCAAGGACTTGGTCCATCTTCTACTGCTTTCCCAGGCCATAGCAGAGAGCTGGATCGGAAGTGGAGCAGCTGGGACTTGAACCGGTGCCCATATGGGATGCAGGCGCTTCAGGCCAGGGAGTTAACCCGCTGTGCCACAACACTGGCCCCCAAAATAAAATTTTTAAACTTGCTTATGGCTGAGTCTGTTTCATCTCAGTTGAAGACAACTCCATCCTTACAGCAGCCCAGGAAAGAATCTTTGAGACATCTTTGACTGATTTATTTCTCTCACATCCTAGGTCTAATCCATTAGCACATGTTGCTGTCTCTGTCCTAGGAAGGTATTCAGAATCATGTAATTTCTCACTGTTTCCAATGCTACCACAGGGATCTAAACCAAACCACTTCTCAGCTGGATACTGCAATAGACTCCTTACTGGTCTTCTGGCTTTTCTCTTGGCCCTGCTATTCTGTTCTCCACTCAGTAGCCAGAGTGACCTGTTTAAAATGAAATTCATATATCAACTATAAAATGACCTCTTTGAGATGACCAGAGATATTTGTATGTGAACAATTGAATCTTCATATATAAACTATACGAATATGGTATTAAGGAATTATTGTTAATTTGGGTTGAGTCTGATAATATATGGTGGTAATGTTTTTTAAAAGTGCTAATTAGTTAGAAATGTGTACAGTTAGAAGTGCCTACCGTAGCATTCACAGGGGAAATTACATGATATGTTGGGCTTGCAAAATTTTGAGGGGAAGCAGAAAAACAAAATTAGCAAAATACTGGTAGCTGTGAGGGAGAGTAATACACTTAGGGGTTTAATGCTGTTGTCAACACTCAAAGAGGTTCATGTTACTTGAGCTGCCTTGTCTTTGCAAATGCTATAGCCCATAAAGTGTGTATTCAGATCTGATGATTTAATCCAACTAATGAACTCTTATTTATAAGGTCCTTCAGCATCAACACTTGGGGGTTTTAGAATTTTCTTAATTTGTTTTAAGTGCACTGGTGCACTCAATGCTATTTGACTTAAATTTGTTGTATTATAACTCAATGTAACTTTAATAAAACTAGGGACTCCCATGTGGTCTAGGCAAGATATCATAAGTGCATTCATATAAACACAAGTTTAATGTTGAGAAAACTAGAAGAGAAATTTTAAGTATTTTTTTACGGACATGAAAATGGGTCCAGACCATAACTTAAAGCAAAATGTTTCAAGGTTCTCTTTTGCCATCTATTTTTGTATTCCCTTTTACATACTGTGGCAACTTGAAACAAAGTTCTTCCTTCACCCTCCAAGGCAAGTATTCCATCAGGGCCTCCCTTGTGTTTCATATTGTTCCACTCCCTTGGCCACGTCATTTGTTTATTATAAAAGTCAACCTAATCTCATTGGATTTTCTACAAAGTGGTTCCTAAACTTTAACATGTTCAGAGTCATCTGGAAGCGGCGAGCATTGTAGAGTGGGTAAAGCTGCCTCCAACCACACTGGCATCCTCTATGGGTTAAGGTTCATGTCCTGTCTATTACACTTCCAATCCAGCTTCCTGCTAATGGCCTGGGAAAAGCAGCGGATGATGGCCTAAGAACTTAGGCCCCTGCCATCCATGTGGGAGACCTGAAGAAGCTCCTGACTCCTGGCTTCGGCCTGGCTCAGCCCTGGCCATTGCGGTCATCTTGGGGAGTGAACCAGAGGATGGAAAGCTTCTCTGCTTCTTTGTCTGCCTCTAACTCTGCCCTTCAAATGAATAAATAAGTCTTTAAAAAAGTAATAATCTGAAAGCTGTCAAGACACAAATGTCTGAGCCTCACTTCCTGAGTTTCTGGTATCAGGTTTGAGTGGGCTCAAGAACTTAAATGTCTGGTAAGTTCTCAGGTATTGCTGAATCTGCTGGTGCATGGAACATGTTGTGGGACCCACTCTTTACTGCATAGAATCTGGGAGCTGTTCCAGGAAGCAAGAGCCTGTCCGTGGATAGATAATACACTCATGATACATTCATCATGTTACCAGATTGCTTTTATGGTAATGTAAAGCTTAAGAATTTAATGGATCATCTTCCATCAGCGTATTTAAAACTCTGCAGGTAGAATTGTATATTTGGATAGGTTCTATTATAAGCAACAAGAGTAAAGGAAAGAATATTTTTACTTGTATGTCTTTATAGCAGATGGTAGGGTATGGTTGTTAGGAGAATTAATTGTGAAGCCAGGCCCACTGGGGTTCAGTGTTGCCTTCAGGGCTTCTGGAAGACTTTTGGAAAATTAAATTATTCTTCTGTGCCTCTTTTCTTTTTTTTTTTTTTGTTTTTTTTTTTTTGTTTTTTTGTTAATGAAGATAGTGAGAGTAACCACTTCTAAGAGTTGTGGTGAGGTTCAAGTGATTCAATGCATATAAAATCCTTGAACGATGCCTGGTGTGTTGTACATACTCTAGTGTTATCTATTGTTATCAGGAATTTGTTGAATGTTTTTAATGTGTTATCTCATTGTACCCTTAAGTCAATTTTGAAAGAAAAGCACTTCTGTTATAGTTCAGACTAGGAAACAGAAGTTCAGGTAGGTTGAATAACGGCAATTTCTCCCAACTGGTAACAATCTTTTGTCTTTGTAGTTTGCCAACATTTTCTTTTCTCCTATAAGAAAAAAGTCCAGGTAAGCTGTATCACTCAGAAGTATATTTGAATGTGATTGAATAATTACATGCTTAATCAACATGGTTAATGAATTTTATAATTGAATATTATTTTATCTACTTTCAAATTTGTTAAAGACAAGTTATAGAGGCAAGGATGGGTGGAATAGTGACTACATATAAGATACTAATGAATATTGAACATTTACAGAGTGCCTGTCACATAATAGAGATTTTAAAAATATATGTTGAATTGTTAGAATGAATGTGATTTGGAATTAAAATTACCTAAAATTAAAGATTAATAGTATCCAGAGTTAGTGAGATTATAGAAAAATAGGCATTGACACACAACTATGAGATTTTTGGATCTGATTGGGTAATGGCCAGCAAATTTGAAATGTATATTTCCTTTAGTCCAGAGAGTCTATTTCTAAGTGTTTATCCTAGAAAAATGCTCAGAAATATATGTACAATAATGTTCAAATTTATCAATGCTTGCAATTGTGAAAAACTGGAAAACTAAAATTCATAACTGGAATTATTTAATAAATTATGAGTCATTTATTTTATTTGACACTGAGTTCAAAGGCATGAGGGAAAACAATAAAATTGAAGTGAAAGATCTCCAAGACATGTTAAGTTAAAAAAAAGGTAACAAACATTTATAGAATTATACATTTTGTATACAGAGGTCAAAACTGCATCTATAGGAAATAGGTAGGAAATGTACTGGGAAAAATTTGAAAGGTTACACTGCAGACAGTCATCAGTGGTTGATCTGGAAAGTGAAGAGGCCTAGGAAGAGCAGGCAGGAGGAATTCCCACTTCGTACTTCTGTACTGCATGGATTTCCCATGGTTAGTATGTATTAATGTTTACTTGATAAAGTTAAAAAAATGTGACTTGCTTAAACATTCATTAATAAAGATAATACATGCTAAAATGTACAACAGTAAGTTTTCATGAGTTTTAAAAGATATCTGTTCTAGTAATTAACAGTTCTGAAAATGTCCAAAGTCATCATTCTTACTAAATTTTTTTTTACTTGGTAATGCAGTTGATTCCCAGAACATTTCCTGTAAATAGTAAAAAAGCTGAATTGGCATCTAAGTGGAAAGCACATGATATGAAAATTCCTGCAGCATGAGAATTCTCAACAAAAGAGTTTTCTTTAGGACTGTCATTTTATTCTTGATCTGTAACAGGTGGAGGTGGCAGCCAAATGATTCTTCTACATTTTTTTTATTGCCACCTTACATAAAAAGAGAAAGCAAAGCAACAGTGTTTCCAGCCCTTAAGATGGATGGTTCTCTCCATGTGCTGTGGGAGGCAGTATTAGATATGGATGGGAGAAAACATATATTCTTTCACAGTTCTGGGGTCCATACTTGCAAATCAAAGTTCCCAGGGCCATGCTCCCTTTGAATGAAACCTCTAGAGTATATTCCTTCCTTGTATCTTCCAGTTTCTGGTATCTCCAAGTCCTTATCTGTAGGTGCATCACTGCAATCTGTGACTCCATTTCACTTGGCTGTTTTCTTCCTGTGTGTGTGTGTGTGTGTGTGTGTGTGTGTGTTTTCCAAGAGAGTACATGACAATTATTAAAAGGCATGCTACAATGCTGTACCTGTTAGGAAAAGAGATTAGAGATATCGATATCAAGTAATAGCAAATATACAAACTGAATGAAAATAGAATATACTGTAGTGTACAGAAGCTTGAATTAACCATGCACTACACATTTAGAAAATGTTTTTAATATTTTATCATCTCTTTGCATTTATAACAATTCACTTCAACAATCACAAAATCCTTTTCTTCCAATGCCACAAACCATGTTACAGATGAAAGCTGGTACTGATGTTTATCAAAATATACAAGACAATTGATGTTTTATATAAAACCACTTTGTATGTTAACTTGTTCCCAAAAACTTCTTTCTCTTTTTTTTTGTCTGTGTTCTTATAAGTAGACCAATCATACTGGCTTATGATCTCATTTTATGTTTATTCTACCTACAAGGGTACTATTCTCTTTTCTTAAGGTTAATTTTATTTATTTGAAAATCAGAGTTAGAGAGACAGGGAGAGAGAGAGGTCTTCCATCTGCTGGTTCATTCTTCAAATGACCGCAAAGGCCAGGCCTGGGCCAGGCTGAAGCCAGGAGACAGGGCTTCTTCCATATCTCCTATATAGGTGCAAGGTACCAGGAACTTCGGCAATCCTTTGCTGCTTTCCCAGGTGCATTAGCAGAAGGCTGGATCAGAAACGGAGCAGCCAGGACTCCAACCAGTGTCCATATAGGGTGCTAGCACTGCAGGCAGCAGCTAACCCACTGCACCACAACACAACCCCCCAAAACAACACAAACCCCTCCCCCCTTCTAAAGATTCATTTTATTTATTTCAGAGGCAGAGCTACAGAGAAAGAGAGAGGGAGAGCCAGAGAGAGGTAGGAGCCCTATTTTTTTTTTATTTGACAGGTAGAATCATAGACAGTGAGAGGGAGAGACAGAGAGAAAGGTCTTCCTTCCGTTGGTTCACCCCCCAAATGGCCGCGACAGCCGGCACGCTGGGCCGATCTGAAGCCAGCAGCCAGGTACTTCCTCCTGGTCTCCCACGCGGGTGCAGGGCCCAAGGACCTGGGCCGTGGGGAGCAACTCGGACTAGACTAAGTTACTGGAATTAAGACTTATTCTATGCATTTGCTCTCCCACAATATGGCGCTGGGAGAGGAGTAAACAACTTCTACACAGCTGCCTCCAGTTCGACCAATAACCTGCAGGAGCTGATCCTGCTCCTGATTGGAGGAGAGCAGCGTACTCGGCGTGTGGGTAGCAGAGTTGGGATTGGTGGAAGAGGACTATAAAGGAGGAGAGAGACAACATGCACCAGGAACATCTAAGGGGAACATCCGGATAACATCTGAGCAGCCCCCGAGAGAGCCGGCCGGCGGTGTGCCGCTCCCCCGCAGAAGTGGGGAAAGTGGCAGGGGGAACCGCCCTTCCACGGAGGTGGAAGGATCGGTAGCCAACCCGGGAAGAACCAGCAGCAAACCCGGGAAGGGCCGAGCAGACGAAAGAACAGCGCAGGGTCCTGTGTTGTTCCTCCGCGAATGGGGGAGCGACATAATGGTCCCGTGACTTAGGAGGGATAATGGTGCCGTGACTCGGATAGGAAGCCTAGGAGGGAAGAAGCGGGAAGAAGCGGGAAAATACCGGAGAGAGAGACTAGCAAAGAGCCTAGGGAAAAGCTGGACGGAAAAAGTGCCGGGAGAAATCTAGGGTTGAAAGTGAAAGTGAAAGCAAGAAGAAACATAGACTCGGATACGGACTACGGGGGGAAGCTGGGAGAAATCTAAGATTAAAAGCAAAAGTGACCATTGTAATCCATAAGCCGTACTTTGGAAATTTATATTCATTAAATAAAAGTTAAAAAAAAATAAAGAAAAAAAAGCAAAAGTGAAAGCTAGAAGAAACAGACTCAGATATGGACTGTGGGGAGAAGCCAGGAGAAATGAGAGAAATATTGTTGTAAGAAAGCTAGGAAATGTACCGGGTAAAGAAAAATATTAGTTAGGGAAAATGAAGCCACGGGGGTAGGCCGAAGCGGAGACGTAAGCTAGGTTGGGATCCGTCAGATTAGCCCGGGGAGCAAAAAGACGGGAAGCCAAACCGAAAAGCGGAGACGTAAACTAGGTTGGAATTCGTCAGGTTAGCCCGGGGAACTTAGACTGAAGACCGGTGGCGGAAATGTGAGCTAGGCTGTGATTCGCGGAAGCCGCCGCGTGCAGAGAAAGTGCGCCGGGCACAAGTGGAGAGAGCGCATGGGGCACGAGTAGATAGGGAGCGCGGGGCTAGCGTGGAGGCCGTGGTGCGGGCGCGAAGGGCACGGAGACTGCGGAGCGCGCGCGAAGCCGGGAAGCCGCCCAGATAAGAGAAGCGCGGGCTGAAGCCGTGCAGAGCCGGGAAGCCGCCGTGGGGCGGGCGCCGGGAAGCCGCGGGGATAAGAGAAACAGAAGTATAGAAGTAAAATGAGAGAAATAGGAATGCTGGCAGATAGAAGTAAAATAAGAGAAACAGGAATGCCCGGAGATAGAGAAATAGAGAAAAATAAGGCCTCCCCACAACACGGCAATGAGAGGGCTTGGATTTGGTCTGCCTGATTAGTAAGACGATAAGCACCTGCGGGCGGCTAGCAGAATATCCGCTGCAGGTCACCGAAGACAGGCACGTTACCAACACCAATAAGTCTCCCCACAAGACGGCAATGAGAAAGCTTGGATTCGGTCTGCCTGATTAGTAAGGCGATAAGCACTTGCAGGCAGCTTGAGCAGGGCACCGAATACAGGCACGCATCAGCGCCTAAAAACCTCCGCACAACATGGCGAAGAGAGGACCCGGATTCGGTTTGCCTGATTGGTAGGGCTTGTAAGCACCTGTGGGCAACTCCAGCAAGCAGAGCAGAGTGTGTGCCGCGGGGCACTGAAGACAGGCGTGTATCAACGCCAAAAAATAAAAAGAAAGGGGGAACTGTGGGGAGCAACTCGGACTAGACTAAGTTACTGGAATTAAGACTTATTCTATGCATCTGCTCTCCCACAATATGGCACTGGGAGAGGAGTAAACAACTTCTACACAGCTGCCTCCAGTTCGACCAATAACCTGCAGGAGCTGATCCTGCTCCTGATTGGAGGAGAGCAGCGTACTCGGCGTGTGGGAAACCCGGGAAGGGCCGAGCAGACGAAAGAACAGCGCAGGGTCCTGTGTCGTTCCTCCGCGAATGGGGGAGCGACACTGGGCCATCCTCCACTGCCTTCCCGGGCCACAGTAGAGAGCTGGACTGAAAGAAGAGCAACCGGGACTAGAACCAAGCACCCATATGGGATGCTGGCGCCTCAAGGCAGAGGATTAACCAAGTGAGCCACAGCGACAGCCCCAGGAGCCCTATTTCTTCAGGGGGTCACATTCATGGGACTTCTGAAAAGTTTTTTTTTTTGAGGGGAGAATATAACCTTTAATATGAGGCATATTCAGAAAGTTTAAAGAAAAAAAAAAACCTATGCATGGATGTCAGAAATTTTTTGCCACAACAGTAAACTTGTTTTTAATTCAATTTTCCCATGAAGTTTTTGACATACCCTTGTACAATTGTTTTTAAAGGTTTTATTTATTTATTTATTTCAAAGTCAGAGTTACAGAAAGCAGAGGCAGAGAGAGAGAGAGAGAGAGAGAGAGAGAGAGAGGTCTCTGGTTCACTGCCCAGATGGCTGCAACAGCCAGAGTTGTGCTGATCCTAAGCCAGGAGCCAGGAGCTTCTCAGCTTCTTCTGGGTCTCCCACGCAGGTGCAGGGGCCCAAGGACTTGGGCCATCTTGCACTGCTGTCTCAGGCTGGACTGGAAGTGGAGCAGCTGGGACTAAAACAAGTGCCCATATAGGATGCCGGCACTATAGGCGGAGGCTTTTATCCACTCCGCCACAGCGCTGGCTTCTGACTGCTTTTTTTGTTAAGGATTTCTTTGTTTATTTGAAAGGCAGAGTGACAGGAGAGAGGAAACAGGAGAACTGCCACCTGCTGGTTTACTCCCCAAATGCCTGCAACAGCCAGGGCTAGGCCAGGCCAAAGCCAAGAGTCAGGAACTCCATCTCTGACGTGGGTGTCAGGAACCCAAGTACCTAGGCTAACCCCCACTGCCTCTCAGATGCATTAGTATGAAGTTGGATCAGAAGCACCTGGGGCTGGTGCTGTGGCGCACTGGGTTAACGCCCTGGCCTGAAGTGCTGGTAGCCCATATAGGTGCAGGTTCGAGACCCTGCTGCTCGCTGCTATGGCCTGGGAAAGCAGTAGGAGATGGCCTAAGTCCTTGGGCCCCTGCACCCATGTGGGAGACGCAGAGGAAGCTCCTGGCTCCTGGCTTCGGATCAGTACAGCTCCGGCCATTGCGGCCAATAGGGGAGTGAACCAGCAGATGGAAGACCTCTCTCTCTGCCTCTCCTCTATCTGTTAACTCTAACTTTCAAATAAATAAATAAACTTTTAAAAAAAGAAGCACCTAGTAGCCTGGAAATAAACCAGCATTCCAATATGGAATATGGGCATCCCATGCTGTGAATTAACATGCTGCACCATACCTGTCCCTGATCAATTATTGTTTTTTTTTTTTTTTTTTTTTTTTTTTAAGATTTATTTATTTACTTGAAAGAGAGAGAAGGCGAGACGAGGGTGGGGGGGTCCTTCCATCTTCTGGTTCACTCCCCAAATGACTGCAATGGCTGGAGTTGAGCTGATCCGAAGCCAGGAGCCAGAAGCTTCTTCTGGGTCTCCCATGCAGGTACAGGGGCCCAAGGACTTGGGCCATCTTCTACTGCTTTCTCAGACCATAGCAGAGAGCCAGAACTGATCAATTACTAATAAAAGTTATTTAACATGTATGACTTTTATATAGGATTTTGATTCAGTGGCCTTTAAAAGCGCTTTCGTCATTCAATTACCATAATCTCAACAGTGACATAGGTGTCTTTTTTTTAAGAAGAAAAATTCCAGGTAAACAAACAGAGAGATAAGCCAGTGTGATAGCTCTTAGATGCAGATGACAGCTGACAATACAGAAACATGGATAGAACAAGTCACACTTTAAAGAGGGAGCTTCCTCAACACCATTGCCTCTTCTGGGAGGAACACATCTGATTTCCCTTTGAGCAGCCCTCAGTGTATATAGACAAGGAGATACAGTGCCAATGTCTCAGAAACTGAAAGCAGAAAAAAAAAAAAAGAAAGGCAAAGGGGAATAAAAAGGTCTAGCTAAGGACAAATTTGGGGGTAATGTAGTCAGGCAGTAGTCAGAGTAGAAGTTAAAATGGAGAGCTGTATCATGCCATACTTCTTGATGCAGTTATTTATTTTTTTAGGTAATACTGAAATACACAGTATCCAGGCACACTGGTGTGGCACTTTCATATCAAATCAGATTTCCATCTGGTCAGTACTGTAGCTAGAGTGGGGTGACCACAGTAATTACTATAGCCATAGTCCAGAAAATTAATAAAAGTATTAAGATACACAGAAAATAAAATGAAGAAGGTGGGGGGAAGTGTGGTGATGACTGGAGGGAGGAGGTGTGCGTGACACTAGTTATAGCTTATTTTACTGTAGCAGGATTCATGTACCAAAACAAGACACCAAACCCTCTTAACAGGAAGTAGTCTTTTATTAGGCTGGCGTAAGGCCCAGGTGGAATTTCTTATCCAAAATCCTGAGCCCTGAACAAAGAAGGGTTTTTCCTTATATATGGCTTTAGCCTCTTTGTCTCCCTTATATGGTTACATGCATACATTTGATTGGATATTCTAAAGTTACGTGGCAGACACAGCATTGATACAGTACTGCCCATGCAAACATAGTTAACTAAGGATATGTATTTTTTACACACATACTGAGCCCGTCAGCTGTCTGGCAAGGGTTAACATTATTGCTTTGTACTAACAAAAAGAACCTGAAATGGTTACGTATAAGCAGCTAGTAAATGGTTGAAGCATTCATAGGCAAGCAGCTAACAACTACATTTCATTCCCAGAACAGATGCCTCTTTTTTTCTTCTTCTGATCTTGGGAAGGTTTCTATCACAGCTTTAATCATGTCAGTTAGAAACAAGTCTAATTAAAAGACAGAGTTGGGGCTAGTGCTGTGGTGCAGCAGGTTAACGCCCTGGCCTGCAGCGCCTGCATCCCATATGGGCACCAGTTCTAGTCCCAGCTGCTCCTCTTCCAATCTAGCTCTCTGCTTGTGGCCTGGGAAAGCAGTGGAAGATGGCCCAAGTCCTTGGGCTCCTGCACCCACGTGGGAGATCCAGAAGAAGCTCCTGGCTCCTGGCTTCGGATGGGCGCAGCTCTGGCCATTGCAGCCATCTGGGGAGTGAACCATCGGATGGAAGATCTCTCTCTCTCTCTCTGCCTCTCCTCTCTCTGTGTAACTCTGGCTTATAAATAAATCTTTCAAAAAAAAAAAAAAAAAAAAAGAGTCCTCTGCCACATCCCTGTAAGACAGTAGCTGTAAGAATGCAGTTTTCCTAGAAATCCTTCTCTCTTACAGCTTTAGTTCATTATTTATTTTAAAGGAGTTAGCAGTAATTCAGTTCATTTTGTATACTGCTATCAACTGCTCAAAGACCTTTTGCAATGGATCTTCCACTCATCTGCAGGCTTCATGTAATATATCAGACTGTGGTGAATGCTTCTATAGTTCCCTTTGGCTTTATGATTGAAGCTAGACTTCCAAAATTTGTGAGTAAGTTGGATTTTAAAAACTATACATTTTTTCCTGTTGTAATTTGAAAGGCTACTTTTCTTGTTTCTTCTCATGACTGTATTATGATACCTGTCTTACTCCAGATTATTTCAGTTGCAAATACTCTGAAAATATTAGATCTGGCTTATGTAAAAAGGAGAAATTTGTCATAAAGAAATATTTTAAGGTACCGAATACAGTAAATTTCACTGGGCCTTATAAGGAAGAGGAAACTGAAAAGCTATATGGAACTATACTGCATTCCCCACTTCTCTCCCTTTCTTCCTCCTCTTTGTTTCCTCTATTCTGTCTGTGTCATTTTTTTTCTCTTACAGCAAATCAGCTTTCTCTGCAATTCCACACAAGAATAAAGATGACAATCTCACTACAGTAAACAAATTTAGAGCATAGGTAGTCTCATTTCAAGTGACAGCCTCTGGCTGGTTCATTTTGACTCAGGTGTCCACAGTCATGCAGATAAGAGGAATGAGAGGCAGGGTCATAAATCAAAACTTGAGACTAGCTATTGTGAGTGAAGAGGACAGTTTTCAGAGAAAGAAAGCAGCACTCTTCATGTAAATTAAGTCTTAGGAATTAATGTTCTGCAAACTAACAGTTACGCGTGGAAAATTTCTGATTTTAAGAGTGAATCTTGGTGGGAATCTTTTTACAAAGAAAAATATCTTTAGTACATAAACAACAATACATCCCATTTTTAAAAAAGATTTATTTATTTATCTGAAAGTCAGAGTTACACAGAGAGAAGGAGAGGCAGAGAGAGAGAGAGAGGGAGGTCTTCCATCCACTGGTTCACTCCCCAGTTGGCCACAAAGGCCAGAGCTGGGCCGATTTGAAGTCAGGAGTCAGGAGCTTCTTCTGGGTCTCCCATGCAGGTGCAGGGGCCCAATGACTTGGGCCATCTTCCACTGCTCTCCCAGGCCACAGCAGAGAGCTGGATTGGAAGTGGAGCAGCCGGGACTAGACCGGCACCCATACAGGATGCCGGCATTGCAGGAGGCAGCTTTACCCAGTATGCCATAGCGCTGGCCCCCTTCCCATGGTTTTAATTTTAAAAATCTTTTTAAAAGTAGGACACAGTTGTAATTAACATTTTGCATGGTTTTCCATACAATTATTTTCATTTGAAAGAAATGATTAATTCCTAGTTTGTAGAGGGGAAAACTGTTTCAGCTTTCATGTAGGAATGTGTAACTGATCTGGTTTCTTGGGAAGGAAGTCTTGTTCACTAGGAACATCTTTGTCTTTCTGACTGTAAGGTAAGATGAGAGGATTAATGTAGAGACAGGAATATGCTGAAGTGCAGAGGAGGTTTTGAAAAATTTATTTGCCATAGTCAACCAAAATTTGAAATGAATGGTCCTGAAATACCTGGGATATTTGAAGTTTAAAAAAAATGGTTGCTTGTTTATTAGCCCAATTCATACCCTCTGCCTTTGCCTTTTGCTTTATAATATTAGGCCTGAAATAAATCAGCCTCTTTATATAGCTACTGTTACCTTTCTGCTTTCAGAAACTTCTACCTTCCCTATTTTGGAAAGGAACAAACTCCTGGATCTATCCCCATACTTTTGCTTGAGCTTGTTTTGCCTTCTAATGAGTCCCCTAATCTCTACTCTCACATTTATACTACCTTTAAGAATGGTATCTTCATGATATCATCATTTAGTGAAATTACTTTTAAAAATCCTCCAATTTCAGATCTTTGGATTTGTCTCCATTACAACTCAGCCCATATCCTTCCAGCCCACCCAGTTCTTGTAGTGCAATGCATTGATTGTGATAAATGCTTCAGGACTACTAAGAGATTCAACATACTTCTTATAACTCCCATCTTGGGAATACCTAAAAAATTGGCATTTCCATAGCCATAATAATTATTTACTAACTGTGCTAAGGGTCTTAAAATACTTTTTCATTTCTTCTTCAAAATACCTCTTCAAGGGAGATATTATTATCCTCATACTGATGAGAAAATGGGAGCTTAGGCAATTTAAATGACTTATTTGGTGTACAGTATGATTGAAACCTGCACTGAATGGAGTCTCAGGCTTAAGTTCTGAAATCTTTGGCCCTAGACTTTAAACCTTGTCTTTGTGTTAAAAGTACTTAAGGCCAGCACCATGGCTCAATAGGCTAATCCTCCACCTAGCGGCGCCGGCACACCGGGTTCTAGTCCCGGTTGGGGCGCTGGATTCTGTCCCGGTTGCCCCTCTTCCAGGCCAGCTCTCTGCTGTGGCCAGGGAGTGCAGTGGAGGGTGGCCCAAGTGCTTGGACCCTGCACCCGCGTGGGAGACCAGAAGTACCTGGCTCCTGGCTTCAGATCAGTGCGATGCGCCGGCAGCAACGTGCCGGCTGCGGCGGCCATTGGAGGGTGAACCAATGGCAAAGGAAGACCTTTGTCTCTCTCTCACTGTCCACTCTGCCTGTCAAAAAAAAAAAAAAAAGTACTTAAGAACTTAAAAAAGATATAGAAGCCAAGGCCCATCTTACATTTAGTGGATCAAAGTCTTGTTAGGTGCGTTTGGGAGTGATAGGAACACTGCTGCTATGCCTCACTATGGTGGAAGCAGTGTTACAGCAGACCCTACACACATTTGGTAACTACCTGTTAATTTTTCTCTCTTGGGTCTGACCATACAATCAGTTCTGAATCTAAGTGTGTTATCATGCAGCTCGCATTTTTTTGTTTTTCCATATTGCATGAATGTTATGAAAGACTTGGTCAAATTCCTTGAAATTGTCTTTTACCATTATCAAAGAATAGAGGAAACTTCCTGAGGTGTTTGCCCTGGGGAGCAAATTTCTACCAGGAGAGTCGCTACCAGAAATCACATAAAGAACTCAAACATTCTTTAAGACACAGACTGGAAGAAGCTCAACATTTCAGGGTAACTCAGACTTACAATCTTAGTGAGGAGAGAGGCTTTCACTGTCTGAATGACACTAGAAAAGTTACTTTATCTTTCTGTGTTGACAGATCATTTCTTAATCTAATAGGCTTATGGATAATATATTTCCCTTATCCACCTTGTCTTCCATACCCAAATCTCTAACATTTAAAAAAGGACAGGTGTTTAGTGTGGTGATGAATATGTCACATGGGATAACTATATCCCATATTAGAGTGCTTGGGTTCAAGACCCAGCTCCCCTTCCATTTCCAGCTTTCTGCTAATGCACCCTGGAAGGCAGTAGGTGATGGTTTAAGTACTAAAGTCCCTGACACCCACATGGGAGATGTGGATTGAGTTCCTAGCTCCTGGCTTTGGCTTGGCAAAGCTCCAGCTGTTGTGGGCATTTGGGGAGTTAACCAGAAGATGGAAGATCTGTATGTCTCTCTTTCAAAGAAAAACAATAAAAAGACTACCTTCCTCCACAAAATATAATCAATGTTTACCAGTTACAAATAACTTCTCCATGCAAGCCAGCTGTGGGCAGTAACAGATAGCGTGCCTAGTTGAATAATACATCATTACAAAATAATAGAAACAACACTTTTAAAAAAGATTTATTTATTTATTTGAAAGTCAAATTTACATACAGAGAAGGAGAGATAGACCAGGCTGGGGGGATGGGAGGTTTGGGGAGAGAGACAGAGAGAAAGAGGTCTTCCATTGCTGATTCACTTCTCAGGTGGCCACAATGGCCAGGGTTGAGACAGGCCTAAGCCCGGAGCCAGGAGCTTCATCAGGGTCTCCCACATGCATGTTAGGGGCCCAAGTTCTTGGGCCATTTTCTGTTGCTTTTCCCAGGCCATAGCAGAGAGTTGGATTGGAAGTAGAGCAGCCAGGACATGAACCAGTACCCATATGGGATGCTGGTGTAGCAGGTAGTGGGCTTTTGCTATAAGTGCAGAAACAGCACTTACTATAATAGATGCTTTTGCATTATTTCTAAATTATTTGGCTTTCTACAACAGGTATTTTTTTTTCTCCTCACAAAAGGTAAATATTCCATCTCTACAGTTCTTATGCTTTTCATTTTCAACGTGACTTTAAGATCAGCTTCAATACTTTGGGTGAGTTTTTGTTCTAGCTTTTACCTCCATGACCGTTTTTGTTTGCAAGAAAAGGGCTGTTGGTAATTTCAGTCTTCATATTCCAGTCAGATTTCAGATTTGCCACTGAAATAGGAGTCACAACTCCTATTTCTAATTTTTTTTTAAAGAAGAAATTTCTGGCATATTTCACCTCTAAGACTGTAGCTGTAGGAATGCAATTTCTCTGTAAATCCCTCCACCTTAGGGAGAAAACAACAGTTTCAGTCGATTGTTTATTTTAAAGGAGTCAGCATGAATTCATCTGCTCAAAGGCCTTTTGCAATGGGCCTTATGTAAGACTTTAGTGAATTTAATAAGGAAATCATTTAACCCAAAGAGAGACCTGAATAGCTGCATCATGTGTGTATGGGGGAAGCAGCACCTGTAAATACATCACTCCCTTCAGGTTGACAGGAGGGCTACTAAGTGAGAGAGGCCCCACGCCGTCTGGTTCCAGGCTACTTCTTTAACCTCGTCTCTTGCCACTGCCTCATCTTTCACTGCCCTCCAGCCACAGTGACAGCTTTCCTGGTCCCTGAATTTGCCAAACACGTTCCCTTTTCAGCATGTCTTTGCTAGTACCCCAGCCTGAAACTTTTCCAGGAGTGTCACAGGACTGGCTCATTTTCAACCTTTCCATCTCTGCTCAAAGTCGCAAACTCTAGGAGGTCGTGCCTGGCCACTGTAAAAGACCACACTCCCCTCACTTAATGCTCCATTGTGTTGTATTTTCTCGGTGACAATTGCACATCTAGCATATTACACACTTAAAACCTTTCTTTCTATTTTGTCTTCTGTCAGAAGGCAGAACAGCAAGGAACATGCAGGTTGTTTACCTAGTGTCTCCGGGGTCTACAGTCCAGTACCTAGCAGGCGCTCAGTAATTGAGTGAATGAGGATCTTTGGGAAAGTGGAAGTGGTTCGCTGGGCCTGGCTGCCAACCTGCAGGCTGCTGAGCACCTCATCCCACCCTCGCTCCTTTCCAGCAGTGGTGGCTGGAGTCAAGCCATTGGGATTTCATTGCCGCTAAATGGCGCGTGGGCGCGCATTCCTGCAGCCCGGGCGCCTCTTCCCCTGGGCCCAGCGGCCCGCGCTGGGAAAGAACAGGTCTGCAATACCCGGAACATGGAAGCGAAAGCTGAAAGGGGATGACGGTATACGGGTGGGGAAAGTCTCCGTGCGGAGGCAGCCCGGCCTCCTCCGGGCCCAGGCTGCTTGCAGGGGGCGCCTTCCAGGCCCGGCTGACTCATTCCCAGCCGCCTCCACGGCGGGCGGCGGCCACACACACGCCCTTCTAGGGAGGGCCCAGCGCCGGCACAGAGCCTCTGCGGGGCTCCAGGCTCAGCGGGCCTTGGCCACCTCCATTTCCTCGCGCGCTCATGCCCAGTGGCTGCCCTGAAAATCTCCACGGGAGTCCACCGGCTCCCCGGGAGGCCACAGCACGGAGGGCCACAACCCGGTCAGGCCCGCGGCGCGCGCGGGGAAGAAGGGCGGCGCACGCGCAGTCCCGGGCGCGCGTCCCGCGCCCTCCCCCGCCCGGCTCGCCGGCGGCCTCAGTCCGCCACCCACAGGCTGCCTGACTAGAGGCCGGCTGGGAGGCTGAGGCCGACGCAGAGTCCAAGCCTGTGTCGCCAACGGCGCTGAGAAGACGGTGTGGCCTGGGAGAGGGTGGAGACTACGGCCGTGACGGGCTTCCCGGCTGCCCTAAGTGGGAGTGGTGTGGGCTGCAGGAAGGAGAGAGGAAGAGGAGCAGAAGGGGGCAGCAGCGGCCGCGGCTAACGGCCTTCCGCGGCGCTGACTGGCTGGGCCGGCGCCCGGCTCTTTCGGGAGTTCGCGCCTCCGCCTCTGCCCCCTTGGCACCTCTGGCCCCCGGGCCCCGGCTTGCGGCGCACGTCGTTCGGAGGGCTGCCGCGGCACAAGAAGAGGCCTGGTCCCTGCCGTCCAGGGATGTGAGTGGGAGCCGAGCCCGCACGGGAGGGCCCCCGAGGACCCAGCCTGGCGGGCGCTCGGACCCGTGCCCACTCTGGGGGCTTCGCAGACCTGGGCCAGCCTGAGACGCCGGGTAAGAGCAGCCCCTGCGAGCTTGGGGGCGCGCCCTCGTCGCCTGGTCCGTGCAGCCGGTGGGTGTTATCGCTGCCCGGCCTTTGGATGGGAGCACCAGTTATCTCCCCTACCCTTTCCCTCCTCCCGATCCCCGCCTTTCCCCTGCTAGAGGCGGTAAACTTCTATACCAGAAAATCTTTCTCGTTAAGGCGAAACCCAGAAAGGAGTATCTTGGTTGCTGTTTGCATCCTGTCTGCCTTATTACTCCTCCCCCCTTACCTAGCCCTCTTAAAATTTCTAGACATCTTAGCCTAGAAAGGAGCATCTCTTTCTCCTGGGTTTCTGCGGTAGTAACTGCTTTATTATTATTATTATTATTTTAGGTTTCAGAAGCAGGCAACGGGAACAAGATGTGAACTGTTTGCCTTCTGCAGAAGGAAAAGAGGCCCTTCCTCCGCCTCCGACGGTTCGCGATCCTGGCTGCTGGGCTTCATCGCCTCGGTGAGGGCGAGGGTGTCGTGAGCCGAGTGCGTGCGTAGGAAGGCTGCGAGCGTGTGAGACGAGCAGGGCGCTGCGCTTACTCCTCTGACAATGGCAGTGCTGAACTTTCAGTGTTACTTTGGGAGAGGATTTTGGGGTGTTGATCGTTGCTACATTCCTTGTAGGTTTTACAAGTAATGGGGCTTTTCAGGCGAAAATAAAATGTTGTCCCTTAACCTTTCTCCTCCAGCAGCCAGAAATTCTTTATTCTTTCAAAGAGGAAGAAATGCTGTTGAGAGAACATGTTAGCTGTTCTTACTGGGGTTCTTGCTACCACATTGAATGCTTCCTGGATGGTTTTATCTGCCTCCGCTTGCTGTGTCGGTTGAATTTACCCAGTTTGTTTTCCGGTGGTTATTCATCTGCCAGGGGAAACTCCTTTTCTTTGAATGAAAGGATAAGAGTGACTGAGTATGTCATAGAGGGGCGGAGAAATGTGGAGAAGGAAACCAGAAGTGGGAATAAGGGAGATGACAATCACTTTTGGTTTCATAATAGCTTTGGGAAAGTGAGTTGTTGGGTTCCTGAAGATGTTCTGATGTAACACCCAGCAGATTGGGAGATGAATAATCACCTTTTTGACCTCTCTTCCCCCATCTGCCTTACTTTTTACCACTGCAGATGTGAGAGTCACTTGCTTCTGTGAGCTTATTTGTTGGCATACAAACTAGATGTATTCATAGTACATGTGTTTATCTGTACAGGAAAACTGTGTTTGTTGGCTAGGTAAGCATATAATACTTGGTTTTGCCCTAACTGAATGTCTTAAGTTTGTAGTTTATAACACGTTTAAATATTTGGTTTTGCCCTAACTGAATGTCTTGGGTTTATAGTTTATAATGTGTTTAAAGGACGGGTTAAGATGTAGTTTGTTTCCTTTAACACCTTTTCCTTAGTGATTTGAAACGGAGGTCTCAGGTATGGAATGGAAAACATGGTATCTTTTTTATTCACCTTCCTGTTGATGAAAGACAGGATAATTTTGAGGCAGAATAGAAAAGTGTGTTGGCTTTGGAGTAAGATATGGATTTAAGTCATGGTATTCTTGCCACTTATGAGTTGTATAATTTAAAAGTTCTTTGAACCTCACTTTTCTTAGAAGGTTGTTGTGAGGATTGAATAACATGCATGCAAAGTGGTAAATTGTTGACTACTGTGCAAGTCTTGGCTACTCTCATGACTGGCAATAGGAGATTTAGAGAAAGGCAGAATGACTCTGCTATGAGGTGATCTGCCAGAGACCAGTGTTTCTTCCTCTTTTGTATAAGAAGAAAAATAACTTTTAGATGGTGAGCAGACTAAGGGTCTTACAGTGTTTGAAAGAAAGATTTGATTCATTTCTTTTCATTGAGTCCTCTTTGTACTGCCCCTGCTTACTATTGTGCTGCCCTCTTGTGGTGAACTGTTAAGAACTTTCTTTTGCTCCTCGCCTTTTTTGGGGGGGACCTTTATAGTCCCCCTTTCTCAAACTGTGCTGATGTGCTCAGAGCACCAGTAAACTCATGCTTGAACTGTTAGTTTGAGGTAGTTCAGTTTCAGCATAATATACTGATGTTCCTTACTGCAATATCACGTCTTTATAAGGCTGTATTTTCAGAGGTTGCTCTGCTAAAAACCTACTACTGTGTGCAAATCAGTGTGGAACAGGAAATGACTGTGATAATGTCCAGTTTGAACCCAAGATTTGAGAAGTTGTATCATGCCCAACAAACCCTAAGTTGTAAGGACATGCTACATGGCTAATGAAATATCGAGGTACTTTAAAAAGTTTGTGGAAAAATGTAATTAAAATATTTTATTTTCATGCAAAATTTTTAAAAATCTATCCGTATTTTTTGGTAACGCACGTTGTCCAAGAACTTTTTGAAGATTCCCTCATATGTCTTTTTGCCAAAGTTACTAAGACACTAAGGGCTCCCTGAATGCAGATAGCTTGGGAGCCTCTGCCTTAACATTTAGTTGGCTTTTTTGATAAAATATAAATCTGGTTACAGTGGATTATGGCTTGATATATTTTTCTCTCCTATTAATATCTTTATAACTTCAGTTCTTTTATTTTGTAATTAATTCGGTTTCTTATTTCTCTTAATCAGTCACTTTTTTTTTTTTTCAGTACTGGTCTTCAGCTTCTATTTATCAATGTGTCCCAAATGACAGTCATCATTTATACCACTTAATTTCCTTCTCTCCTGGTCATATGGGTGTTAGTTTAGACATTATGTTTAAACTACTGCTTTCATTTACCTTGTATATTAACCCATACTACATGTTTACATTTCTTTTGCCTCTCATATTTCTGCTTTCCCTCCTTTACCACTCGAGCCTAGCATATTGGAAGTCAAGTCAACCTATTGGACTACAGTGTTTCTTCCCTCAGTTTTTCCTCAATAGAGATGTCACTGTAATTATTTTTATTTTAAAAAGGAACATTTACTTATTTGAAAGGCAGAGTTAAAGGGAAAGAGATGGAGAGACAGAGAGAGAGAGAGAGAGAGAGAGAGCGAGCTTTCATCTGCTGGTTCACTCCCCGGATGGTCATAACGGCTGGAGAAGTGATAGAGAAAGGTAGAAAATAGTTTAGGCCTGAAGTGATAAGGACCTGGACTTAGTGGAAATAATTCTGACTTGAGAGATGTCACAAGACTTCATTATGGGTTGGATGAAAAGGGAGGGTAGGATAAAGGAGTAATTAAAGAAGACTTCAAAGTTTGGTCCTCAATGACAGAAACTTGAAGACATCTCAGAATATCTGTACCAGTCCATGTTACATTTTGTGCATTAGAAATCTTGAGAACCAGAGAGATTTTAAAAGATGTCCAAATTACTCAATTAGTGTCAAAGGAAAAACGAATTTGATTAATGGCAGGCATGTAAGTAGTAATAGTAGATGGTTGAGGGGATCTAGACAGTTGAGGCTATATTTTTGATTTGTTGACTTTGAGGTTACAGTAAAATAGGCATGTGGAAATAGTAGAAGATATGACTAGAACTTGATAGAGAAGTTGAAATAGCATGATAGTGCTCACAGAGAAGAGTGATGGACCTGAGATTGAGTCTTGGGAATTACCCATAGTTAGAGAGTAAGTGATAAAGAATAATGGGTAAAAGAGACAAAGAAGGAGCAGTTAGTAAGGTAAGTGGGTGGGTAGGTTAAGGTGTGATTGATTAACATGATTATCATTGTTGGTCACTATCAAAAAATAAGCATTTGAACTGAAAATAGGTCTTAAAGATATATATTAGTGATTTTCATAATGTGGAATCTAGAAAAGCAGAAGAAATAAGAAAATTACATATAGTTTTCTCATGAAGAAATAACTGCTGTTCTCTGTGGTTTAAGAAAGATCTTTGAATTTGACAGTTGGGTAATCAGTGGAGACTTCTATCCAAAGCTGTCCATCACTGGGACCCACGATGAACATTTTAGGCTTAATCAAGACTTGGAGATACTTTTTGATAGTGTCTGTGATTCATTTGTGTCCTCTTCTACCACCATACTGAACAGGAGCTATTCCTTAAGGGCATTAGCCCTGTGTTTCTTTAGTATAGATGATAGTAGATTAGGTGTTTTAGTCCACTTGTTATTACTGTGATGAAACATCTGAGGCAAATTAACTTTCTGAAGAAAAGAGGTGTATTTAGCTTGTATTTCTAGAGGTTCAAAATCTAACAGTGGACAACCTCATTGGTTTCACTGCGGGTAGGGGCCTTCTTGGCTGTGTCATATCATGGCAGGAGTACATGTACGAATGAAGGATCGTGTTACAAAACAGGAAGCCAGAGTGACCAGGGCCCCACAGTCCTTTCTGGAAGCATACCACTATTGGCCTAAGGACCTCCTGTGAGACCTTGTCTCACCATCTCTCAATACTGCTACCTTGGGGACCAAGCTTCTAAAACATAGATTCTTGTGAGTCATACTGAAACCACATCCAAACCATAGCCTTCTATCCCTGGACTCCAAGCTTCATATCCTTCTCACAATGTGATATATATTCATCCCATCCTCAGTAGTCCAAAAATCTTAACTGGTTCTAACATCACTCAGAAGTTCAAGTCTAAATTATACTTAAACAGTATAAATTCTTTCAGCTGTTAGTCCCTGTAAAATAAAAAGAAAATAAAAACAAATGGTGAGGCCCATGCTGTGGTGTAAGCAGGGAAAGCCGCTGTCTGCAGTCCCAGCATCCCATACGGGCACTGGTTCAAGTCCCGGCTACAGCCTGGAAGAGCAGTGGGGGATGGCCCAAGTGCTTGGGCTCCGCACCCATGTGGGAGACCAGGAGGAGGCTCCTGGCTCCTGGCTTTGGATCGGCACATCTCTGGCCACTGCAGCCATCTGGGGAGTGAAGATGGAAGACCTCTCTTTCTGTCTCTGCCTCTGTCTCTCTGTAACTATGCCTTTCAAATAAATAAAAAAAATTTTTTTTTTAAATGGTGTGTTTCTAAGCTACAGTGATGGGACAGGGATAGGATAAACATTCCCATTTTAAAAGGGAGGAGTGGATAGGTGGAAAAGAGTAATTAGTCCAAAGCAGGACTAAAACTTAGCAGGGCAGACATTAAATCCTAAAGCTCCAAGTATGGCATCTGCATATATGGTTTTATTGATTGCCACCCATATGACTTCTTTCTGCTTCATGCTTGGTGGCTTTTTTGAGTGGATATGGCATATTGCTGTGTTCTCTGCCTTTCTGGGACCCCTGCTGCAGCTCCGTTCCCACAGCTTCACCAAGCATCATCCCATTGGAGCTTCTCTGCAGACTCTTTGACTCCACAGCAAACTCTGGCTGGCCTTTTAGGCTTTCCTTTAAAGTTTTATTGGAGGTGCCAGGACCCCATAACTCTTGAATTCTTTGTGCCTGGGAAATAAGCTCCACATTGATATCAAGGTATACTGCCCACATGGGCTTGTTTGAACCATAGCTGCTGGCATCATGAAGCACTTTGCTGGAAAGCCAGAGTCTTAAGGCCCCTGGCAGCTTTCACAGTGCCCAGAGTTCTGAGACAATTCTGTTCTTAAAAGTCTCTGGGCCTATGATGTGAGTAGTGGCCTTAAAGATTCTGAGATACCTTAGAGGCCTTTGATGTTTATTATTGTGATGATTAGCATTCTTGCCAGTCTCTTCTATGGGCTATAGGCTGTCTGTATACACCATTACAGGGTTTTTCCTTTCCAAGGCTTTTCCATCTATTCCCTTTTGCTCCTGAATTTCACTATAGAACTTAACTAATAGCCACTCGTTAAGACCCATATACCACATTCTACTTCTTTGTTGGTTTGAAATATCCTCCACAAATAAACTATTCCATAACCATAAAACTCCATCAAGTGTTAGGGCATGGACACAATGCAGATAAGTTCTTTGCCACCGTGGCCATTAGTTCAATTTCTGGTGCACCCCTCATTTCTACCTGAGACTAGTTCCCTAGACTCCTTGTCACTGAGTCCTTACCAGAATTGCCTGTAAAGCCTTGCTGACAACATTCTAGGCTTTAGCTAGCCCTAGCCCAAGATCTTCCAACTTCTACTCAGTTCTAAAGCTGCTTTCACATTTTTAGATATAGTCATAGTAAAAGCCTTGGTTCCAGTTTTCTTTGCAAGTCCACTTTTTGTTACAGTACTGAAATATCTGAGGCCGAATAACTTCAGAAAGAAAGGAGGTTTATTTCATTCACATTTCTAAATGTTCAAAGGCATAGCACGAGCATCAATTTAGCCTTGGTGAGGACCTCATAGTCAGTGGTGTTGGGACAACAGAATCATGTGGGAGGAAAAGATCCTCTCTCAAAACAGGAAGCCAGAGAGCAATGCAGGGGTCAGGCTCATTCTTGTAACAGCTGGCTCTTGGGGAGAACTCAGGAATCCTGTGAGAACTACCTTGATTTGTTTTGAAAGCATGTCCCCAATGTCCTGAAGACCTCCCACTAGGCCTCACCTCTTTCTTATGAAAAAAAAAAAAAGCAAACAAACAACAACAAACTTGTTTATTTTTGTTTTATTTGAAAGGCAGAGAGAAAGATTTTTCATCTATTGGTCCATTCCCTAAATACCTGCAATAGCCAAGGCTGGACTAGGCCAAAGCCAAGAGCCCAAAATTCAATCTGGGTTTCCCATGTGAGTGGCAGGGACCCAAGTACTGGAGCAGTCACCTGTTGCCTCCCAGAATACGCATTAGCAGGAGACAGGATTGGAAGTACAAAAGTTGGAGTTTGAACCAGGCACACTAACATGACATGCAGTGTCTCAAATGACAACTTAACTGTTGTGTCAAATGCCAGCCCCTGGCCACATCTCTCTCTTTTTTTTTTTTAAAGGAACCCATGATACTTTATTTTTTTTTAACTTTTATTTAATAAATATAAATTTCCAAAGTACAACTTTTGGATTATAGTGGCTTTTTTCCCCCATAACCACCCTCCCACCTGCAACCATCCCATCTCCCATCCACAACCATCCCATCTCCCACTCCCTCTCCCATCCCATTCTTCATCAAGATTCATTTTCAATTATCTTTATATACAGAAGATCAATTTAGTATATACTAAGTAAATATTTCAACAGTTTGTACCCACACAGAAACACAAAGTATAAAGTACTGTTTGAGTACTAGTTATGCCATTAATTCAGATAGTATAACACATTAAGGACAGAGATCCAACATGGGGAGTAAGTGCACAGTGACTCCTGTTGTTGATTTAACAATTGACACTCTTATTTATGACGCCAGTAATCACCCGAGGCTCTTGTCATGAGCTGCCAAGGCTATGGAAGCCTCTTGAGTTTGCCAACTCCAGTCTTATTTAGACAAGGCCATAGTCAAAGTAGAAGTTCTCTCCTCCCTTCAGAGAAAGGTATCTCCTTCTTTGATGGCCCATTCTTTCCACTGGGATCTCACGCACAGAGATCTTTCATTTAGGTGTTGGTTGTTTTTTTTTTTTTTTTTTTTTTTTTTTTTGCCACAGTGTCTTGGCTTTCCATTCCTGAAATACTTTCATGGGCTTTTTAGCCAGATCCAAATGCCTTAAGGGCTGATTCTGAGGCCAGAGTGCTGTTTAGGACATCTGCCATTCTATGAGTCTGCTGTGTATCCTGCTTCCCATGTTGGATTGTTCTCTCCTTTTTAATTCTGTCAGTCAGTATTAGCAGACACTAGTCTTGTGTATGTGATCCCTTTGACTCTTAATCCTGTCATTATGATCAATTATGAACTGAAACTGATCACTTTGACTAGTGAGATGGCATTGGTACATGCCACCTTGATGAGATTGAATTGGAATCCCCTGGCACGTTTCTAACTCTACCATTAGAGTACAATTGAGCATGTGCCAAACTGTACATCTCCTCCCTCTCTTATTCCCATTCTGATATTTAACAGGGATCACTTTTCAGTTAAGAATAATTGATAAAATAAAAATAATTAAATATAAAATAATAAATAATAAATAAATAAAAATAAAATAATTAATAAATAAAAACACCTAAGAATAATTGTGTGTTAATTAAAGAGTTCAACCAATGGTACTAAGTAGAACAAAAAAAAAATACTAAAAGGAATGAAGTAGTAAGTTGTTCCTCGACAGAACAAGGGCTGATCAAGTCACTGTTTCTCATAGTGTCCATTTCACTTCAACAGGTTTCCTTTTAGGTGCACAGTTAGTTGTCACCGATCAGGGAGAACATACAATATTTGTCCCTTTGGGACTGGCTTATTTCACTCAGCATGATGTTTTTCAGATTCCTCCATTTTGTTGCAAATGACCAGGAATCCATGATACTTTAAACAGGTCACTTTTTTTTTTTTTCCAAACAAACGTATTTGTTTGAAAGAGTTACAGAGAAAGATCTTCCATCTGTACATTCACTTCCCAAATGGCCATAGCAGGTCTCCCACATGGGTACAGGTGCCCAAGCACTTGGGCCATCCTTTGCTGCTTTCCCTGGCACAATAGCAGGAAACTTGATGAGAAGTGGAGCAGATGGGACTGAAACTGGCATCCATATGGGATGTAGGCACTGCAGGACAGCTTAACCCGCTCCACCACAGCACTGACCTTTGGCCTCAACTCTTAAAAGTATCACCACCTCAGCACTCCTACAATGTGTACCAAATCTCCACCTCATGAACAGTTTGAGGGACACTTAACCCGTATCCAAACCATACCATTAGACAAGTGATTTCTTGGTGCTATTGTACTGGTAAATATGAATCAAATGATAGAAAGTATTTCTGAAATGAAGGAGAAATCCTCGATAGGTAACTTTATAAAACTAAGGGTAGAATGATTAAATTTTCAATTTAGGATACTTGGACAGGACAAAATACAGCACAAACTGTCGTGAAGCCTGTGCATTGTGGCCACTAGGTTGGAATTAGGTATTTGTTTTGCTTGCATGTTTATTTTTGATCTTACCAAGTATGAGGGTACTTCAGAAAGTTTGTGGAAGAATGAAATTAAAAGATGTGAATTTTCTATGAACTTTTTGAAACCCCCTCATGTAGCCTTCTGCCTGCATTTTTGATATCAGTCCTTGGGAATAGGGTGTTCATTATTGCTTGCTAAATGATTTTAGTTTAATTCTGATTATAAAGTATAATGCTGCTAGGTAACTTTTTTTTTTCTAGGTTGATTTATTTATTTGAAAGGTGAAGTTACATAGAAGGAGAGGCTGAGGCAGAGAGAGGTCTTCATTTTCTAGTTCACTCCTCAAATGGCTGCAATGGCCAGGGCTGGGCCAGGCTGAAGCCAGGAGCCAGGAGCTTCATCTGGGTCTCCCACTTGGGTAGCAGGGGCCCAAGAATTTGAGCCATCTTCTGCTGCTTTCCAAGGCACATTAGCAGACAGCTGGATCAGAAGTGGAGCAGCCAGGACTTGAAAGGTGCCCAGGTGCTGCAGACTGCAACTGAACCCTCTATGCCACAGCATTGGCCCCAGTAGGTCATATTTTTACAACACAAAATACAATATGCTATGAAAAAGTCCTCTGTTTTGGAAATCAAGGCTCAGGGACTGGTCCTGCTGTCAGTATACTATGTGATTTTGAGCAAGTCATGTAAATTCAGTCTTACTTCTTTTCTCATTTGAAAAAAAAGGGAATGGACTAAATTTTTTTAATCTACTTTAAAAAGGTGGTGAAATCATGGGATGAAGTGTGCCTTAGGTTTAAAAAGGAAATGGCTCACCAATGTTTTTAACAAAACCCAGAAGGCTTCTGCTTTTCCCATTCCTCTGTCCCCGCTGCCAATCTTTGATTTCTATTCTCCAGGCAACTGTTTTCAAATCTAACAGTGTCTTCTGGTTCTTACCTCCATATTTTGAATTAACATAATTCGCCATTGGAAGAACCTCCTAAAAAAGGAAAAATAGAACTTCCTGCCCCCTGTCCTTTGCCCTTTCCCTCTTTACAATGACTGAATTGTTCAGTGTCCCATTTATTGCCTCTTGATTCTCTTGAATAAAGGCATCTGCTTTCTTTCTTTTTTTTTTTTGAAAGCTTTTATTTAATAAATATAAATTTCATAGGTATAGCTTTTGGAATATAGCAATATTTCCCCCCATACCCACTCTCCCACCCCAAACAGTCCCACCTCCTACTCTTTCTCCCATCGCATTCTTCATTAAGATTCATTTTTAGTTATATTTATATCCAGAAGATCAACTCTATACTGAGTAAAGATTTCAACAGTTCGCACCCACACAGATACACAAAGTATAAAGTACTGTTTGAAGACAAGTTTTACCATTAAGTCTTTCCAATTTTAGTAAATGTGCTGCTGAAGCGAGCACACCATTAATTCTTATAGGACAACTCATTAAGGACAGAGGTCCTACATGGGGAGCAAGTGCACAGTGACTCCTGTTATTGATTTAACAATTAATGCTCGTATTTATGATGTCAGTGATCACCTGAGGCTCTTGTCATAAGCTGCCAAGGCTATGGAAGCCTTTTGAGTCCACAGATACCATCATTAGGGCCATAATCAAAGTGGAAGTTCTCTCATCCCTTCAGAGAAAGGTACCTCCTTCTTTGATGGTCCCTTCTTTCCATCCACTGGGATCTCACAGAGATGCTTTATGTAGATAATTTTTTTGCCACAGTGTCTTTGCTTTCCATCCCTGAAATGCTCTCATGGGCTTTTTAGCTTTCTCTGAATGCCTTAAGGGCTGATTCTGAGGTCAGAGTGCTATTTAGGGCATTTGTCATTCTATGAGTCTGCTGTGTGGCCTGTTTCCCTTATTGGGTCTTTCTCTCCTTTTTAATTCTATCTGTTGTTATTAGCAGACACTTGGTCTTGTTTATGTGATCCATTTGACACTTAATCCTATCTATATGATCAGTTACACACTTAATATGATCACTTTAACATGTGAGATGGCATTAGTATCTGCCAACTTAATGGAATTTGGAGTCCCATGGCAAATTTTTAGCTTTACCCTTAGGTTTAAGTCCATGGGAGTGTGTGCCAAACTGCACACCTCCTCTCTCTCTTATTCCCACTCTTATTTTTTACGGAGATCAATTTTCAATTGGATTTAAACACCTGAGAATATTTCTGTGTTAGGTAAAGAGTTCAACCAATAGTATTAAGTAGAAAAAGAAAATACTAAAAAAGAATATAATAGTAAGCTGTTCCTCGACAGTCAGGACAAGGGCTGATTAAGTCATTGCTTCTCATAGTGTCCGTTTTGCTTCTACAGGTTTCCTTTTAGGTGCTCAGTTAGTTGTTACACATCAGGGAGAACATATGGTATTTATCTCTTTGGGACTTGCTTATTTCACTCAGCACGATGTTTTCCAGATTCCTCCATTTGTTGCATATGACCAGATTTTTTTTTTTTTTTTACTGTGGTGTAGTATTCCATAGAGTACATATCCCATAATATCTTTAGCCAGTCTTCTGTTGATGGGCATTTATGTTGATTCCATGTCTTAGCTATTGTGAACTGAGCTGCAATAAACATGGAGGTGCAGATAGCTCTTTTATTTGCCGATTTAATTTCCGAGGCATGGGATGGTATAGTAGGGTTATAATCAGATTTCTGAGGTATCTCTAAACTGTCTTCCATAGTGGCTTTATCAGTTTGCATTTCCACCAAGAGTGGATTAGTGTACCCTTTTCTTCACATCGTTGCCAGCATTTGTTGTTTGTTGATTTCTGTATGAAAGCATTCTAACCAGGGTGAAGTGAATCCTCATTGTGGTTTTGATTTGCATTTCCCTGAAGACTAGTGATCCTGAACATTTTTTCATGCGTCTGTTGGCCATTTGGATTTCCTCTTTTGAAAAATGTCTGGGCCGGCGCTGCAGTTCAATAGGCTAATCCTCCACCGCGGCACTGGCACACCCGGTTCTAGTCCCGGTCAGGGTGCTGGATTCTGTCCCGGTTGCCCCTCTTCCAGTCCAGTTCTCTGCTGTGGCCCAGGAGGGCAGTGGAGGATGGCCCAGGTCCTTGTGCCCTGCACCCCATGGGAGACCAGGAGAAGCACCTGGATCCTGGCTTCGGATCAGTGCTATGCACCGGCCGCAGTGTGCCAGGGGCAGTGTGCCAGCTGCAGTGGCCATTGGAGGGTGCACCAACGGTAAAGGAAGACCTTTCTCTCTGTCTCTCTCTCTCTCTCACCGTCCACTCTGCCTGTCAAACAAAAAACAAACAAACAAACAAAAATGTCTGTTTAAGTCCTTGACCCATCTCTTAAGTGGGTGAGGAATCTGCTTTCAAGGACTTTACCATCACTGCTCCCTTCATTTTCTTGTGTTCTCAGTTCTTCCCTCATGGCATCACTTTCATCAGTATGTATGAGTGTACCTCAAAAAGTTCATAGAAAATGGAATTAAAAGAATTATTTTGGTGCAAAATTTTTTGAAATACATGCATTTTAAAATAATATACCATTTTCATGGACTTTCAGAAGATCCCTTGTATACTGGTTGCCATTGTCATATAACAATCATCCCAAAAACTAGAGCTCTGAAAGAACTGCATTATTAGACTCACATTTATTGTACGTCAGTAGTGTGGATAGGGCATCTCAGGGAAGTCTTTATTTCTCCTCTTCATTGTCTAGGACCTCAAAATCTTGCCAACTTTAAGGGAGACTGGAATTACTAGGAGGTTTCTTTACTTAATGATACACAGTTGGTGCTGGCAGTTGACTGGGATATCAGCTGGGCTATAAATTGGAGCATTTGTATGTGTCCTGGATTTTCTTACAACATGGGGGCCTAACACTTTTAAGGTTTCTTACATGATGAATTGGGATATCAAAGCCAGAGTTTGTTTGTCTCAGACAAATCTATTATGATTTATCCTTGCCAGTTGCATGGTATGTAACTTCTTTTTTTATTTTAATATTTATTTATTTATTTGAAAGGCAAAGTTACACAGAATGAGGAGAGGCAGAGAGAAAGAGGTCTTCTATCCGCTGGTTCACTCCCCAGTTGGCCACAACAGCTGGAGCTGTCCAATCTGAAGCCAGGAGTCAGGAGCTTCTTCTGGGTCTTCCACCTAGGTGCAGGGGCCCAAGGACTTGGGCCATCTTCCATTGCTTTCCCAGGCCATAGCAGATGGATCGGAAGTCGGGCAACCAGTACTTGAACTGGCGCCCGTATGGGATGTTGGCACTGCAGGCAGCAGCTTTACCTGCTGTGCCACAGCACTGGCCCCAGGTGTGTAACTTATGTACATGTTACTGGTTATAAATGTGTCAAGCCTATCCATAGTCAGGAAGGTGGGGGAGGAGTTAGAAACTTTCATTTACCCTGATTTTTCCATTTATATTTTGCCCCCCCCCTTTTGTATAATCTTGTTTCTACTTTTTGTATTTTTTAAATATTTTTTTTCTTTTTTTTTAAAGATTTATTTTATTTATTTGAAAGACAGACTTACAGAGAGAGGTAGAGACAGAGAGAGAGGTCTTCCATCCTCTGGTTCACTCTCCCTATGCAGGTGCAGGGGCCCAAGGATTTGGGCCATCCTCTACTGCTTTCCCAGGCCATAGCAGAGAGCTGGATGAGAAGTGGAGCAGCCAGGACTAAAACCAGTGCCCATATGGGATGCCAGCGCTTCAGGCCAAGGCTTTAACCTGCTGTGTCACAGTGCTGTACCCTACTTATTTATTTTTCAAAGTCAGAGTTATAGGGAGGGGAAGAGAGAGAGGCATTTTTAATTTGCTGGTTCACTCCATAGTTGGCAGCAACAGATAACTCTGTGCCAGGCTGAAGCCAGGAGCTTCATTCAGGTCTTTCACCTGGGTGGCAGGGACCCAAACACACTTGGTCCATGCTCTGTTTCTTTCCTGGGCCGTTAGCAGGGAGTGGATTGGAAATGGAGCATCCAGGACCCCAACTGACACCCATATGGGGTGCTGCCATTGCAAGTAGCTGCTTTACTCACTATGCCACAATGCCAGCCCCAGTACTTAATGAATGAGTATTTGCTGACATTTAAGTCTGCCTCTGTTAATGTGTTTTTGGCCTTAAATTCTTTAAAATTCACAATATGGTTTTATCTATATCAGATTTGCATGCTAAAGAGAACTTGTCACTTCATGGTAGTAATCCACAGCATAAAGTGAGTCATTTGAAAATTGGAGCTACTAAGGAGAAGTGAATTTAGAGTGAATTGTCATCAGGTCTGTGGGTAATTGGCCAGGTCAGAGAATTTGGCATTAAAGATGAGTCTGGGGGCTGGCACTCTGGTGTAGCATGTAAAGCTGCCACCTGCAGTGCTGGTTTCCCATATGGACACTGGTTTAAGTCCTGGCTGCCCCGCTTCTGATCCAGCTCTCTGCTATGGCCTGGGAAGGCACCAGAGGATGGCCCAAGTACTCGGGACTCTGCACCCACATGGAAGACCCGACTCCTAGCTTCGGATGGGTCAGCTCTGGCCATTGCAGCCATCTGGGGAGTGAACCAGCTGATGGAAGACCGACCTGTCTCTCTCTGCCTCTACTTCTCTCTGTGTAACTCTGATTTTCAAATAAATAAATAAATCTTAAAAAAAAAAGATGAGTCTGGATTTTAGAGCTTAGTATTTTAAAGATTTATTAATTTATTTTGAAAGTCAACATTACAGAGAAAGAGGGAGAGAGAAACACACAGAGAGATAGAGATCAGTCTTCCATCTCCTGGTTCACTTCCCAGTTGGCTACAACAGTCTTCCAAGCTGAAACTGGGAGCCAGGGACTTGATCAGGGTCCTCCATATGGGTGACAGTGACCCAAACATGTGGGCCATGTTCTGCTATTTTTCCCAGACCATTATCAAGGAGCTGGGTCAGAAGTGGAGCACTTGGGACCCCAACCAGCACTGTATGGGTTGCTGGAGTCACAGGTGGCAGCCTTACCTGCTACGCCACAATACTAGCCTGCATAGCTTAATATTTTAAATAGAATTTAGAATAATATTTTAAAAGGCATTAACCTGATGTGCCACAGTGCCGGCCCCTCTTAGATATATTTGACTGTTAATTGCAAAACACAATGTTAAGTGGTAGAATTAATTAAATTTTCTGTTCAGTCTTATTTTTATAGGCAAACTCATTACTTATGGGCTTTAAATATAACAGTTTTGAAATGGTATCATAAGGAGAAAAAAACCCCAACTTCTAAAAATCTCTTTAAAGCACTTTCTCCATCTCTTTTTGTGTGCATGTTAAAAATTATAAATCTACATTTGCCTGTGTAGTCATCATTAGGCATGATGCTCAGGAGTAGCTCATGATCAGCTCCATTTCTTAAGAAAAAGGAAAGCAGATAAATTTGTAGAGTAACTTACTCTTTATCCCATTTTTATTTATCTGTAAATCGTTGCTTCAGTTTTTCAGGGGCCCATTGTAAAACTAAGAGGTTTAGCTTCAGTAGCCCTAAATATTCATTATAGATCCCTTGTTTTAAATTAAAAAATCATGACATTATTTTAAAATACATCTATTTGTGGTTTTTTTATACATAGTTTTAGGAGGTAATAGTAGTATATAAGCTTTGAACAATATCTCTTCCAATAAAATTCAAGTGAATAAAAATGATCTTTGTAAAATTATGTTAGTCGTTCAAAGGGGCAAAAACAATAGTGCTTCTTAGGGTCAACAGAACTTGCTGAAGGAATTTTGGTATCTTTCTGGATGTCTTTGCATGGTAACAAGTTTAGATACAGTTTTTTTTTTTTAAAGATTTATTTTTTATTTATTTGAAAGGCAGAGTTAGGAAGAGGAAGTAGAGAAGGAGGAAGAGGAGGAGGAGGAGGAGGAGGAGAGAGAGATATATCTTCCATCTGCTGGATCACTGCCCAGGTGGCCGAAAAGGCCGGGGCTGGACTAGGCTGAAGCCAGGAGCCCAGTGCTTCTTCCAAGTCTCTCACATTGGTTCAGGGGCCCAAGCACTTGGACCATCTTCTGCTGCTTTCTCAGGTGCTTTAGCAGGGAGCTGGATAGGAAGTGGAACATCAGGGACTCTAAATGGGTCCCCATTGGGATGCAGGTATCTCAGGTGGAGGCTTAACCTGCTGTGCCACAATGTCGGCCCTGCAGAGGTACATACAGTTTTAAATGCATAGGGTTATCCTGTTCATTCCAAATTGACTCATTTTGATTCAGCAATATGTTGTGGAGTTCTTTCCATTTTAGTCATTAGAGATTCATTGATTCAATTCTTTTTTTTTTTTCATTCATCAAGCCTTCTTCAGCATTCACTCACTGATTTGTAGCTCAGTCACTTAATTAGTCAATCATTTATTTTTTCAGTTACTCAGTTATTCAGTTATTAACTCATAGGTTTATTTATTTGAGCAGCTGGTTATTCTCTTGATTGGCTGCTCACTTAGCTGGTTGATTGATCCATCTGTCACTGTTAGTGAATTACTCAGTGTGCCACTCAGTCACTCATTTACCCACACACTCAACAAATTAAACAGTGTACAACCACTCATTCATTAAATATATCACTAATGTAATTGGTTATTAAGCAAACATATTTGGTGTCCATTTTGTGCTGTGCACAGGATATAATGCTAAGGACATAAGGTAAATAAACAGCAAAACTTCATCCCAGTCCCCAGTAGCAAATCAAAATAATGAGGACAAGATAAGAACTACCACTCTGCTGAAAGACTTTTTTTTTTTTTAAGAGGCTACAAGGAAAGGGATGCTGGTATGGAGAAATCAGGAAGGAGCTACATGTCTCTGATGTCAGGTGCTGAGGCTTTGTCCCTAGATTGATGGCAGTACATTGCTTCTGTGTTTCATCATGGTAGTGCTTGAGGTCCACAGGTAGTGAGAGGAGATCTAGAGTAGATCCTCCTGCTCTGCAAAAGAAGCTGAGATAAAAATAAGGCAATGTACACCTTAGGACATGGTGAGCAGGAAGCCAGCAGTCCTGTCCTGAAGCATCAATTTACCAGCTGTGCATTTAATATAAGCAGTCAGTTATGTTACTTTATACCTGATTACACGGACATCATTTCTAATATCTACATAGCATTTGTTTGGCTAAGTATACAGCAGTTTACTAGACTCCTTTAATATTGAAAATTTTCTTCACTATTATAAAGTGTTCCATAGAATTCTTAGATGTTACCCTATGATTCTTGTATGTTTTAAAAAGGGAAATTCTTCGATGCCCTTATTTATATTCATCTCCTTACCAATACTGGATATTGCAAATCTTCTTAATCTTTGCCAGTCTGATAAGGAAGAAATAATATCTTATTTTTAATTTACATTTCTCTGATTATTAATAATGTTGACTATGTTTACATTTGGGGGATTATTTACTTTTCTTTTATGAAATGCCTATTTATATTCATTGTCCATTTTCCTATTGATATATAAGAGTTATTTGTCTATTAAACTTTTGTAGCATATATTTTTTTCTCACTTTTATTTTTAAAGATTTTATTCATTTATTTAAGAGGCAAAGTTATAGACAGAGAGAGGGGGAGACAGAGGGAAAAGGTCTTCCATCTGCTGGTTCACTCTCCAAATGGCTGTAAAGGCTGGAGCTGGGCTGATCCATAGCCAGGAGCCAGGAGCCAGGAGCCAGGAGCTTCTTCTTGGTCTCCCACATGGGTGCAAGGTCCAACCACTTGGGCCATCTTCTACTGCTTTCCCAGGCCATAGCAGAGAGCAGAATCAGAAGAGGAGCAGCTGGGTCTGGAACCAATGGCCATATGGGATGCTGGTGCCATAGGTGGAGGCTCAGCCTACTATGCCACAACACTAGCCCCTTTTCTCACTTTTTAAAAAACTTTTATTATGTTGTTTATCATGTTATCATGTTCAAATTTGTCAGTCTTTCTTTCCTTTATTTTTTATTTAGATGTTAGGTTTAGAGAATATGTGGATTTCACAAATTTTTTGGCATAGGAATAACCAAAGTGGATGAATTAAGAATATAAATAAATTACTGGAAAATCCAATTTCAGATGTGTAAAGGGATGAGTTAGAAAGGAATGAAATGCTAACAGCAATAGTTTTTAAATAGAATATAAATACTTGAAAATGTTTTCAGTTAGTTTGAAGAAGATTCAAATATGAAGAGAACATAACACAAAAATGAAATAAAGGCATATAATTATTGCAGTTCATACACCAACTTTGATTTTTAGACCTTGTTACTTCTACTTTTAGAACTTTTTTATTTTTAGAGATTTATTTATTTATTATTTGAAAAGAAGAGTTAGAGAGGAAGAGATAGGGAGAGATCTTCCATCCACTGGTTCATTCCCCAAATGGCTACAATGTCCAGGGCTGGGCCAGACTGAAGCCAAGAGCCAAGACCTTTTTCTGGTCTCCCATGTAGGTGCAAGGACCCAAGCACTTGGGCCATCTTCTACCGCTTCCCAAGTGCATAAGTGGGGAGCTTGATTGGAAATGAAACAGCCGGGACTTGAACTGGTGCCCATATTGGATGGTTTACATCTGCTGGTTTATTCTCCAGTTACCTGCAACAGTTGGGACTGGGCCAGGCCAAAGCCAGGAGCTGATACCTCAATCTGAGTCTCAGATGGATGGTAGGGACCCAACTAATTGAGTCATTACCTGCTGCTTTCCAAAGATTCCAGAAAGCAGGAATCAGGAGCAGTGCCAGGTACTTGCTTTGGGATCTGGATGTCCCAAATAGCATCCTAACTCCTGTGCCAACACCCACCCCTTCTTTGTTTTATAAATTTTGAGTATGTTTAATCTAGGCCAGTTTTGATAAATGTTCCACATGTGCTCCAAAAAGCCTATTTTTGAAGGCCGTTTTACAGTGTTTGTCATTTCTTTAGTGGATTGTGATTTTCCCTTAACACTTTGTGTAGCTCTCTGTACTTATACTGGAACTGTCAACTTTTACTTTGATACGTGAATTAGGTATTGATTACATGCATGTGTTTGTATCAAGTAAGAACTTAAAGAGCCCCAACCGGGACTAGAACCTGGGGTGCCGGCGCCACAGGCGGAGGATTAACCAAGTGAACCACGGCGCTGGCCCAACAAACTGTTTTCAGTCTTCCACTGTCTCTGGTGCCTGTTTGAACAAAGGGATTTTTCCCACCCCAGGTTACAGTAACAAAGACGATAGTCTTTTCAAATACAACTAGAAAATTTCTGAAAATGGACTACATGTTAGGCGGTAAAACAACTCTCAACAAGTACTTATGAAATTAAATCATACAGAGGATGATCTGTAGTCAAGGCAGAAAAAAATGGAGCCAGTAATCCCCCTCCTCACATGCTGCAGCAGGAGGTTTTTGACTTAAGTGAATCTTGGGTGGGAAAGAGCACGTTTCAGATCCAGAGATGCACTTTCCCAGATGTTACCATTGATTCTAACCCTGGGAACTTGTTCTTTGGACAATGAAGTCTGTGGACAATGAAAGAGCAGATGAGAAGGCAATCAGCAAAGAATTTTACTGAAAAAGGTGAAGAGACAGAAATTTCTACACTTCAAAGATCAGGCAGGCATCTCAGTAAAAGTTATGGGCATGAGTATGGGATCCCCATTTCTTCTTACCTCCTCCCTCTTCTGGGAAGACGTCTGGGTGGGGATATTTAGATGTAGAATTCCCCTAAACAAACCCTCTGGACAATATTTTACTTATTTGAAAGAGAGAGTTACAGAGAGAGTAGAGACACAGAGAGAGGTCTTCCATCCGATGGTTCACTCCCCAGATGGCCACAACGGCCAGAGCTGAGCCAATCCAAAGTCAGGAGCCAGGAGCCAGGAGCTTCTTCCAGGTCTCCCATGTGGGTACAGGGGCCCAAGGACTTGGGCCATATTCCACTGCTTTCCCAGGCC
Organism: Oryctolagus cuniculus; assembly: GCF_964237555.1. Lineage (NCBI taxonomy): Eukaryota > Metazoa > Chordata > Mammalia > Lagomorpha > Leporidae > Oryctolagus > Oryctolagus cuniculus. The sequence continues at coordinate 167,698,316 of NC_091432.1, forward strand.
ACAGCAGAGAGCTGGATCAGAAGTGGAGCAGCCGGGTCTCAAACTGGTGCCCATTTGGGATGCTGGCACTTCAGGCCAGGGAGTCAACCCAATGCGCCACAGCGCTGGCCCCTAAATAAATCTTAAAAAAAAAAAGGAATCTCCAAATTTACCATGAGAGCAGTTCCCGATCTCATGGCTTATTGTGAAAACAAATTAAGTATCTCATCCTTCTATATGGTCTTTTGTTTTATCATAAGCTGGCCAGACAGGAGGGAGAATTATAAATCAGGTCTTTTGATTGGTTTTTGTCCTTGACTGGTAACTTGAATACCAATCTGTTTGTCAAGTTTTTTTTTTTTTTTTCTTCAAAATTGTACTTAAAAACCCAAATGCTATGAGGCCTTTTGGATTCTTTCCTCTCTTTTTTTTTATCTTTTATTTAATGAATATAAATTTCCAAAGTACGACTCATGTGTTACAATGGCTTCCCCCCCATACCGTCCCTCCCACCCACAACCCTCCCCTTTCCCACTCCCTCTCCCCTTCCATTCACATCAAGATTCATTTTTCTATTATCTTAATATACAGAAGATCAGCTTAGTATACCTTAAGTAAGTATTTCAACAGTTTGCTCCCATACAGAAAGAAACATAAAGTGAAAAATAATAGATGATTTTTTTTAAATGATGATGAAATCAGATCAGACCTATTGTCATGTTTAATCCCAGTGAGAGTCAAGTTGGGAATTGATAATTTCTTTTTTTTTTTTTTTTACAGAAGATCAGTTTAGTGTACATTAAGTAAAGATTTCAATCGTTTGCACCCCCATAGAAACACAAAGTGAAATATACTGTTTGAGTACTCGTTATAGCATTAAGCCTCAGTGTACAGCACGTTAAGGACAGAGATCCTACATGAGGAGTAAGTGCACAGTGACTCCTGTTGTTGACTTTACAAATTGACACTCCTGTTTATGGCATCAGTAATCTCCCTATGCACCAGTTATGAGTTTCCAAGGCTATGGAAGCCCCTTGAGTTCTCTGACTCTTATCTTGTTTAGACACGGTCATAGTCAAAGTGGAGGTTCTCTCCTCCCTTCAGAGAAAGGCACCTCCCTCTTTGAAGACCTGTTCTTTCCACTGGGATCTCACTCACAGAGATCTTTTTGCTAGAGTGTCTTGGCTTTCCATGCCTGAAATACTCTCATGGGCTTTTCAGCCAGATCCGCATGCCTTAAGGGCTGATTCTGAGGCCAGAGTGCTATTTAGGACATCCGCCATTCTATGAGTCTGCTGAGTATCTCACTTCCCATGTTGGATCACTCTCCCCTTTATTTATTCTATCGGTTGGTGTTAGCAGATACTAGACTTGTTTATGTGCTCCCTTTGACTCTTAGTCCTTTCATTATGATCAATTGTGAACTGAAATTGATCACTTGGAATAGTGAGATGGCATTGGCACATGCCACCTTGATGGGATTGAATTGGAATCCCCTGCTATGTTTCCAACTCTACCAATTGGGGCAAGTCAGCCCGAGCATGCCCCAAATTATACATCTCTTCCCTCTCTTATTCCCACTCTTATGTTTAACAGGGATCACATTTCAGTTAATTTTCAACACTTAAGAATAACTGTGTGATAATTACAGAATTAAACCAGTCATATTAAGTAGAACAGACAAAAAAAATACTATGAGGGATAATGAATTAAGTTGTCCATTAGCAGTCAGGTCTATGCTGATCAAGTCACCATTTCTCATAGTGTCCATTTCACTTCAGGAGGTTTCCTTTTTGGTGTTCAGTCAGTTGTCACCAATCAGGGAGAACATATGGTATTTGTCCCTTTGGGACTGGCTTACTTCACTCAGCATGATGTGTTCCAGATTCCTCCATTTTGTTGCAAATGACTGGATTTCGTTGTTTCTTACTGCGGTATAGTACTCTAAAGAATACATATCCCATAATTTCTTTATCCAGTCTACCATTGATGGGCATTTAGGTTGGTTCCAGGTCTTGGCTATTGTGAATTGTGCTGCAATAAACATTAGGGTGCAGACCGCTTTTTTGTTTATCAATTTAAACTCCTTTGGGTAAATTCCAAGGAGTGGGATGGCTGGGTCGAACGGTAGGGTTATATTCAGGTTTCTGAGGAATCTCCAGACTGATTTCCATAGTGGCTTGACCAGTTTGCATTCCCACCAACAGTGGGTTAGTGTCCCTTTTTCCCCACATCCTCGCCAGCATCTGTTGTTGGTAGATTTCTGAATGTGAGCCATTCTAACCGGGGTGAGGTGAAACCTCATTGTGGTTTTGATTTGCATTTCCCTGATTGCTAGTGACCTTGAACATTTTTTTCATGTGCCTGTTGGCCATTTGGATTTCCTCTTTTGAAAAATGTCTATTGAAGTCCTTGGCCCATCTCTTAAGTGGGTTGTTGGTTTTGTTTTTGTGGAGTTTCTTGATCTCTTTGTAGATTCTGGTTATTAACCCTTTATCTGTTGCATAGTTTGCAAATATTTTTTCCCATTCTGTCGGTTGTCTCTTCACTCTCCTGACTGTTTCTTTTGCAGTGCAGAAACTTCTCAATTTGATGCAATCCCAATAGTTGATTTTGGCTTTGACTGTCTGTGCCTCCCGGGTCTTTTCCAGAAATTCTTTGCCTGTGCCAATATCTTGAAGGGTTTCTCCAATGTTCTCTAATAATTTAATGGTGTCAGGTCGTAGATTTAGGTCTTTAATCCACGTTGAGTGGATTTTTGTGTAAGGTGTAAGGTCGGGGTCTTGCTTCATGCTTCTGCACGTGGAAATCCAATTTTCCCAGCACCATTTATTGAATAGACTGTCCTTGCTCCAGGAATTTGTTTTAGATCCTTGATCAAATATAAGTTGGCTGTAGATGTTTGGATTGATTTCTGGTGTTTCAATTCTGTTCCATTGGTCTATCCATCTGTTTCTGTACCAGTACCATGCTGTTTTGATTACAACTGCCCTGTAGTATGTCCTGAAGTCTGGTATTGTGATGCCTCCGGCTTTGTTTTTGTTGTACAAGATTGCTTTAGCTATTCGAGGTCTCTTGTGCCTCCATATGAATTTCAACATCATTTTTTCTAGATCTGCAAAGAATGTCTTTGGTATCTTGATTGGGATTGCATTGAATCTATAAATTGCTTTTGGGAGAATGGACATTTTGATGATGTTGATTCTTCCAATCCATGAGCATGGAAGATTTTTCCATTTTTTGGTATCCTCTTCTATTTCTTTCTTTAAGGTTTTGTAATTTTCATCGTAGAGATCTTTAACGTCCTTGGTTAAGTTTATTCCAAGGTATTTGATTGTTTTTGTAGCTATTGTGAATGGGATTGATCTTAGCAGTTCTTCCTCAGCCATGGCATTGCTTGTGTATACAAAGGCTGTTGATTTTTGTACATTGATTTTATATCCTGCCACTTTGCCAAACTCTTCTATGAGTTCCAATAGTCTCTTAGTAGAGTTCTTTGGATCCTCTAAGTACAGAATCATATCGTCTGCAAAGAGGGGTAGTTTGACTTCTTCCTTCTTGATTTGTATTCCTTTGATTTCTTTTTCTTGTCTGATGGCTCTGGCTAAAACTTCCAGAACTATGTTAAATAGCAGTGGTGAGAGTGGGCATCCCTGCCTGGTGCCAGATTTCAGTGGAAATGCTTCCAACTTTTCCCCATTCAATAGGATGCTGGCTGTGGGTTTTTTATAAATTGCTTTGATTATATTGAGGAATGTTCCTTCTATACCCAATTTGCTTAGAGTTTTCATCATGAAAGGGTGTTGAATTTTATCAAATGCTTTCTCTGCTTCAATCGAGATAATCATATGGTTTTTCTTCTGCAGTCTGTTAATGTGGTGAATCATATTGATTGATTTGCGAATGTTGAACCATCCCTGCATACCAGGGATGAATCCCACTTGGTCTGGGTGGATGATTTTCCTGATGTGTTGTTGTATTCTATTGGCCAGAATTTTATTGAGGATTTTTGCGTCTATGTTCATCAGGGATATTGGTCTGTAATTTTCTTTCAGTGCTGCATCTGTAGCTTGTTTATCCAGCAAACTCAAGTACAAGAATATAAAATGTTTTCAGTTTCTTTAATGCTTTATTGGTTTCATCTGTTTACAGAGCCATCTCAAGGTACTGAATACAATAGATATGGCTGGAAAAAGTCCATTGGAACATATAGGACAGCAGAACCAACAACGCTTTAGTTTTATGAGCAGCAAAACTGATGTACAAAACTGTGGATGACAAAAGACTAAGTTGCCACATTTAAAATTATAAACTTACTAACCAACAAGAGGCACTTGCTTACTTCACAGTATTTTTGAAAGCACCTGTAGGATTTTACAAAGCACGTAACTCTTTTAGGCCTCTGGGGCTTTCTCGTTAAGATAACCATCATGTCTAGTAACAGAAGATCATTAGACTTTTTAATTCTCAAACATTAGTATTAATGCCATTTTATATTATAGAAACAAAATTTAGCACCACTTCACATCTTGACAGTACTTCTAATATAATCCAAGTAGCCTGATTAGTTGGTGTCTTTACAAGATGAGAGACATAGGTCCTTCGGTTTTTTCAGTTGGGCCCGAACTGGAAAAAACCGAAATCCAAAATTTACTGGAAATTTCAGAGTCCAAATTCTTTGGAACTTGGATTTTTGATTTTTTTGAATGCCTGTCAAGAATGCCAAGAAGGCTCAAAATCCAAAATATCTGGTTGAAATAAGATTCCTTAACATCATGACATAATATAGACCAAATTTGATCATTGTTATAAGGTAATTATTTAAATGTTTGAAAATAAGCATATTTAAATAACCCATAGCCCTTAATAAAAACTCAGTTGTTTTTAAACAATTAGAATTTAACAGACATCAAGTGAATATAATAGATTACTTTAACTCATTGCTTTAACAGAGAATCAGATTTTAATTTTACAGTAAAGAGGAATAGATTAGTATACTTGTGATGTTTTCCATCTGCCAATGTCCTTGATTTACATTTTGAGATAAACTGTTAAAAATCTCCAAATTAAGATTAAGGTAATGCATCAAATTTCAGCCTGAGTTATTTTAAACAGTGTTGAACTATTTTCATAGACAGTTTATAAACTAACCCAAATAGTTTTTTATAGAATATAACATTCTGAGTATACAAAAGTTTACATTTAGACACATTTATTTCATTTGCCTTTATCCAATTTAAATTAGCAGTTACACCTAAATGACTTAAGGTGCTGATATATCTCTATCTGAATTTAATTAAAATTACATTCATCTAAGACAAGTACTGATTACTCATTGCTGTTTCATTGAGTACTGATTACCCGTTAAAATAAATTAAAAATAAGTTTAGCAAGTTACAAAGCAATATTTTCAAAGGTAGTGATCTTCCTAGATTCAAAGAAAAATTAGTTACAGTTGCCTTTTTTTCCCTAAGAATACCTTAGGCCCATGACATCATAGTCTATCAGCCACATGGGGCTGCTTCTGAAGCAAAAGTTTAGGGAGCTGCCACAGTTCCCAAACCTGATTTTCCTGTCTGCCTTACTCAGGATAAAACAAAGAGCCACCAGAAGGGCGGGATACCTAATTTGTTTCTCAATAAGCAGGGAGCCCCAAAAGATGGGATTACCATTCCCTTGCTATTCTTATGGTAAGACTGGGACAAGAGAGGGACAAAAGACCAGTTGGAGACCATGGAGACAGACTGAGAGAATAGACTTTGGTCCAGGACTGGTTCTAAGATAAAGTCCAGAATTCCTAGATGGGAGGGGGGGGATACAGTGAGAGTGGGGGTAGGAGCTAGGGCTCCATCGGCTCCATGGTGAATTCTGCAGCTGCTGCGTGGGAGATAATGGTGCCAGAACTTTAGCAGCTGAGGCCTCAGGAGGCGGCTGAGCCGGTGCCTGTAGATTGGAGCAATAAGGAGGAGGTTCATCTGCAGGATCAAAGGAGGTTGTGGTATTGGCGGTACCAAAGTTAGAGGTAGAAAACGAGATTTTCTGCTCAGTCCTCTGACCCCTAGTGGGAGTCTTGGAGACCAGAAGGACCTGAGCGGGAGAGCAAGAAGTACACAGGGAAGGTTTAGTTTGAAGATAGGAAAAGGCTTGAACGTATGGAATCTCCTTCCATTTTCCCCAATGCTCACAGAAGTAATAAAGATCTTGAATGTTATCAGGGTCAAACTACTCTGACTTTCAATCCCTCAGGGCCAAATGCGCCACCCTGGAGGGGCCACTTTTTGAGGGCTGGGGCCAATTTGAGAGGGACCATCAGACAGAATGCGGTTAGAGAAGAGTTCCCATTACGACTTGTAGAGTCAGATCCATGGATTGCAAGCGTCCTTGCATCCTGGCTATCTGACTAGCGAGAGAATATGGGAGTAGAAAGTGGGGTCATCACCCAAGCGCCCACTGGAGCCCAGGGCCTAGCCTGTAAAAAGGGGAACAGAGATGGAGTCGTCATTCACACCCACTGTTGCCCAGATACAGTGTTCATAGAGGCTAAAGGCCTTAAGTAGAAGTAGGAGTGGTGGCTAGAGTCCAGTGCTACGACCTTTATGAGAGTCAGGTGAGTATACGACAGTAGACCACCACTCAAATAGCAGTCGCCGTGAGGAATTTTTGTTCCACGTCTTACCTCAAAATTTGGAAGGCCAATGTGTGAATGGAGATTGCAGAGCTTTCGGTGGCATGGAAGGAGTTCCGGTGGTGTGTTTTGTGACTGGCAGAAATCCAGGGCCCCAGAGCACTGGGGGAGGCTGGATTACCAATAGGAGGGTATCCGAGTCACGGCACCAATGTTATATATTAATGTTAGCTGTCACAAAACACCCTGAATGTCGGAGTAAGGGAAAGGGTTTATTGGGGAACACCCAACAGACTGGAGTGAAGGGGCGGCAAAGGGAAAGAGAGAGAAAGTATAAGAGAGAGAGCCAGAGGAGAGGAGCTAGTGATGAGAGAAGATAGAGCAGAGAAGAGAGGAGGAGAGGTGAGCAGAGTGCAGGAGAGGAGAGCCAAGAGATAAGAACCAAGAGAGCGCAGGAGAGAAGGGCCAAGAGAGCATGTGTTCAGGAACAGGCCCTTTTAAAACTTTGCCCGAGGGTGGGAAGGGAAGCTGGAGCAGTGAATCCTATTAGGATGGGGGTAGAGCTTGACCACAGAGGTTGGGCCATGTGGCCACCTGGCTAAAACTGCACCAGTTTCCTAACAATATTTGAAAAAACTATCATCTTTGTTACTGTAACCCGGGGTGGGAAAAATCCCTTTGTTCAAACAGGCACCAGAGACAGTGGAAGACTGAAAACAGTTTGTTGGGCCGGCGCCGTGGCTTACTTGGCTAATCCTCTGCATGTGGCACCGGCACCCCAGATTCTAGTTCCGGTTGGGGCGCCAGATTCTGTCCTGGTTGCTCCTCTTCCAGTCCAGCTCTCTGCTGTGGTCCGGGAGTGCAGTAGAGGATGGCCCAAGTGCTTGGGCCCTGCACCCGCATGGGAGACCAGGAGGAAGAACCTGGCTCCTGGCTTTGGATCGGCACAGCGAGCCAGCTGTAGCTCACCAGCCATAGCAGCCATTTTGGGAGTGAACCAACGGAAGGAAGACCTTTCTCTCTCTCTCTCTCTCTCTCTCTCTCTCTCTCTCACTGTCTAACTCTGCCTGTCCAAAAAAAAAAAAAAATACAGTTTGTTAAAGCCAGTGGGCTCAGTGGGAATTATTTCCTGAGACTGATCATCAAATCCAGGTTTCTTAAAATATTTATACATTCATCAGCATCATACCTTAACCATTATAGCATTGATGGGTTTAAATTGAGGCCTGCATGACTTAGGACCACTTACTAGAAACTGTTCTGTGTGACTTAAGGTCATACTTCCAAATGATCATTTGGTTTGTTTATGAAAGATGATGGACTTGCGGCGCTGGCACACCGGGTTCTAGTCCCGGTCGGGGCGCTGGATTCTGTCCCGTTTGCCCCTCTTCCAGGCCAGCTCTCTGCTGTGGCCAGGGAGTGCAGTGGAGGATGGCCTGAGTACTTGGGCCCTGCACCCCATGGGAGACCAGGATAAGTACCTGGCTCCTGCCATCGGATCAGCGCGGTGTGCCGGCAGCGACGGCCATTGGTGGGTGAACCAACGGCAAAGGAAGACCTTTCTCTCTGTCTCTCTCTCTCACTGTCCACTCTGCCTGTAAAAAAAAAAAAAAAAAAAAAAAAGAAAGAAAGAAAGAAAGAAAGATGATGGAACAGAGACATAAGCCTCAGCCATTCTTGCTCATTGCCCAAAAGATAGATAAACATTGGAATATCTTCTTTGCCCTTGAATCTCAATTGGGTCTCACACCCTATTGCCTTCATACCCCATCCCCCCAAGGCCACCTGAAAGACCAGTTGTTGGAACACTTGAAAGACCAGTTCCAGGAATTCCCATCCACCTGCTTCCTAAAATATAAAAAGGCCTTGCCCCTGGGGGTCAGGGCCTTCTGCCATGTGTTCCTTCATGTGCACACTGGCAGCTGGTCACCTCTGCGAATTTATTTTCTCTGAATAAATTTGGTCTGGCTGTAAATTCGTACACTGCCTCCTCTCTATTTTTTACCTCTTTTCTTAACATGGTCCCCATGTTAGGAGGGCACCAATCTTCAACTCTTTTCCTAATGAAAGAGATATCTGGGGCAGATTTATAGGAGAGATTTATGAATGGAGATACAAAAAACAGAGCTTAGGGCATCTTCTCTCTCTAGACAGGATAACCATGGGCAGCTGCTTCACCAGCTAATTGCCACTTTTTTTTTTTTTTTTTTGACAGGCAGAGTGGACAGTGAGAGAGAGAGACAGAGAGAAAGGTCTTCCTTTTTTCCGTTGGTTTATCCCCTAGTGGCCGCTGCGGCTGGTGTGCTGTGGCCGGCGCACCGTGCTGATCCGAAGCCTGGAGCCAGGTGCTTTTCCTGGTCGCCCATGTGGGTGCAGGGCCCAAGCACTTGGGCCATCCTCCACTGCACTCCTGGGCCACAGCAGAGAGCTGGACAGGAAGAGGAGGGACCAGGACAGAATCCGGCACCCCGATCCGGACTAGAACCCTGGGTGCTGGCGCTGCAGGTGGAGGATTAGCCTAGTGAGCCACGGCGCTGGCCACCACTTTTCAAGGTTGTGTTGGGGGGCCCACTTTCCCCTCCTTGTCTCTGGTTGTAAGTTTATTTCCTCTTCATCTTCAGATTGCTTGCATTTGTATGTAAGCCAAATATTTGGTAGCCCATGATGAGAGTAAGAATGGAGATGGTGTTGTTGATTGAGGAGAAAGAAGGTATGAGATAGTTGTCAGGTGTTAGAGTTGAATTAGAGTTGAATTGCTCTTGCCACCCCAAAAACGCTCCAAGAGACCTTCTCTCAGTAATTAACAAAGGGTAAAGTTTATTGATGATCCGACATGTCGGGGCCCCCGTCCCAGTACAGGCGAGCGGCCTCGAATAGTCTTGGGTTGGGGTTTTTATACACGTTTAAACAAAGAAAATCAATCATTGCATAGATCAGACAGAGGTATAGAGCAAACAATTGATACAAGTTAAGCGATTTTACAACCAGTTGATTTATGAATACAGGGAGTACAGGATACCAAGTAAGGGCCTTATTAGACCTCAAAGAACCATATGGCCTATACAGGGAGTATAACAAGGTTGCAGGAACTGCTTTGATGATACCTAGGAATGCAGCTGAATGGCGATAAGGGACACATGGTGGGGTCAGGGTTCCAGGAGGCAAAGAGATATACGGTGATTTCTTCTATCTTACGTAGGTGAAACTAAGGTTACGCTCACATTGGGGTAATTTACTGACTAATGGCTATGCAGAGCAAGTCTAACGAGGTCAGGAAAGTTCACCAGAGGAGGTTGGGGGGGGGGAGCGGCTTTTAACTTTTTAACCCTTCACAGGGACTGTAAATGGACAAAAGAAAGGTGAAATGATACAAAGTAGCACAAAGGGCCAACTCTTTTGGCGTTATAAATTAAGAATTTATTCATTTTATATGAAACAGAAAGGGAAAGAAAGACACAAAGAGATCATCTATCTGTTGCTTCAATTTACTCCTCAAATGCCCCCAAACAACTAGGACTGAGCTAGGCCAAACCCAGGAGTCTGGAACTCATTGCAGGTCCCTGCATAGGTGACAGGGAATCAAGTTTTTGAGCGGTCACCTGCTGCCTCCTATAGTGCAGATTAGCAGGAAGCTAGATCAAAAGGAGAACAGTAGCTGGGACTTGAACCAGGCCGTCTGATGTGGGATGTGGTTGTCTTTTTTTTTTTTTTTTTTTTTTGACAGGCAGAGTGGACAGTGAGAGAGAGAGACAGAGAGAAAGGTCTTCCTTTGCCGTTGGTTCACCTTCCAATGGCTGCTGCGGCCGGCGCACCACGCTGATCCGATGGCAGGAGACAGGTACTTATCCTGGTCTCCCATGGGGTGCAGGGCCCAAGGACTTGGGCCATCCTCCACTGCACTCCCTGGCCACAGCAGAGAGCTGGCCTGGAAGAGGGGCAGCCGGGACAGAATCTGGCGCCCCAGCCGGGACTGGAACCCGGTGTGCCGGCGCCGCAAGGTGGAGGATTAGCCTAGTGAGCCGCAGTGCCGGCCGGGATGTGGTTGTCTTAATTGCTAGGCCAAACTAGGCCCACTCAATTTTCTTTTTAAAATTAAACATTGTTTCCTTTCAGAAGATCCTTTTTGTATAAATCCAGGACTCTTTAACACCAATCAAATTTCTTCTATTATTTTCCTCTTTCTTCTTCCATCTAGAGCAGAAGTGGGGAACCTTTTTCCTGCCATGAACCCTTTGGATATTTATAACATCATTCATGGGCTGTACAAAACTATCAATTTAGAAATTAGCCTGCTGTAGATTTATTGAATTTTAAGTCCCACCAGTGGTTATCTTGGCAGGGCCAGACCTTCTGCGGCCCATGGGCCATATATTTCCCATCCTTGATCTAGAGATTCTCCTAGAAATGTACTCCCTGTATTACTCCTGGTCATGTTTTTTTTTTTTTTCTCTTCAGTTGAATATTAAAACCTTTCACTGAATTTCATCATTTTTTAATTTTTAAAGAGGATTTATTTATTTATTTGAAACAGAGAGAGAGAGAGATAGAGGGAAGGAGAGACAGAGCAATCTTCCATCCACTGGTTTACTCCCCAAATGTCCTCAATGGCCAGGGCTGGGCCAGGCCAGAGCCAGGAGTCAGGAGCCAGGAGCCAGGAGCTTCATCTGGGTCTCCAGCATGAGTGGAGGGGCCCAGGGACTTAGGCTGTCTTCCACTGCTTTCCCAGGTGCATTAGCAAGGAGTTGAATTGGAAGTGACGCAGCTGGGACTTTGACCAGTGTCCATCCATATGGGATGCAGTGTTGCAGGTGGTGGCTTAACCTGCTGCTCCGCAGCACCAGCCCCATATTTCCCATCCATCCGTCTACCTATCTACCTTTCTTTCTCTCTCTCTTTCATTCCTTCATCCCCTCTCTTTTTCTTCCTCCCTTCCTTTCTTTGTTTTTATTTCTGTATTTTAAAAGGCAGAGTGATCTAGAGGGGGAAAGACACAGAGAGAAAAATCCTCCATCTGATTTACTCTCCAAATGGTCACAAAGGCCTGGGCTGGTCCAGTCTGAAGCTATGAGCTGAAAGCTCTATCTGTGTCTCCCAGATGCGGGGCAGGGGTCCAAGTACTTGGGCTGCCTTTTGCAGCTTTCCCAGGCACCTTAGCTGGGAGTTGGATTAGAAGCAGAGCAGCTGGGTTTCAATAGTCACTCTGAGAAGGGATGCCTGTGTCATAGGTGGTGGCTTAACTTACTGCACCATATTGTTGTCCCCGATATCTGATTTTTTGGTTGCACTTTTTCTTGTTTTTCAGTTATTGTGAATTTATGCTTATATACTTTTAATTTTAGTATTTTGGGTATTATTGTTATCTGTTTTTATATCTATTATAAACCCTACCATACACTATTTTATAATTTAAGTAACTGTCAATTGTGTTTTGCTGATTTTAAGTAAAGAAAGAGATATGTCATAATCACATATTTCTTGTTTTGAATTTTTCATTCCTTTTTTCAAATCTGAATTTACATCTAGTGTCAGTTTCCTTTTTAAAAAAGATTTATTCATTTATTTGAAAGTCAGAGTTACACAGAGAGAGGAGAGGCAGAGATCGAGAGAGGTCCTCCATCCGATGGTTCACTCCCCAGTTGGCCGCAATGGCTGGAGCTGTACCGATCCAAAACCCAGAGCCAGGAGCTTCCTCTGGGTCTCCCACATGGGTGCAAGGGCCCAAGGACTTGGGCCATCCTCCACTGCTTTCGCAGGTTATAGCAGAGAGCTGGATCAGAAGTGGAGCAAGCCGGGTCTTGAACCGGCGCCCATATGTGATGCCAGCGCTTCAGGCCAGGGCGTTAACCTGCTGTGCCACAGCGCCAGCCCCTAGTGTTAGTTTCCTTTAACCCAAATAATTTTTTTAGCAATTATTTTTATGTTAGATCGCTGATATTATATTCTCTTAACTCTGTTTTCTGAAAGTATACTTATTTTGCCTTAATTTTTTTGTTTTAGTAAGAGGAAAGAGTTTATTTTTAAGGACCCAACATTTTGGGGGAAAGAGAGATCTCTTGATCTGATATATGCTCTTTCCACCTAACCAGCCAGCAAGAGAGGTTTTTAACAGGACAGGGATAGTTACAGGGTGAGTTTAGAAATAAAACAGTGAATCTGTTTAATTGACAGTTATGCAAGTGTTCAGGCTTTGTTCTGATGAGGGTCCATCTAGTTCCTCTGGGGAAGTTCTGGGGTCAACTAGGTAGAGGCCACTTGACAATGGATTGTCTTAAATTTTGAAGTTATTGTTCAGCTATGGGATTCCGGTATGAGAGTCCCTGTTTGCCTTCCCTACCAGTCTTTGGGTCTCCATTGTTTCTTTTTTTTTTATTTAGTAAATATAAAATTTCCAGAGTACAGTTAATGGATTACAGTGGCTCCCCCCCCCAATAATTTCCCTCCCACCCACACCCCTCCCATCTCCTGCTCCCTCTCCCATTCCATTCACATCAAGATTCATTTTCAATTATCTTTATATACAGAAGATCGATTTAGTATATATTAAGTAAAGATTTCATCAGTTTGCACCCACACAAAAACACAAAGTGTAAAATACTGTTTCAGTACTAGTTATAGCATTACTTCACATTGGACAACACACTAAGGACAGATCCCACATGAGAAGTAAGTACACAGTGACTCCTGTTGTTGAGTTAACAATTTGACACTCTTGTTTATGGCGTCAGTAATCTCCCTGGCTCTAGTCATGAGTTGCCAAGGCTATGGAAGCCTTTTGAGTTCGCCGACTTCGATCTTATTCTGACAGGGTCATAGTCAAAATGGAAGTTCTCTCCTCCCTTCAGAGAAAGGTACCTCCTTCTTTGATGGGCCTGTTCTTTCCACTGGGATCTCACTTGCAGAGATCTTTCATTTAGGTCTTCTTTTTTTTTTTTTTTTTTTTTTTCCAGGGTGTCTTGGCTTTCCATGCCTAAAATACTCTCATGGGCTTTTCAGCCAGATCCGCATGCCTTAAGGGCTGATTCTGAGGCCAGAGTGCTGTTTAGGACATCTGCCATTCTATGGGTCTGCTGTGTATCTCACTTCCCATGTTGGATGTTCTCTCCTTTTTTGATTCTATCAGTTAGTATTTTCAGACACTAGTCTTGTTTGTGTGATCCCTTTGACTCTTAGACCTATCAATATGATCAATTGTGAACTGAAATTGATAACTTGGACTAGTGAGATGGCATTGGTACATGCCACCTTCATGGGATTGTATTGGGATACCCTGGCACAGTTCTAACTCCACCATTTGGGGCAAGTCTGATTGAGCATGTCCCAAATTGTACATCTCCTCCCTCTCTTATTCCCACTCTTATATTTAACAGGAATCACTTTTCAGTTAAAATTTAAACACCTTGGCCAGCGCTGTGGCTCACTAGGCTAATCCTCTGCCTTGTGGTGCCGGCACACTGGGTTCTAGTACCGGTCGGGGCGCCGGATTCTGTCCCGGTTCCATCTTTTTCAATTGTTCTGAATAGTTTGAGAAGAAATGGAATTAGTTCTTCTTTGAATGTCTGGTAGAATTCAGCAGTGAATCCATCTGGTCCTGGGCTTTTCTTTGTTGGGAGTGCCTTTATTAGTGTTTCAATTTCTGTCTCAGTTATGGGTCTGTTTAGGTTTTCTATGTCTTCCTGGTTCAATTTAGGTAGGTTGCATGTTTCCAGGTATCTATCCATTTCTGATAGATTTTCCTGTTTGCTGGCATATAACTCTTTGTAGTAATTTCTGATGATTCTTTTAATTTCTGTGGTGTGTGTTGTTACATTTCCTTTTTCATCTCTGATTTTATTGATTTGGGTCTTTTCTTTTTTTAGTTAGTTGGGCCAATGGGGTGTCAATTTTGTTTATTTTTTCAAAAAACCAGCTGTTCGCTTGGCTGATTTTTTTTGTAATTTTTTTTTTTTTTTTGGATACAGTCCTGTTGATTTCTTCTCTGATTTTAATTATTTCTCTTCTTCTGCTAGATTTGGGTCTGGTTTGCTGAAGTTTTTCTAGGTCCTTGAGATGCGCTGAAAGCTCATTTATTTGGTACCTTTCCAGTTTCTTGATGTAGGCACCTATTGCTATAAACTTTTAACACTACTTTTGCTGTATCCCATAAGTTTTGATATGTTGTGTTGTTATCCTAATTTACTTCCAGAAAGTTTTTGATTTCTCTTTTGATTTCTTCTATGACCCATTGTTCTTTCAGGAGCATGTTGTTCAGTCTCCATGTGTTTACATACTCTCTAGGGTTTCCTGAGTTGCTAATTTCCAGCTTCATTCCACTGTGGTCTGAGAAGCTGCATGGTATGATTCTAATTCTTTTAAATTTGCTGAGACTTGCTTTATGGCCTAGTATGTGGTCAATCCTAGAGAAGATTCCATGCACTGCTGAGAAGAATGTAAATGCTTTCTGTGTAGGATGAAAAGTTCTGTAGATATTTGTTAGATCCATTTGGGCAATAGTGTCGATTAAATCTGCTGTTTCCTTGTTGATCTTCTGTCCTGTTGATCTATTTCTGAGAGTGGAGTATTGAAGTCCCCCAGTACTATTGTACTAGAATCTTAGTCTCCCTTTAAGTCCCTTAAGAAATCTTTTAAATAAACCATTGCCTTGTAATTAGGTGCATAAACATTTATAATAGTTACATCTTCCTGTTGAATTGAACCCTTAATCATTATATAGTGTCCCTCTTTGTCTCTCTTAACAGTTTTTGTGGTAAAGTTTATGTTGTCTGATATTAATATGGCTACACCTACTTTTTTTTGGTTTCTGTTGGCATGGAATATCTTTTTCCAACCTTTCACTTTCAGTCTGCATGCATCTTTGTTAGAAAGATGTGTTTCTTGTAGGCAGCAAATAGATGGGTTTTGTTCCTTAATCCATTCAGCCAATCTGTATCTTTTAACTTTAGAGTTCAGGCCATTAACGTTCAATGTGACTATTGATAAGTAGTGACTTTGCCCTGCCATTTTCCCAAAGATATTTTCTAGTATATGCTTTGAGCATCCTATGCTCTTTTACTGGTAGGTTTTCTTCCTACCCTCTTTCATGTTGATGGCCGTGTTTCTGTGTTTCTGAGTGTAACACATCTTTAAGCATCTTTTGCAGGGCCGGACGAATGGCTGCGAACTGTTTCAATTTCTGTTTGCTATGAAAGATCTTTATTTCACCTTCATTCATAAATGAGAGCTTTACAGGATATAATATTCTGGGCTGGCAGTTTTTCTCTCTTAGCACCTGTGCTATGTCTCGCCATTCCCTCCTAGCCTGTAGTGTTTCTGATGAGAAGTCTGCTGTGAGTCTGATTGGAGATCCTCTGAGAGTAATCTGACGTTTCTCTCTTGCACATTTTGGGATCTTTTCTTTATGTTTCACTGTGGTGAATTTAATTACAACGTGTCGTGGTGAGGATCTCTTTTGGTCATGTTTATTAGGGGTTCTGTGAGCTTCCTGTACTAGGATGTCTCTGTCCTTCTCCACACCTGGGAAATTTTCTGCTAATATCTCACTAAAAAGGCCTTCTAATCCTTTCTCTCTCTCCATGCCTTCAGGAACTCCTAGAACTCGAATGTTGGTTTTTTTAATAGTATCCTGAATATTCCCAACAATGTTTTTTAGATTTCTAATTTCCTCTTCTTTTCTTTGGTTTGACTGTATGTTTTCCTGTGCTCTGTATTCTCTCTTCTGTTTCACTGACTCTGCTTTTTAGACTCTCTAATGTGTTTGTCATTTGATCTATTGAGTTCTTTATTTCATTTTGATTTCTCTTCACTATCACACTTTCCTGTTCTAGTAGTTTCTGCAATTCATTTTGATTCCTCCTTAAGATTTCATTTTCACGAGAGATTTTCTTTCCTGTCCAATAAGGATTTTTGTAGTTCAAGAATGTCCTTTTGAAAGCTTCTAAATTTTCTTATCATAAATTTTTTGAAATCTGTGTCTTGCATTTCTTCTATCTTATCATCTTCATAATCTTGGCTTGGGGTGTTTTGTTTATTTGGAGGCGTCATAGTGTCATCGTTGATCTTGTTCCCTCGGTTTTTGTGTTTGTTGGTTGGCATTGTGAATTCTTCTTCCCTCACTGTGGTGTTTTTTTTTTCTTTTTTTTTTTTTTTCTTATGCTTTGTCTGTGTTAAGTGGACTGTCTGCTGTTGGAGGAGTCTTGGAGGCTTGAGATGGGTGTGGCCAGAGAGCTTTGCTTATTTCTTCAGGGTTAATGGTGTGCCAAAGGTAACACACAAAGGTTAGGCATGTTAAATCTCTCTCTCTTTATTTATTTATTTATCTTTTATTCAGGAGGGAAGTAGTACTGCGCAGCTGAACAGAATTGATGGTATTTAGCTTCCGATCTCTGGCTTCTATGTGTATGTCATTCATCTGCTTTTTCCCACAGACCACCCAAAGAGTCTGTACTGCCCTCAGTTTGGGCTCGATTTCTCCTGATTTCTCCTGTGGTCTCCCACCGGGTTGCCTAGCATCTCTGGAAAACACTCACGTAACCTCCATGAGTTCTCTCACCCACTGTCTCTTTTTTTCCCCTGGCTCAGTTCATTAGCTCTACCCTTTCCATACATCCTAACCTCCTGATATTTCACCCCCCCCACCCCCTCCCAGAGTCAGGTTTTTCTGTTTGACTTAGGACAGGCGCAGGTCTGTCACACTGAGCTCTGAGTTCGCGCACAGCTCTGAGTTCGCGCACAGCTCTAAGGTCGCGCACAGTTCTGACGTCACGCACAGCTCTGAGGTTGCTCAAAGTCCTGAGGTTGCACACCTGTTACGCATATCCAGAATGGCGCCTGCTCTTTGTCTCTTGCTCACCTTTGCAAGGTTGGCGGAGAGAGAAAGTCCTCTGTACCAGTCCCCCCCACCCTTTTTTTCCTTTTTTCTTTCTTTCTTTTTTTTTTTTTTTTCCTTCTCTTCTCTCCTATAGTCTGTCTAGTGAACTTTTCCCAGCGGGGCCTCCAGCCCAGTTCCCTCTAAGCTCTGTCTGCCGCCTGCCGTTTCCCCTGTCAATGTCTTGGGTTACTGAGCTCACCTCCCCTTCCAGCGCTGATGTGTGGACTTGGAGCTGTCGGCATCCCTGCTCTCCCTGCTGGTTGTCTGTGTCACATCCACTAGATCCGGAAGGGTTTCCTCTGCATTTCCACCCCCCCTCCCCAGCCTTTCCCTGTAATTAGTGTAATTCCTCTTTTATCAGCCTATCTTTTCCCGGACTATCAGTGTACATCCTCACTATTCCGCCATCTTGGCTCCGCCCCCTCCATTGTTTCTTAAGAGTTGTCAGTTCTGTTCCTTATGTATATGGTTACTTTAGGATTTTCTCTTTGTCCTTGTTTTTAGGAGTTTGCTTATAATCTGTTTAGGTATAGTTTTACATTTATTGGGGTTAGATGAACTTTAAATTCATGGTTTGATGTTTGAAACAAATTTAGAAAAAATACAGCCAGTATTAAAATATTTTTCCCCATTCACGTGTATCAGATTGCTTGATATTATAGTCTACACATGGCTCCTATGACTTCATGCATTATATTAATGTTTTACTATAGATTCTTTATATGTATATCATAGTAAGCAGAGTGTTTGAAATAAATTCCACTATTTGAGTCTACTATGCATCCATTTACTTAATATATGTTTTTCTTTTAACTCAATTTTTCATCTTTAGATAAGTTTCAGTTAATTATTATTCACTGGGGTGATGGATTGTAGAGATTGGGTAGATTTTATTTTTTTTTTCAGAAGTACTGACTTTTAAAAAATGTTTTATGTATTTTTAAGGCAAGATGTCACAGGAAGGACGAGAAACAGAAATCTTCCATCTGCTGGTCCACTCCCCCAAATAGCTGCAGCTGCTAGGGATGGACTAAGCTGCAGCCAGGAGTTAGGAACTCCATCGGGGTCTTCCACATGAGTGGCAGGGCCAAGCACTTGGGTCATCAACTGTTGCCTTCCCAGTTGCATTAGCAAGAAGCTGAATCAGATATGGAGCAGCCAGTTTTCAAAAGGACACTCTAATGTGGATTTGTGACCCTGCCAGCCCCTGAAGTTTGACTTTTGTTCTGGTAGAGTTAAGGTTACTAGCAGATCACCTTGATCCTGTGGAGGTTTTGTTATGGACAAGAGACCAAAGAAACCAAGTGGCAGGAAAGGCACAGGGTTTACTTATGCAAACGCGTTTGACTAGAATCCTGTCTCTTGAGAGAAGTCCCAATCCTTTGTCGTTCTCTACTTTTATACTCTAAATTAGCAAGGCAGTAACAAGGCAGTTTCAGGGGCCACACTGTTATATTAGGCCCTCAGTAATTAACAGATCACACCTACACCTACAAGTTAAGACAGTTTATGACGCAGGAAGAGTAAATCATAATTTCAAGGTGATTTTATCTTAGTTATTTCAGGTGGGAAAAGGATTTCTGAAGCTAGCAGCAGCCTGTCAATTCCCAGCTGGCCCTTTGATAGCAACTGGGAGGGGGTCTGTAGCTTTTTATTTTTAGGCTTTGTTGGAATAGGTCTATTTCAATTTTGCCCTTAGTTATGAGCTATGGTTCCTGCTCTTCAAGTGTGGCTTTTCTGGAGTTTCAGTGGAAAGCTTGAGGTTTGTACCACTTCCCTCTATCATCAGACTCTGATTACCCAGGACCAAGCAGCCGTAGATCTTTCAGATTTCTAGTGATAGCCTCTCTCTGGACTTCCTGGATTTTCACCTCATGGATTGGAACTCAGAGGTCAGCCTCCCTTGACACCCTTTTGCTCTGAGATTTCTGGCCTCAGTTTGTAGCTTTTCTATCAATCAGTTTCATACTTCACTGTGTTTTGTCTTTTTTTTTAAGATTTATTTTATTTATTTGAAAGGCATAATTATAGAGAGGGAAAGACAAAGAGAGAAGTCTCCTATCCGCTGACTCACTTTCCAGGTGGCTGAAATGGGCAGGGCTGGGCCAGGCCGGAGCCAGGAACAGCTTCTTGGTCACCCACGTTGTAGAGGAAAATAAGGCTGCAACCAGAGACAAAGAAAGAAAAGCAGACCACTCCTTCCCACACAGACCTTGAAAAGTGACTGTTTGCAATTAACTAGTGAAGCAGCTGCCCACTGGGATCTTGTCTAGGGAGGGAAGAAGTCCTAAGCTCTGCTTCTGTAAACTCCAGTCATAAATCTGTCCTAATAAATCTGTCCCTGGTATCTCTTCCAAAAACATATTGGACGCACCAGTTGTTATACCATCACAGAACACACCGAACACTGGAGTAAGGGAGAGGGTTTATTGGGGAAAACCCAGCAGACTGGAGGGGAGGGACGAAGAAGGATGAGAGAAAGAGAGTATAAGAGAGAGAGAGAGACAGAGGAGAAGAGCTAGTGAGGAGAGAAGATAGAGCATAGAGAAGAGAGGAGAAGAGGAGAGCAGAGAGGAGCCAAGAGAGTAGGAGAGCAGAGTCAAGAGGGAGGAGCCAAGAGAGCCACCTGTTCAGGAACAGGCCCTTTTAAAATTTTGCCTGAGGGCGGGCAGGGAAGCAGGAGCAGTGAATCCCATTAGAATGGGGGTGGAGCTTGACCACAGAGGTTGGGCCATGTGGCCACCTGGTTTTCAGCAATGGCGGTGGGGGCTGGATCCTAGGATGTAAATCAAGGTGCAGATCATGCCATAGATAAAACTGTGCCAATTTCCTAACACCAACCATTGGAAATGTGGTCCTAAGTCATGTAGGCTGCAGCTTAAACCCACTAACACTGTAACAGCTAAGGTATGACACTGATGAACCTATAAATATTTTAAGAAACTTGGGATTGTTCCTCAGTTCTCAGGAAATGATTCCAGCTGAGCCTGCTGGCATAATAAACTGCTTTGATCCTCTACTGTTTCTGGTGCCTGTTTGAACAGAGGGAGTCTTCTCTCCCCAGGTTTCTGTAACAACGTGGGTGCAGGGACCCATGCACTTGGGCCATCTTCTGCTCCTTTCCAAGGCCATTAACAAGGAGCTATATTGGAAGTGGAGCAGCTGGGACTTAAAATCAGTTTGCATATTAAATCAGTGTACATATGAGATGCTTGCTTTGCCCAGTGTGCCTCAATTCTGGCCCTTGTACTTCATTCTTGGTTCTTCGTCCCAGTAAGCCTGAAACTTTTCACAAGAGCTCTGTTTTCCTCAGCCCTTAGCCTGTACAATGACCTTAGCCTTTATAATGAATAGACTGTGGAGTTGAAGGTTAATGTGGACCTCATTTGGTGTGTTTCTCTTTTAAGGGTTAGATTTTTTCCAGTGCCGGCATCTGTTTCTTTGCTAGTGCCTTTCATGATTATTCTAAACTTCTCATTGCAGTTAAGCCTCTTGATCTCAATACCCTATCTTTTGAGTTTTCTGCGGACCAAATTTAATTGTACTGTGTTATTTTGTTATTTTCATGAGTATACCATTCATTCATTAAATACCAAGTAAGATCTGTATCTCCAGAATTTTCTGGCTGCAAAGAATAGATTTTTGGAGAAGATGTCATCAGAGAAAAGGCTATGGAAGCTGTGGGGTTCTTGTCTCCATGCAAGAAAAAATTCAGGCAAGAGATAGTGAAATGCAAAGATTTTATTGGGGATAGGGCATCCATCAGAACTGAAGGGATAGGAAGAGATTGCCCAGTCTCTGGGACTGGGGGAGAGTGAGGTTACATTGTTGAATGAAGGATCAGCACAAAGCAGAGGACTGAACCTGTAGTCTTTGTTTAGACTCCCAGTTTTTAAGGGAGTCTGTTTACCCACCTTCTGCCTCCTCCAGGACAATGGATGTGGAGTCCTAGTGGAAGTGTTTGTTGGGTGAAAATTAGCAAATTCCTCCCCAGATTTCCTGGCACCAGGCAGAGTAGAGGGTCTTCCCTTAGGATATCTGTGAAGGTTTTATCGCCTCATGTTATCAGGTCAGATAACCCATTTGGTCCTGAGGAGAGAGAATTCTGGGAGTTTGCCTTGGTGGGGAAGGGCTAGGACCACCTGGAAGGTGGTCTGGGCAGGACTTTGAAGTGCAAAATGCTGGGCTTCAGGAACTTTTTTTTTTTTTTTTTTTTTTTTTTTACAGGCGGAGTGGACAGTGAGAGAGAGAGACAGAGAAAAAGGTCTTCCTTTGCCATTGGTTCACCCTCCAATGGCCGCCGTGGCCTGCGCGCTGCAGCCAGCACATCACGCTGATCTGATGGCAGGAGCCAGGTACTTCTCCTGGTCTCCCATGGGGTGCAGGGCCCAAGGACTTGGGCCATCCTCCACTGCACTCCCTGGCCACAGCAGAGAGCTGGCCTGGAAGAGGGGCAACCAGGACAGAATCCGGCGCCCCGACCGGGACTAGAACCCGCTGTGCCAGTGCCACAAGGTGGAGGATTAGCCTACTGAGCCGTGGCGCCGGCCTTCAGGAACTTCTACAGAAGGCAGTGGTCTTCAGGCCTTTTCTCAAAAACACATAGGCTAATTTTTTTTAACTTCTTACCTAACCCATGAGCTCCTTTTTTGAATTATAAATTATAAAAGCCTATAATTGAATCGTGGTTGGAGCAAATAAGAGATGTGTGATAATGCTGACAAGGTAGGCAGCAGATAGATTATAAAAACTCTTAGAATTCTATTCAGAGTGTAATAGTAAAGCCACTAGAGAATTTTGAGAGGATTTTTAGAATAGGATTTTAGTCACATTTTAAAAATGCTACTGTTTCTCTCTTGTGGAGATTGGGTTGTTGCAAAGCAAAATGGACTTAGGGAAAATAGGATTTTGCAGCAGTTGAGAGAAAGGATAGCTACTTAGTTTATAGTGACAGATGTGGAGATGAGAAAAGTGAATAGGTTTGAAATATAGTTTGGAAGTAAGACTGTCAGTATGTACTGATAGATTGGATATAGGGTGTTAAAAAAGGGAAGAATAGGCTGGCGCCGTGGCTCAGTAGGCTAATCCTCTACCTGTGGTGCCAGCACATCGGGTTCTAGTCCTGGTTGGGGTGCCGGATTCTGTCCTGGTTGCTCCTCTTCCAGTCCAGCTCTCTGCTGTGGCCCGGGAAGGCAGAGGAGGATGGCCCAAGTGCTTGGGCCCTGCACCCCATGGGAGACCAGGATAAGCACCTGGCTCCTGGCTTCAGATCAGTGCAGTGCGCTGGCCGCAGCATGCTGGCCGCTGTGGCCATTGGAGGGGTGAACCAACGGAAAAAAGACCTTTCTCTCTGTCTCTCGCTCTCACTGTCCACTCTGCCTGTCCAAAAAGAAAAAAAAAAAAGGAAGAATAAAAGATCAAATCTTTTATTATCTCAAAGTATACATGCTTTTAATAGTTCCCTTCAATTCATATTCTTTTTTGCTTGCTCAGTAAAAAAATATTCCAAAGCACTTTTTTCCCCAATAACTTTATCTTTTGTGATACAAGTACATTTAAAAAGTATGAATGCTCTTTAAAGCAGATGGTAACACAAACTCCTTTTATGTTTTACTTTACTTGTATTTATGTTTACCAAGATTAAGATATAAGTAACTGCAGGAAAAATATAATATATCTATGTGGAATATGAACATTTGGCATATTTTTAAAATAAACAAAAATGGCTCTATTTTGGAGTACTACACACATTCACATGGATATTAAAGGTAAATGTAAGATTTCATGTGTATTTTATATTTTTGACCCTTAGAGATAACTGCACTGTCATTTAGGGCATTTCTGTAGAAAAGTTAAGAAACATTGGTCTATCTGAACCTGCCATTCCAGCCAGACTTGTCTATGCTTTGTTCCAGGAACATGCTGTGTGCATTCTTCCTTCCATATTTTTTAATGCCTTTCTCCCTGCCAAGAATGTCCTGTTTGTTATAGTCTAAATTCTGTTTTTCCTTTTAAGGTCTAGCTTGTTTTGTAATTTTGTGAAACTTATTTTTAACAGTCACTTTGGTAGCAATTAATTATTGAGGAAGCTGAGTTTTGTCATATAATTAGTTGCAATAAGAAAGGATTGAAAATTATTTTTAGGTCTTTTGTCTCCCTAAGATTAGTATTTTTCTGATCTGATACATCATTGTGGATATTTATTGATCTGATGATCAATTAAAATTCCATTGTATATGAATGAATTTTGAAAATATTAACTCTTGGAATGTTGTATTTGAAGTTCTCTTTTTCCAGTTTATATGTACAGTTTAATTAACCTCATTATAACTCTTTCTTTTCATTTATTCAACATGTTCCATGTGCTAAAACTTATTCTACGTATTAATAGTGTACTAATGAATAAGAAATCTAGATTTCTACCTTCAAAAAATGTTTATTCTAGTGGTGTAAGACAGCCAGTTATTAAAAAAAATAATTTAACTAATGGTGGTAAAGAATCAATACAGGGGCCGGTACCGCGGCTCAACAGGCTAATCCTCCGCCGAGCGGCGCCGGCACACAGGGTTCTAGTCCCGGTTGGGGCACCGGATTCTGTCCCAGTTGCCCCTCTTCCAGGCCAGCTCTCTACTGTGGCCAGGGAGTGCAGTGGAGGATGGCCCAAGTGCTTGGGCCCTGCACTCCATGGGAGACCAGGATAAGTACCTGTCTCCTGCCATCGGATCAGTGCGGTGCGCTCAGTGCGGTGCGCCGGCCGCAGCGCGCCGGCCGCGACGGCCATTGGAGGGTGAACCAATGGCAAAGGAAGACCTTTGTCTTTGTCTCTCTCTCTCACTATCCACTCTGCCTGTGGAAAAAAAAAAAAAAAAAAAAGAATCAATACAGTAGTAGCTGCATGGGTAGTAGGAGCAGGGGTTGTTGGAGAAGGAACATGAGAATACCTTCTGGTATGAAGATAATTTCTACAGGGCTGTGGGCTTCATAGATACATTGTCCAAACTCATTGAGTACAGTTAAAAGTTAACACATTTCATTGTACTTACGGAGAACAAAAATCCTATAAAAACAGAATAGATCTAACTTGCATATTAATTTCAAAGAACAGTTTATTAAACATTTGTGCAACTACTAACCATTTCAAGAACCAAAACATGACCAGTAATTCACAGGTCCATATGTGTTTACTCCTAATTATCTCCTGCTTATCTCATAGAGGTAACCACTGTATTCTGGGTTTAACATTTCTTTGCTCTTGATTTTTTTGTTTGTGTAACAGATGTACAAACCTAAACAATATACTATTCAGTTTTGCTTGTCTTTGGATTTTTAACAATTCTTATTTTACTGTTTATGGTCTTCTAAAATACATGGTTTTTACAATTTTGTATTTCTGAGATTTATCTACGTTGCATAAAACTGTAGTTCATTTATTTCAGCAATTGAGGAGCATACTGTGTAGTGCAAATGTATCAAAGTATTTGCCCATTTTCCTGATAATTTGGGTTATTTTCAGTTTTTTTTCTTTTCAATTTTCTTTTTAAAAGATTTATTTATTTGAGAGGCAGAGTTACAGAGAGGGGGGGGGAGACAGAGAGAGAGAGGTCTTCCAACCACTGGTTCACTCCCCAAATGATCACCATGGCTGGAACTGGGTCAATTCAAAGCCAGAAGCCAGGAAGTTCCTCCAGGTCACCTATGTGGGTGCAGGGCCTAAACACTTGGGCCATTTTTCATTGCTCTCTCAGGCTGTCAGCAGGGAGCTAGATTGGAAATGGAGCAGCTGGGCCTTGAACAGCGCCCATATGGGATGCTGGCGCTGGCCCCTCCAGTTTTTCTTTTGCCATTGGAAACTGAGGCACATGAATATTGTAACATATAATTGGTATACATATGCATGAGTTTCTGTAGGGTGTGTAACTAGGAGTAGAATTGCAGATGCAAAGTGTGGCCTCTGGCAATTACTGGGGGTCCTCAAAAATCATTCAAGTAAAATTAAAATGAATTTTATAACAATGCTGAGATATAAATTACTATGATTCTTAAATGTCTTTCACTGGCTGGTGCCGAGGCTCACTAAGCTAATCCTCCGCCTGCGGCACCGGCACCCTGGGTTCTAGTCCCGATCGGGGTGCTGGATTCTGTCCCGGTTGCTCCTCTTCCAGTCCAGCTCTCTGCTGTGGCTCTAGTGCTTGGGCCCTGCACCCGCATGGGGGTCCAGGAGAAGCACCTGGCTCCTGGCTTTGGATCAGCACGGTGCACCGGCCGCAGCGGCCATTGTGGGGTGAACCAATGGAAAAGGAAGATCTTTCTCTCTGTCTCTCTCTTATTGTCCACTCTGTCTGTCAAAAAAAAAAAAAAAGTCTTTCACTGTGTTTACATATTCCATAGGAGGTGTAAAAAATACTAGTAAGTAAAACCACAGGTACCTTAGCACAAGTCAAAGCAGTGATACCAATATCAACAACTGTGGTCGTAATCATCATATACTTTTTTTTTTTTTGTGCACTTATAGAAAAAGGCCAACTTAAGTCACTTATGCCTTTGATTCTATGTCGAAAAGAATCAGTGGATTTTCTAAAATAGTGAGTATAATTTAATTAAGCAAACATCTTTTGAGTGACTGTAGAGTTCTGAGTTTGTATATATATTTAAGGCAGTGTGATCTCCTTTCTGTCCTAAATATATAATGTGTCATATTCAAATATAAAAAAGGGAAACCAAAAAGTATATATCCTGCACAACAGTGGATCAAGCTGCGTATACTTAGGCAGTATAAATGCAAAATAATGAGAGGGATTAAAGCCTGTGGTTGCTGGGTTCCTTGTGTAAAAACAGGTACTTTGAGACAAGGAGTTTGGCAGTTGTGGTATAACATGGACATAGAGGCAGGTCACTACTGTTTTAACTGCTAGCCATCAATTCCCTTAAATAGGCTATCAGGAAGGGAATCTCTTCTCAAATATTGCCTGCTATAGTTTGGGGTAATTTTCAGGATTAGGGTGGTGAGATGATGCAGATTTTGCAACAATATAAAGCAACTATTTTCAGCATTATTAGTGGGTCTGCATCATATCTGAGACCTTCAGGGCAGAAATTTTAACCTTCTATTGTGAGACCTGGTGCTGTGCTTACTTATACATAGCCAGACAGGCTAGTTGGAAGCAACCACAAATTGTCAGACTGTGGTGGTGGTGGTAGGTGTGACTACAGAGTGTGTTTGTATGTTGGGGATGAGGGAATGTGTGGAATGGTGAAAAGAACCTGCAAACCAGATTTCAACATACTTGAAGAAATCGAGTTCTAATAAAGTTAACACAATTAAAAATTGAAACATGGGGGCTGGCCTCGTGGCATAGCAAGTAAAGCTGCCTCCTGCAGTGCCGGCATCCCATATGGGTGCCAGTTCAAGTCCCAGCTGCTCCACTTCTGATCCAGCTCTCTGCTGTGGCCTGGGAAACCAGTAGATGGCCCAAGTCCTTGGGCCCCTGCACCCATGTGGGAGACCTGGAAGAACCTCCTGGCTCCTGGCTTCAGATGGGCCCAGCTCCAGCCATTGCAGCCAGTTGAGGAGTGAAGCAGCAGATGGAAGATCTCTCTCTCTCTGCTTCTACCTCTCTGTAACTCTGCCTTTCAAATAAATACATCTTTAAAAAATTTTTTGAAACATGAATTTACTACATATAAAATTTAAAAATTTAAGTAAACCTTTAATTGAAATATAACATATTCTTAAGTGCATAGCTTGGTGAATTTTCATAACATGAGCAATACTGTAATAACAACTACTTAGATCAATAAATAGAATATTACTGGCATCCTAGAGGCCACCCTGTGCCTCCTGAAGAGTAATGTTTATGATCTTTCTTTTTTAATATAGGTATTTATTGCCATGAAGTTTCCCCGTAGAACTGATTTTGCTGCATTTGACTCTAATGAACAAAAAATGATAGTGTAATAGATTATGAGAAACATTTTAAAACTTAGGTATTTTTGCAGAAATAAGTTTTTAAAAGTTGTATTTCCAATTGTTAGTGAATTCCAAAATTCTTGCAGTTTTGTTTGTTTTAACAATTACCAGTTTTGGTTTTTTTTTTATTTATTTTTTATGACACAAAGTTTTTTTTTTTTAAATATTAAATTCTCAAAAAGGTAGAGTCACAGAGTGGAGCTGGGGGAGGATCCTCCATTTCACTCCCCAAATGGCCGTAACAGCTGGGGCTGAACCAAGCAAGCCAAAGCCAGGAGCCAGGAATTCCCTCTGAGTCTCACATGTAGGTGGTAGGGGCCCAAGTACTAGGGCCGTCTTCTGCTGCTTTCCTAGGTGTATTAACAGGTAGCTGCATTAAAAGTGGAGCAGCTGGGACTCCATCTGGCACTCCTTTATGGGATGCCAGTGTTGCCTGTTGTAGTTTAACCTGCTGTGTTGCATTGCCAGCCCCTGTTTTGTTTTCTGCCCTGGAAGCTCTATAAGATATTATTTGAATAACTAAAGATTAATTCTAATAGAACAAGATCCTTATAGTTGAATGTAGGATTATGTTACTTGTTGTAATTCACTTAATAGTTATTTTTCCTTCCTTTGTATCTGTAGCACTTAGAAGAGAGCTTGGCATATACTAAATGCTATGTGAGTGTATTTGATATTATTTCCATCCATTCCTTCTGTTCACAATTACATCTAGGGAGAGAGTTGTCAAATTTTCATCTCACTCTCTTTTTTTAAAGATTTATTTATTTATTTAAAAACCAAAGTGCAGAGAGGGGGGAGAGACAGAGAGAGGTTTTCTATCCACTGGTTCACTTACCAGATGGTTTCAACAGCCAGGACTGGGACTGGCTGAAGCCAGGAGCCAGGGGCTTCCTCCATGTCTCTCACAAGAGTGGCGGGGCCCAAGCACCTGGGCCATCCTCTGCTGCTTTTCCTAGGCACATTAGCAGGGAGCTGAATTGGAAGTTGAACAGCCAGGCCTCAAACTGGAGCCCATATGGGATGCTGGCATTGCAGGTGGCTGCTTTCCCTGCTTCACCAGAACACTGACCCCAGATTTTCATCTCTCGTCATGAACTTTCTCCAAGTACCAGTTTCACAAGTTAGTGACCAGCTGGGATAATTTCCCAACTACCATTCCTAAGTGAAAATGTATCAAATAGTTGTTCTTATTCTCTTCACCTTCCTGTATCAAGGGGAGTTGCTCTTCTCACTCCCTTATTTCTCTTAGTGGTATTATAGCTCTCCCAAGTTTCAAATCTGCCCAGTATTTTTCATTCCCCTGAGATCTTCCATATTCATTTAGTCACCAGGTATCTTTTATACAAGGTGGCTTTAAAAAGTTTATGGAAAGTGAAATAAAAGATAAGTTTATTTTGGTACAAAAAATCCATGCATATGTAGGGTCCTCAGAATGTTCATGGAAAATGCAAATTATGTAAAAAATTATGTATAAAGTTCAAATTTTGTTTTGCACCTAGATACATTTTTGTTTCCATTTTTCCACTAATCTTTTGAAATACCCTTGTGTCACCTCTCACTGTCCAGTTGTTTCTATTTTGGTTCAGGATCTTACTGTTGCCTAACTATTGTAGTAGCTTTCTATCTGTTCATCCATTCACCTTTCTAGCTTATTTCCCATGGGGTAGACTTTAAATTCCTTGGTCTAACATTGAATTCTTTCCTTCCTGAATTTTATACTGTTAGCTATAATTGGCATTCATTTGCAAGTAGCAAGATGTCTGGTGGTCAGTAGGTGTTTCTTGACATTGATTCAGCTGCTTAAAGCAAGCTACAGCTGTTATTTTCTTGGCATTTCTTTCATGGTTGTCTCATGGTTTTGAGGTGACTGCTCTGGGGAAAAAGCAAACAGATCAAATCAGCATAGTCAGCCTCCTTCTAAGGATAGTCCTCAAAGAACTACTCCATGGCTTCCACTTAAATTTCATTTGCTGAAACTGATTCACATAGGTAGCTATCCATTTGTGGGAAGAGCTGTTTTGTTGTTTTTTGTTGAACATGTAACTGTCTCTAACAAAATTTGGCAGGAAGAAAGGGGAAAATGTATAATAGGTAGGTAGATAGAATCTTGCCACAAATATCCATCTGTATTGTGAATCTTTTTTCACTGGTATGACTTTTCATATACTTCAATTCAGCCCAAGTACGTTATGTATTTCACTTCTTTTAATGCTTCATTGCTGTCCTGTTCTCCTAGAATGTCCTTCCTCTCTTCATCTAAGTCCATTTTTTCAAGGATTTTGCATTTTTCAAGGTCAGTTAAAAAATCTTACATTTTCTAATAAAATTCATCAGAGTATTCCCATCTTAAAATAGTTTTCCTCCTCCAGACACCAATAAACAACTGTTAGAATTACTCATTTGTTGAGTGATCATGTTGCTTCATGAGATCTCTTCTTCTATTGTTGTTAACTAATCTTTGTGGATTCTTTTTTAAAAGACTTATTTATTTGAAAGGCAGAGAGAGAGAGAGAAGTAGATTCCTTCCATTTGCTGGTTCACTCCTCAAACGGCTGCTGTAGCTGGGAGGTTTGTCCAGGCTGAAGCCAGGAGCCCAGAACATTAGTTCTCTCATGTTGGTGGCAGAGACCCAAGCACTTGGACCATCTTCCGCTGCTTTCCTAGGTGCATTGGCAGGGAGCTGGGTTGGAAATGGACCAACCAAGACTCTAACTGGCACTTGGATATGGGATGCCAGGCTTGCAAGCAGTGGCTTAACTCGCTGTGCCACAATGCCGGCCCCAGTGTATTGTTTTGATAATGGTACATAATTATGTTATGGTTCCTCAGGTCAGGGATATCCACATAAAGTTTGTTTTTTTATTTATTTTAAAGATTTATTTTATTTTATTTGAGGACAGAGTTACAGAGAGAGGTAAAGACAGAGAGAGGTCTTCCATCTGCTGACTCACTCCCCAGATGGCTGCAATGGCTGGAGCGGTGCTGATCCGAAGTCAGGAGCCAGGAGCTTCTTCCAGGTCTCCCATGTGGGTGCAGGGACCCAAGGACTTGTGCCATCTTCTGCTGCTATCCCAGGCCATAGCAGAGAGCTGAATGGGAAGAGGAGCAGCCAGGACTCGAACCAGCGCCCATATGTGATGCTGGCACTTCAGGCCAGGGCAATAACCTGTGTGCCACAGTGCCAGCCCCACACATAAAGTTTATAATCTGATTTCTTGCACTGTGCTTTGTATGGTGTAGTAGACTATTTGTTTAGTTAATGAATTTGATAGAATCACTGATGTTAATAAGAGTCCTTTTTAAAAAAATATTTATTTTGGCCGGCGCCGCGGCTCAATTGGCTAATCCTCCGCCTGTGGCGTTGGCACCCCAGGTTCTAGTCCCGGTCGGGGCGCCGGATTCTGTCCCAGTTGCCCCTCTTCCAGGCCAGCTCTCTGCTGTGGCCAGGGAGTGCAGTGGAGGATGGCCCAGGTGCTTGGGCCCTGCACCCCATGGCAGACCAGGAAAAGCACCTGGCTCCTGGCTTCAGATCAGCATGGTGCACTGGCTGCAGCGCGCCGACCGTGGCGGCCATTGGAGGGTGAACCAACGGCAAAGGAAGACCTTTCTCTCTGTCTCTCTCACTGTCCACTCTGCCTCTCAAAAAAAAAATATTTATTTATTTGAAAGGCAGAGTTAGAGAGGTAGAGAAAAAGAGGGAGAGAGGAGGAGAGAGAGAGAGAGAGAAA
Organism: Oryctolagus cuniculus; assembly: GCF_964237555.1. NCBI lineage: Eukaryota > Metazoa > Chordata > Mammalia > Lagomorpha > Leporidae > Oryctolagus > Oryctolagus cuniculus. Next base: position 167,729,482 of record NC_091432.1, read on the forward strand.
GAGAGAGAGAAAGAGAGAGAGAGAAATCTTCCATCTGCTGGTTCTCTCTTCAAATGGCCACAATGGTAGGGCTGGGCCAGGCTGAAGCCAGGAGCTTCATCTGGGTCTCCCACAGCGGTGCAGTGTCCCAGTGACTTGGGCCATCTTCTGCTACTTTCCCAGGTGCTTTAGCAGGGAGCTTGATCAGAAGTGGAGCAGCTGAGACTTGAACTGGTGCCTATATATTTCCGGTGTTGCATGTGGAGCTTAATCCATTACAACTCAATGCCAGTACCAAAAAAACTTGTTTGTATATGAAGGATACTTCAGCAGTATCACTTTGATTTTAACTTCATTGTTTTCTCTTAAAGGCAAATGTTCTGAAAAAGACTCTTCATGGGAATGGCTTGTCTCACAATGACAGAAATGGAAGAAACATCTACAACTCCTATGCATCAGAATGGTGATATTCCTGGAAATCCTAATTCTGTGAAACAGATAGATCCAGTCCTTCAGGTGTATCTTTACCATTCACTCGGGAAAGCTGAGGGAGATTATCTCATCTTCCCAACGGGGGAGTATGTTGCAGAAGAAATTTGTGTTGCTGCTTCTAAAGCTTGTGGTGAGTATTATCTTTTTATTAATAGATCATTGCTTTAATTATGCTACTCTAATACCAGTATACTTATATATTATGGAGGGAGAGATTTTAAAAAATACTTGAATGGCTAGCAGGTATTTTTTTTTTTTTTTTGACAGAGTGGACAGTGAGAGAGAGACAGAGAGAAAGGTCTTCCTTTGCCGTTGGTTCACCCTCCAATGGCCACCGCGGCCGGCGCGCTGCAGCCAGCGCACCATGCTGATCTGAAGGCAGGAGCCAGGTGCTTCTCCTGGTCTCCCATGGGGTGCAGGGCCCAAGCACCTGGGCCATCCTCCACTGCACTCCCTGGCCACAGCAGAGAGCTGGCCTGGAAGAGGGGCAACCGGGACAGAACCTGGCGCCCGACCGGGACTAGAACCCAGTGTGCTGGCGCCACTAGGCAGAGGATTAGTCAATTGAGCCGCGGCGCTGGCCATCAGATATGTTTTCACATGCATAAAAAATGAGAACATCACTAAAGGAGAACTTAAATAAATCTGCCTTGGGCTAGGTATCAGAATAAATTAAAGCCTATAAATGTTTGCTGAGCACTGTTTATAAGACTAGGTAAGATAATTAAAGAATCTTATCATGGGATCTCATGACAGGGTAATCTTAAATCTATATTTTGCGAGTAGTCTGAAAGCAAATATCAGTATGTTGGGTATGTATTTTCAATTCATTAGATATTTTATAGCTATAACTGACAACTCATTTCATTCTAGTTAGCTTCTGAAGACGGTTATCAATATTTCCTCATATACATTTTTGTTACTTCTTGGTATATCTTGAAGTTTTTTTTTTTTTTAAAGTTTTGTTTATTTATTTGAAAGAGTTACACAGAGAGAGAAGGAGAGGCAGAAGCAGAGGCAGAGAGAGAAAGAGAGAGAGAGGTCTTTGACCCACTGGTTCATTCCCTAATTGGCTACAATGACCAGAGCTGTGCCAATCCGAAGTCAGGAGCCAGGATCTTCTTCCAGGTCTCCCACATGGGTGCAGGGGCCATTTCCTACTGCTTTCCCAAGCCATAGCAGAGAGATGGATTGGAAGTGGAGCAGCCGGGACATGAACCAGCACCCATATGGGATGCTGGCACTGCAAACGGCGGCTTTACCTGCTACACCATAGTACCAGCCCCTGAGTTATTTTTATACTTGAGTTCTAATTATAATATCTGTCTATCCCTAACTAAAATTATGTACCATAGATTTCTCTTTAGAGTAGATACATTTCACTGGAACACTGAAGTTACCAAAGAATCCATTATTATGATATCTAATTTTTAAGTGCTCTTTCAATAGAAATCCAAACTGATGTTTGTTTTTGTTTTGTTTTGAAGTATAGCAGTATGATTTTAATTCTAGAAGAAAAGGAAATGGCTTACATAGTATTTATAAGAACAGGAACTTATCCTTGTGTTACTGAATATCATAGAGTAAGTTTGATGATCAGTATAGGTCAGAGTTGCCCATTAAATATAAGAGGGGCCAGTGCTGTGGTGCAGCAGGTTAAAGTCCTGGCCTGAAGTACTGGCATCCCAGATTGGTGCTGGTTCTAGTCTTGGCTGCTCCTCTTCCGATCCAGCTCTCTGCTATTGCCTGAGTAGCAGTAGACGATGGCCCAAGTCCTTGGGCCCCTGCACCCAAGTGGGAGACCTGGAAGAAGCTCCTGGCTTCAGATCAGTGCAGCTCTGGCCTTTGCGACTAACTGGGGAGTGAACCAGCAGATGGAAGATCTCTCTATCTGTCTCTACCTCTCTGTAACTCTGTCTTTCAAATAAATAAAAATAAAAAAAAATTTTAAAAAATGTTAGAGGGAACAATTTCCATATATTCAATTTTGAAGTATTAAAATATGACAATGCTTACTAGTATAAATTGGAAAATGGCTGATTTGAATTTATAAACAATATGAATTCATTTAAATAATTATTTAAAAAGTACGATTGTTTTTTTAACATTCTCTTTTTGAAAGACTTATTTATTTATTTATTTGAAAGGCAGAAATACAAAGAGAGATGGAGAGTGAGAAAGAGAAATCTTCCATCCACTGATTCATTCCCCAAATGGCTGCAATGGCCAGGGATGGGCCAGACCCAAACCAGGAGCTTCTTTCAGGTCTACCACGTGGGCTGAGGGGCCCAAGCACTTGGGCCATCCCTCTGTTGCTTTCCCAGCTGATTTGTACTTCTGGATCAGAAGTGGAGCAGCCAGGACTCGAACCAGCATCCATATGGGATACTGGCACTGCAGACAGAAGCTTAACCCTCTATACCACAGTGCCAGCCAGTTCTTTGTAAAACAAGATTTATTTATTTACTTGAAAAGCAGAGTGATAGAGGAGGAGAGGGGGAGAAACAGAAATCTTCTGTCTGCTGGTTCACTCCTCAAATGGCTGCAACAGCTATGACTGGGCCAGACTGAAGTTAGAAATCTGAAACTCCATTCTGGTCTCCCACTTGGGTATTAGGAACTTAAGCACTTAGGCCATCTTCTGTTGATTTTCCAGGCACATTAGTGGGAAGCTGGATCTGAAGTGAAGTCAGGACTCAGGCCCATGGTCTGATATGGGATGCTGACATTGCTGGCAACAGTTTAACCCCACTTAATTCCATAACATCTGCCCTGAATTTCTTTAAATACTTACAAAATGTATACATCTTTATTTAAAAGCAAAATGTTAATTGCATTTGAAAATGCCACAGCCCAATATAGTTTTCAAGAAGCTACAAATCTAAGGCATGTCTAAAACCAATTTGATACAAGTTTCAGTGTAACTATGTTTCTGACTAAAACTAGTTCAACATACTAGTATTTTTTTGAACCTGCAAATTTTACCTCATTTTAATGGTGATTTTTAATTCAGTCCATATTAAGATGCTGATTAAATGTTCAGTATCTTTGATAATTTGTTACATAACAGATGCAAGAACTGCATAGGGCACATGAAGCTTAACCATCATCCTTTCACATTTATTTATAAAGTTTTAAATTTGGGAACTGAATAAAAGAATAATATGTGGAACAAAATTTGCCATTGTAGTTCTTCCTTTTCTGTAGTGGTCCCTTTATAGTTCCATTAACTAATGAAAAGGAGGCTAGTGAAGATGAGACAGTGTGAAAAGAGAGGTGTTGATTGCAAGTGGAAGGCTAGTGACAGACCTCAGGCTCTAAGCTATTTTTGTCCTTTATTTTTTGTCAATCCTATATTTTATTTATTTCTTATTGAACACAAGCTTAGAGGCAAGTTCAGTTGGCCGCTTTGTATTTTTCTGATAATTGATTTGAACCTTACCTATCTACCAAGAAGAGAGCTACTGATATATAGCTATTTAAAATTATGGATCTGAAGACTATATAATGAAAAAATACTTTTAATGTTAATTTTAAAAATTTACTTTTTATTTTTTAAATTTTGGATACACATGAAATACCTGTTTGTTTTTGTGGGGTACAGTACAATATTTCAACACAAATACGAAGCATTAATCAATTGTGCTAGGCAAGTATCTCTTTCATTTTCTTTGTCATGACCTACAGTCCTGCAGAATACCAGAACCCGTTAGTTTCACCCAGTTGCATTTTGGTACCCATTATCAAATCAACCTTCACTTCCTCCATCCTTTCTAGCATTTAGAAATTGCTGTTTTAGATTTATATCATGTATGTTTGTGTATATATACTTAAACTATCACTTGGGAGAAAACATGCAGTATTTGTCTTTCTGTGTCTGGGTAATTTCACTTAACATAATGGTCTTTAGTTTGTTCCATTTTGCTGCAGATGTGAAAATTAATTCCTTTTTGTAACTGAATAATAATTCATTATTCATATATGCATACCATATTTTCTTTACCCATTCAATTACTGATGGGGACTTTGATAATTTTATATCTTGGCTCATATGAATAGTGCTACAGCAAACTTAAGAGTGTGGGTGTATTTTTATATGCTGATGTCATTTCCTTTGTTTATACATTCAGAAGTGAGACAGTCGGGTTTTATGGTAGCTACTTATAGTTTTTTGAAAAAGCTACTGTACTATTCTTTGTGGCTAAACTAATTTGCATTTCCACCAACACTGTGTTAGGGTTCCCTTTTCTCTACATTCTTGCCAGACTGGATTTCAATTCAGGTCTTCCACATTGGTGACAGGGACCTAAGTTCTTAAACCATCATCTGCTGCCTTCAGGATCATATAAGCAGAAAGCTGGATTAAAAGCAGAGGAGCAGGGGCCAGTGCTGTGGCACAGCGGGTTAAAGCCCTGACCTGAAGCACCAGCATCTCATATGGGCGCTGGTTCAAGTCCTGACTGCTCCTCTTCTAATCCAGCTCTCTGCTATGGCCTGGGAAAGCAGTAGAAGATGGCCCAAGTCCTTGGGCCCCTGCACCCACGTTGGAGACCCGAAGAAGCTCCTGGCTTCTGGCTTCGGAACAGTGCAGCTCTGGCCATTGTGGCCATCTGGGGAGTGAACCAGAGGATGGAAGACCTGTCTCTCTGTCTCTGCCTCTCTCTGTAAGTCTGTTTTCAAACAAATAAAATAAATATTAAAAAAAAAAGAGGAGCAGACACTTGAATCAAGTATTCTCTTGGGTTTTGCGTGTCCTATTTGGCAACTTAACCACTGTGCCAAATACCTGTCCCTGTCTTTGATTTGTCTTCTTTTTTTCTATAGTGTAGCTCAAGTTTTTAATTTCATTTCATTAATCTCTTATGTTTTTTTAATTCTATTTCATTTATTTATTTTTATTTTTTGCTTTTTTTTTAAAGATTTATTTGAAAGTCATAGTTATACAGAGAGAGGAGAGGCAGAGAGAGAGAGAGAGGGAGAGAGGTCTTCCATTCGCTGGTTCACTCCCCAATTGACCGCAATGTCTGGAACTGCGCTGTTCCGAAGCCAGGAGCCAGGAGCTTCTTCCAGGTCTCCCATGTGGGTGCAGGGGCCCAAGGACTTGGACCATCTTCTACTGCTTTCCCAAACCATAGCAGAGAGCTGGATTGGAAGTGGGGTAGCCAGGACTCGAACCGGCGCCCATATAGGATGCCGGCACTGCAGGCAGCGGCTTTACCCGCTGCGCCATAGCACCAGCTCCATACCTTGATCATCACAAAGTAACTTTGTCTCTTTTTAGTTTTTGTAAAGTCCATTTTGTCTGATAGAAGTGTAGCTACTTCTGCTTGCCTTTTGTTTCCATTTACGTATCTTTTCTGTTTTTTTTTTTTTTTTTTTTTTTTTTTTTTTTTACTTTAAATCTGCTTGCATCTTTATTGTTGAAATGAATTTCTTGTGGATAGCATATTATTGGTTCTTGTTTTATCATCCATTCAACCAGTCTGTTTCTCTGAATTGGAGAATTTAGACCATCTATCTTTAAAATTATTGATGGTAATTATGGCTTAAGTCCTATTGTTTCTTCATTAAAATTTCTTCTGTTTTGAATATACTTTGTTCTTTTCCTAGTGGGTTTTATACTTTCACATATTTTTATGGTGGAGAGTATCATTCTTTCTTTCTGGATATAGTATTTTTTTTTCTAAAGAAATCTTTTATTTAATGAGTACAAATTTCATAAGTAAAACTTTAGGAATATAGTGATTCTTCCCACATACTTGCCCTCCTATGCCCACTCCCACCCCATCTCCCATTCCCAGTCCCATTCTACATTAATGTTCATTTTCAATTAACTTTATACACAGAAGACAACTCTATACTAAGTAAGGATTTCACCAATTTGCACACACACACACACACACATGCACAGAAACTGAGAACAAGTTTTGCAGTTAATTCTCATAATACAACTCATTGAGGACAGAAATCCTGCATGGGAAGTAAGTGCACAATGACTCCTGTTGTTAATTTAACAATTAACACTCTTATGTATAACGTCAGTGATCACCTGAGGCTCTTGACGTAAGCTGCCAAGGCTGTGAAAGCCTTTTGAATCCACAATCTTCATCAGTATTTAAACAAGGCCACAAGCAAAGTGGAAGTTCTCTCCTCTCTTCAGAGAAAGGTACATCCTTCTTTGATGGCCCCTTCTTTCCACTAGGATCTCACGGAGATTCTTCATGTAGGATTTTTTTTTTTTTTTTTTTTTTTTTTTTTTGCCACATTGTCTTGGTTTTCCATGCCTGAAATTCATCTTGGGCTTTTCAGCCAGACCTTAAGGGCTGATTCTGAGGTCAGAGTGCTTTTTAAAGCCTTTGTCATTTTATGAGTTGGCTGTGTGGACTGCTTCCCCTGTTGGAACATTCTCTCCTTTTTAATTCTATCTATTATTATTATCAGACATCTGGTCTTATTAAATGGTCCCTTTAACACTTAGTCCTATCTATATGACCCATTAAGTATGTTTTGTAAGGCTGGCAGGGTGGTGATGAATTCTTTCTGTTTTTACATGTCTTGGAAATTCTTCATTTCTCCATCATTTGCAAAAGATAGCTTTTACTGGGTAGAGTATTCTGGGTTGTTTTTTTTTCTTTCTTCCTTTCTTTTTCTTTATAGAACTTGGAATATGTATTTCCATTCCTTCCTGGCTTTTAAAGTTTCTTTTGAAAAATCTGGCTGTCAGTCTAATTGGAGTTGGAATAAACATGTCCTGGTTCTTTTCTCTTAAAATTTTTTTTAAAGGTTTATTTGATTTATTTGAAATGCGGAGTTACAGAGAGGCAGAGGCAGAGGCAGAGAGAGAGAGAGAGAGAGAGGTCTTCCATCTGCTGGTTTACTCTCCAGATGGCCGCAACAGCTGGAACTGAGCAGATCCAAAGCCAGGAGCCAGGAGCTTCTTCCAGGTCTCCCATGTGGGTGCAGGGGCCCACGGACTTGGACCATCTTCCACTGCTATCCCAGGCCATTAGCAGAGAGCTGGATCAGAAGTGGAGCAGCTGGGACTCAAACTGGTACCCATATGGAATGCTGGCACTGCAGGTGGCAGCTTTACCTGCTACGCCACAGCGATAGCCTCTTCTCTTATAAATTTTAGTATTCTCCCAAGGTGTTGTGTAATTTTGAGTTGGACTGTGATGTGTTATGGTAAGGTTCTTTGGTGGTCCTACCTATCTGGTATCCTATAGATACTTGAATGTCCATATCTTTGTAGAGATAAGAGAAATTTTCAGCTACTTTTTTCATTGTATATATTTTCTAAGACCCTTCTCTTTTCCTTCAGCTTCAGGAATCCCAAAAACACAAATAAAATATTGTTTCTTTTAATAGTGTTCCAGAGATCTTGGAGGCTATGTTCCATTTTGTTTTTGTCTGGCAAATATTTCAAAAGACCAAATTCAAGTTCAGATGTTTTTTCTTCTGCTTGATCTAGTCGGTTACTGAAGATTTATTTGACTTACTGTATTTATGTCTAATATTTCTGTTTGTTTCTTTTCTAATATCTCCATCTCTCTGTTGAATTTCACATTCATTTTATGCACTGATTTCCCAATTTCATCTGTATTTATTCTGTTGCATCTCTTTGAGTGACCTTATAATAATTCTTTTAAATTCCTTTTTACATATTTTGTCTGTTTCCTTGTTATCTGATATTAAATTATTTATTATGTTTCTCCCTCCTTCCCTCCTTCCTTTCCCTTTTTCCTTCCCCTTCCCTTTCTTCATCTCCTTTTCTTCTTTCTTTTTCTTGTTCTCTCTCTCTCGTTCTCACTATTGCGCGCTCTCTCTCTCTCTCATTTCTTCATAGAGTGAGTTTGGAAGAGTTATCTCCCTTTTAATTACTTCAAATAGATTGGGAACAATTGCTAATCTTACATAAACATTGTGTAAACTTCAGCCATCCAGTTCTGGGCTTGGCTTTATTGAGAGACTTGTTATTGTTTCAGTCTTCTTATATGTTGTAGGTCTGTTCAGATTTTCTGTGTCTTCATGATTGAGTTTGGTAGATTGTTTTTCCAGACACTTACTCATTTCCTTAAGATTTAAGAATTTTCTGGGGGCCAGCACTATGGCATAGCAAGTTAAACCTCTGCCTGTGATGCCAGCATCCCATATGGTTGCCAGTTGGAGTCCTGGCTGCACCATTCTGATCCAGCTCCCTGCTAATGAGCCTGGGAAAGCAGTAGAATATGGCTCAACTGCTTGGGCCCCTGCACACATGTGGGAAACCCAGAAGAAGCTCCTGGCTCCTGGCATCAGCCTGGCCCAGCTCTGGCCATTGCAGCCATTTGGGGAGTGAACCAGCAGATAGAAGATCTCTTCCCTCTGTCTCTTTTCCTCTCTCTGTAACTCTGCCTTTCAAATAAATAAAAAATAAATCTTAAAAAAGAAGAATTTTCTGGTGCCATAATGATTCTTCTTGTATTTCTGTGTTTTTGTTTGTCATGTCTCCTTTTTCATCTTTTTTTAATATATATTTCATAGTATTTTATTTTATTTATTTATTTTACAAGATTTATTTATTTATTTGAAAGAGTTACAGAGCGACAGAGGCAGAGAGAGAGAGAGACAGAGAGAGAGAAGTCTTCCATTCACTGGTTCACTTCCCAAATGGCTGCAATGGCCAGAGCTGCTCTGATCTGAAGCCAGGAGCCAGGAGCTTCTTCCAGGTCTCCCATGTGGGTGCCGGGGCCCAAGGACTTGGGCCATCTTCTACTAATTTTCCAGGCCATAGCAGAGAGCTGTTTTGAAGTGGAGCAGCCGGGACTTGAACTGGCACCCATTTGGGATGCTGGCACTGCAGGCAGTGGCTTTACCTGCTGTGCTACAGTACTGGCCACTCCTTCTTCATCTTTGATTTTATTTACTTTAATATTCTCTTTTTTCCTTGGTTGATATAGTTGCTTTTAAAAATAAAACGAGTTCTTTTTTTGTTGTTGATCTTTTGTATTGTTTTGTCTTTAGTCTCTATTTCAGTTCTTTATTAATTTTTTATTTCCACTAATCTTGGGATCAATTTGTTTTTTTTTTTTAGGTCCTTTAATTATATCAATTTGTTTATTTGTAATATATATCTATATATGGAGGCATTTATTGCTTTAAATGTCCCTGTTAGTTTTTGCTGTATCCCATAGATTTTGGTGTGTTTTCCTTTGTTTCAAGAAATAGTTTAACTTTCCTTTGAATTGTTCATTGACCCATTATTTAGTCAAGATTATTTGTTTAATGTCTATGCATTTCTACTGATTTTAAAATTTCTCATTATTTTCTATTTATTATTATTTTTTAATTTGTTGAGATTTGTTTTGTGGCCTATTATTCAGTCAATCCTAGAGAATGTTTCTTGTGCTGATGAGGAGAATGTTCTGCAGCTGTTGGATGAAGTGTTCTATAAGTATCTGCAGTCTGTTTGGTCTGTATAACTCTTATAACTGTAGTGTTTTGTTGGCTTTTGGTCTGGATGCTGTCTGTTGAGAATGGGTCTGTTGAAGTCCTCAGCTGTTAGTATTGAAGTCCGTCTCTCCCTTAAGTTCTAATAATGTTTACTCTACATAGTTGGGTGTTCCAGAATTATGTGCATATATATTTACAGTTGTTATTTTCTCTTACTGAGTTGATTCTTTCATCATAGTGATTTTCTTTGTCACTTTTTATAGTTTTTCTCTTAAAGTTCATTTTATTTGCAAAAAGTATAGCTACTGCAACTCTCTTTTGGTTTCTGTTTGTGTAAAATATTTTTTTGTCCCTTCACTTTCAGTCATTTTTAATGTTTTTACCTGTGAAGTGAATTTCTTATAGGCAGTATGTTGTTGATTTTTTTTTTTAAATATATTCATGCTATCTAAATATTTAATTGGGGAATTTAATTCATTTAGGTTCAAAGCTGTTAATGATAGATAAGAACTTAATCCTATCATTTGTTAATTTTTTATGATTATTATATATATTCTTTGTTCCTTTCCTCTTCTGTTGTTCATCTTTATCATTTTATAGTTTTCTGTATTGATAAGGTTTGAATAACCTTTGTGTATTTGCTCTGCTATTGAGCTTTATACTTTCTTGTAATTTTTTATGATAATTTTTATTCTTCACTTCTAGATATAGGATTCTTTTAAGCGTTTCTTGTATGTCTGGTGAGTGGTAGTGATGAATTCCTTCAGTTTTTGCTTGTCTTGAAAGATGTTATTCCTCATTGATTTCTGAAAGATAGCTTTGCAGGGTTATTGTGTTCTTGGCTGGTAGTTCTTTTAAGTATTTTGGATATATTATGACATTCTTTCCTGGCACATAAAATTCTACTGAGAAATCTGAAATTAGCTTTACAATGATTTCCTTATATGTACATTGACATTTTACTCTAAATATATATATATATATTTTTATTTGGCAGGTAGAGTTCTAGACAGTGAGAGAGAA